>NW_024510321.1:10447824-10643401 GCF_017590135.1 Pyrgilauda ruficollis
CATAAAAGTTTAAAAAAAAAAAAAAACACTTCACAATAAAAAAAAAAAAAAAAAAAAAGACATTATTGAGGACAATGCAGGAAAAAAGGGAACAATCAAAGTACAAAAAGTGAAAAAGCAAGGAATCAGAGGAGTCTCTTACTCCTCAGGTAGGGTACAGCCAGCAGTGGACAAACCACCAACAACATTCAAGGCTCCCTGGAGGTGTCTGGGAAACTGAAGGTTCTGGCCAGTTATGGAGGTGGGCTAGGACCAGGGAGCCTAGAACATTCCCACAGTTGCCAGAATTGCCCACAATGTCCCAAATTTCTGACCAACTTTTCCCAGAGGCACTTCTTGCCTTTCAATCCCAAATCACTAAGATCCACAGATAGAGTTTCCTATCCACTCAGGGAAGGCTCAATCCCCATGTGTCAGGCATCAGTGTCAGCTTCATGTGCCTATGGGCACCACTTAACTGAATTTATTCCTGCTTTAAATCCCTCTTCTCCTGATCAGTATCGGAGACTGAAATAATTGTCGGCGTGAACTCTTAATTTGACCTAATGCAACTATTGATTTATTCATATGAGTGAGAGCCGTGAACCACTCCAGGAAGGGATTTGTTATTCTCCGCTGTAAGGCTGAGCAGATTGAATTTACATACCTGTCCTACCCAAGTTAATCAATGTTATGTCTTATCACATTGGCTGGTTATGCTGTGAGTGCATGGAAAACTGTGGCAGAGCAGTGTGGTGGCAGCAGCTCTCTGACCACAGAGAGAAACAGACAACTTTCCCAGGCATCATTCCGGGACAGGCTGTGAGAAAATCAGAGAAAAGAATGAGAAACAATTCTTATCTTAACTTGCTGCAGCTGGTATTGTGAACATGTGGAATGTGTTATGGAGATGTGTTTACCAAAGGGTGGTTTCTTAATTAGCCAATGGTGATGGTGTTTTGATTGGAGGACCAATTAGGTCCACCTGTAGAGAACTAGGGTATAAATGTATGGGTCTCTTAATGAAGATTATTAGCCTTCTGTGGATTTGTGGAGTCTATGTCAATTATTACCTGGGTCTGGCCTGTTGTGCTGACAGAGCAGAATGAGATAAAGGACACAAGCAGCACAGCTGATTTGTTAAAGCTCGTGCAGCAACAACCTTGGAGCAGATCAGGAAGCACAAACCATGTCCAGGGAGACAAAACATCGCATCCTGTTCATGTGTGCAGTGTAACCACAGCCAGCTCAGCTCTCCAGGCAAGCACAGTAACATATAACCAATCAGCATTAAGGGGAACATCTTATCACAGCTTTGAAAAGTACAAATATAAGCATTTGAAACCAATAAATGTCTTTGCATTCCAGAGTCTGCACCTTATTCTGCCAGCAGAAAATGATGGATGACTACAAAATATATACATGGCCTTCTTTATGCATTTTAATTTTCTATGTTCCTTGCTTCCTTATTTGATTAAAACATTGTTCTTTCACATTTACTGTCCCATTAATCAATAAATCTGTTTCCCAAGGTAGTATATTAATCAATATGAGTAAAAATCCATTCTCCTGCATATTGATAGTTTTATTTACTTACTCTAATTATTACATGATTTTCTTCTGTTTGCTGTCAGAAAATATCATTCTACTTGTTTTCATACAAAATATTCCTCAAGAAAGTCAGAGTACTCATGTCAGAGAAGAGAAAAAAAATTAGTAATATCTACGTATATATAATATTCGTTGATAGAGAAGACCAAGAATGTAGAAAGGGTTTCAGTGGTTACCAGGATTTTATAGTGACTGAGTTAATGACCTGATCCTGAAGCCTCACAATTTACAAACATTTCCTGTGAGTGCTGAGGCTATCGAAATCAAATTGATCATGCCAAGAGCACGCTCCCATTGCCAGTTTTTTATCAGCTTTTGTCAAGGGATTATACACATAAAAGTAATTCTGGTGTTGTGTGTTCTATTTTCTATTATTTTGCATGTTGAATTCAGAGTTATTTTTAAAAGGCACTAGTTCAAGATCTACCACAGCTCTAGAAAAATACCACATTAAGCCTTATGACTGCTCTGAAGGAATATTCCACATATTAAATGGTGAGCTTCAATGGTTTATTTCTTTCTTTGTTTCTAATTGAGCATGTGCAACCAGAGTAGAACCAATGAATCAGATTAGACATGCAAACCAGTAACTGTCAAGATTTATTCAAATCAAAAATAATCCTGGTGATTCACTCAGCAGAATTTGATTCTTTTTAGCAGTGACAGGATTAGGCATCCTAAATTACAAACCATGGTGCAAGAAGGCACACTTTCTCAAATCAGACTTAATAATTGCACAAACATCATGGAGCAGTGAGGAGCAAAGGTCTTCCCCTCATGGAAGGCATTTCTCATCAGCAGTAAAAAAGATTGATAAAAAAAATTTTAGTCCCAAGGATGATTCCTCCCAGCCACCAGCACACTTTAAAGGAATGTTTAAAAAAAAGAAACAGTAGAAGCACTCCTATGAAATCAAGTGTATGATTTTGCTCACTATTAAGGAAAAACTGTCTTTTCATATTAAGTTTTAAAAATTACCTGGAACCAATGTCCTTTTCACAGAAATTCCAGGAAATGTGTTCACTTAAAACCACATAGTAACCAGAGCTCTGTATTACCTGTGCAGTCTGAATATCTGAGTAAGTGCTTTTGTTTTGGTTGCAAACTTCTGTTGTGGGTAAATATTTGGTGGTCCCTTGGTTGTTTCTTGTCTGAAGAGTCTGTTTGGCTGTGAGTTTTGGTATAGTATTGATGGTTTGTGTTGCTGGTGCTCTTAGCATCTGGGAACTCAGAATTTCTAGCTTTCTCTGTGTCCTGTCACAGTTAATAAGAGTAATAATAACTTAGTTTTGTATGTGAAAATGGCCATGAAATAAAATATATGTTGATATTAAATCACCGGATTTTATTAAACAATGCTGATGTGAGGTTCTTAGCCATTTGTGATACCTGCTGAAACACAGCTAGGTCTGATGTAAAACAATTAGTTCTAGTTAATAGACTTGATCTTTGGAACTCATAACATGACACACACAATACAATGTGTTGCCTAAACAGCTAAGATTTAAGACCAAATACAGTTTTTATCAATGAGGAAAAAGGTATGGAACTCAAAACACTGTGATCAACAAATCTGGTTGTGTGGAAAACAGCAAAAAAGAAACTGGTGTATTTTTGGAAGCCTGGCAATGATGAGAAAAAAAAAAAAGAGCAAAACTTGACTGGATGTACAGAAGTCCATGAGGAGTTTGGAAAATGCCATTGAGTAACCCCCCTCAATTTACAGGCAGAATCTGATACCCAGGAAGTTGCATATGAATACGAGGAAAAATTTCTTTACTGTGTGATTGATTGCACTGGAACAGGTTACCCAGAGTGAGGAATCTCCCTCACTGGAGATATTCAAGGGCCTTCTGGTATTAATTCTGTACCATTTTCTCTAGGATGACCCTGCTTCAGCAGTGAGGCTGAGCTAGACAACCCACTATGGTCCCTTCAAATCTCACCCATTCTGTGGTTCTGTGAATTGCATTTGAATGATCATGATGGGAGATTCCTGAGGACTGGAAGAAGGAAAGGTCACTCTTAAATGCAGGAAGGGCAAGAAGAAGAATCCAGAGAACTATGGGCTAATTAGCTTCACCTCTATCCCAGGGAAGGGGATGGAACACATAGCTCTGAAAACCATTTCCAAATTTATTAAGGACATGAGGGTTATTTGAAACAATTAACACGGATTTAGAAACTGGAAACCATGCCTGATCGATATCATAGCCTTTGGTGACAAAATTACTAGCTTGTTAGACGAGTGTAGAGTAGTGAATGTTGTTTGCCTTACCCTTTGATAAGGGTTTCAGTTTTCAGCACTCTCTGGCACAGCATTTTCATTGACAAGCTGATGAAGTGTGGGCTAGATATGAGGATGGTGGGGTGGGTTGCAAACTGGTTGGACTGCTGAACTGAAAGGGTTGTGATCAGTGGCATAGTGTCCAGCTGGAGGCCAATCAATAGTTCAGCAGCCTGTCAGATAAGCACAAGTTCTGCTACAGTAAGTTCAATGGCCAGTAGAACATGTTCAAAGCTTCATAGCATAATTCAGTTTCTTGGCAACATACACTGGAGACATTGCAAATCTTTACTGGCATTGTTCCATTGAGCTTTCAAATGTTCTTTTTTTTAAGAGTCCAAATGTTCACATACTTGCAGATTAGAAGGTATACATTGTCACAGTATCACTATCAAAATGGAGAAATTATCATGTTTTTGATCTTGGCTGTAGAGACTCAAAGGACAGACAAAGAAGGAAATTTGAGACATAAACCAAGGGAATAAAGAGTGATAGACAATCAAGTACTTTCTAAAAAGCTATATTTTGGAGAAAACAATTTTTGGTTGAAACTTGAGAGGAAGATTGCTAAGATTCACAGACTCCTGCTTTCTTGTATATTTGTGTACCAGCAAAATTTTCAAAAGTGTATTAAAGAAAAAGCATTAAAAAAAAAAAAAGTTGAGAGAAATGGTGGATGGGTCGCTATGTCACTTCTTGATTTCTTAACTACGCAATCTACAAGACCAGAGTAGTCTGTATTACCCATGTTAGTCACACACCAAAGAAATTGAACCTAAATAAAATAATTCGCCTACGTACTATGCAAGACTTGTTAGTTACTGTATTGTTTTGCATTTCCAGTGTATTAATTACTGTTACTGGGGGGAAAGTGTTTTTCTGCACAGCTTTATTCTGCCTATTGCTAATTTATTATGGCACTAGAGCAAAGATTATAAAAGCAAAAATAAAAAGTAAAAAAAATCCAGAAGTTTTTTGTTCATAGGTCTCTATTTCTCTGTCCTGTGTGAAGTAAATATCTATGATTCAGCAGTTATTGTCATAAACTTGTGTGGAAAAATCAAACACGTAAAAATTTCAACATTATTTTTAAGATAAAGAACACGTTTACTGTCACAGGTGAGGAAAGAGCAAAATAACTGTGGGAAAATCAATTTGACCAAATTAATTACTGCCATGAAGAATATTAATAGAATTGCAATAAAGGTGAGTTAGTGTTCCTCCATTTTATGCTACAGGAGCGTTTAATAAGTCAATTTAAATACCTGCTCTATGAATTCATATGTAGCTTAAAAGAAGAATTTAACATATTATTTTTTAAAAACTCCTGTCTTCATGGTGGTCAGGAAATAAAAATATGCAACTTTTTTTATTTCAAAAATGAAAAAGAACACTAATGACACTAAATTGCTCCCCACCCCTTCTTTTCTTGCTCTGCTTAAGCAATTTTTGCAGTTTCAGCTTAAGAACAGCTGGCAGCAGAATGGCAGTAAATCTGACAACATAATTTTTCAACATTTAGCCATTTGAAATCAACATCCTCAACATTCTATATTTTAAGCATACATTCATCTGAAAACTCAGGTTGAAAATACAGTTACTTAATGCACTGAGACAAAGAAATTATACAAATTACCTAGGGACCAGCATGTATAGGAAATGTCAAATTTCCATCAATGGTGGCTTTTTATTTCTGCTAAGCTTAATTTATATGCCACAAGTTTTTACCCTTGAAAATGTTGGCATGGGATCTCACAGGTACAAATAAAGCAAGATTAATGCTTCCTTGTTTTCTAGTGAATAGTAAAGCATGCACTACCAACTTGCATTTCAAATGAATTGCCAATGAGGTAGACTGGGAATTGCAATTAGTTACTTAATGTGAGTAGGTAGTTAAAATATCTTTAGGAGAACTGAAGTGTAAATGAAGCTGTGTGCCATTCAGCTAACCTGTGCCTTCGTTCATTTCATTAGTGTGCCATTTCAAAACCCTGGTATAGAACTAGGTGCTTTAAACACCCACCATCATCATTCAACATATGCAACATGAAGCTGATGCCATTTTTATGCAAGGGGCTTGGGCTTCAAGATCTAATCATGCCTAAGATTCAGGTGGTAGTTTTCATATGTGTCAGTAAATTGTCAGAGTGGGTTTTGTACAATATATAGGAGAGTTTATGTCTAGGCCAGCATAGGTTTCTCTTTCAGGGTGATCTGAATAACTCTACCAGCCCAGTGACTGTATTGACTAGAGCTCCACTGATACCAACAGGAGCTTACCGACCTTGTTAGATACCTTAATAGATATCTTAGACACCTTGCTAGACACCTGGTGCCTGAATTCTGATGCCTGCAAATAGGGTGGGGGTCAGCCTCTTCTCCCAGGAAACTGCAGCAGGATAAGAGCAAATGACATAAAGCTGCACCAAGGTAGGTTCAGGTTGGACATCAGGAAGAATTTTTTCACTAAAAGAGTGGTTAAGAGTTGGAATGGGCTGCCCAGAGGTAGCAGAGTCACCATCCCTGTGAGTGTTCAAGAAATGAGTAGCCGTGTCATTTGGTGTTATGGTCTACTTGGGAAGATGGCATTTGGTCAAATGTTGGACTTAATGATCATGGAGGTCTTTTCCAAGCTCAGTGATTCTGTGAATCTATGAAACACCACCCTCAATTTGTCTCTTTGTTAAATGGCAAGATGCTTGGAGACTAGTAAGCACAATGTTCCAGAAAGAAATAAGGATTAATTATGGTCAGACTTCAGCTTAGTTCTCACTCGACTTGAAGTACATTGAAGAGCTGTATTATAGGTTGTAACAGCATGTACCATTTTCTCACTGGAATTGAGAAAAAGAGACCTTTCACTCGTTTGTTTTCTCTTATTTTAAGATTTCTCTGCTTGATATTTACTGTTACTGATATATGTCAGACAGCATGAAAATAACTGAGAAATTATTTGGGCTCTAAGTCTAAAGCATACCCATTATCAACTCCTTACACAGTATGACAAATCAATGAAGAAAATATAATGAACATCTATCTGTAATTCTCCACCCATAATGTTTTTTTTGCACTACTGTGCAAACATCTCTGCATCACCCAACTGAAGGAAATGGCACTGGCAAAGGGAGTGAAGAAAAGGAGTTTCTTCAGTGTAACTTGATGACCTTGGTACTCACGGCTGAATGCTAGACTGTGATATTTGCAATTGATAAAATGTTGAAGCCATGGGTATTCTTGCTTTTAACAGGGTCATATAAGAGTTGAACAGATAGTTTTAGAAGTTTCTAGTAGATACCATGCAGCTTGAAATCTCTGTCCTTGATGTAATACATGACAGCTCACAGAGGCTTATTTCTCCCCCCAGAAATTCAAGATGACTGGATGGCAAAGGCCTCTGCACCATAGGTATTTAACATAAGGTAAGAAAAAAACCTACTTTTTAGACTATATGACAGATCTTACTTTATATTGTGTTATATTTATGCAACTGTTATCTTAAAAAATACTATGACAAGAGAATCTCAACACTCAGTTAAAAGCAACACAGAAGAGGTAAATTCAGGAAAAGTATACATCATTATATGTTCACAGAGCTGTGACCTCTATGAAACATAACCAATAGACTTAATAGGTTAATATGTGGTTATACCAGAGGTTCTGGAGACCAAATAAATCCATATATATATACATGTATTAAAGACTCTTTCCTCCCTGCATATGAATAAAATATTAAAGTAAAAAATTTTAAATAGGTATCTTGAGAGAACAAAAAGATCTCTGATAAGGGTCCTTTTTGTCTCTTTAAACCTGATAGATAGCAGATCAGGTTTTCCTAAGATCTTTGCTTACCTGTGATTAACATCTGCAGTTGAAAAGAAAAGCTCTTCTCACAGTATTTTAATATCTTCACATACTTAGATTCTAAGCAATTTGTTTGTGTCTCCATTTGAATAAAGAAAGGTAATCCTAAGGTTGTCCAGGACTGTTATTTACAAATGACTGCCCATTACTCACACAAAAGAAGCTATTTTTAACTGGGTCATTATTAGAATACAGAGAGTCACAACCTGTTTGTTCTAGGCTTGGGTAAATTGCCCTTAGGTTGATGAGCTGATAATTACGTTTTTTTCTTCAACTGATGGCTCAGGGGACAGACATAGTATAAGTTATTTGCTTTAACAATTAGGAAATTGTTCAATTTGTGCTCTAATTGACTAAATTACACCTGCAGAGGTCTAAAGAATTTCATTATCACCTGTGTGAAAGCAGCACATTCTCCCTATTATCTGCATCTATTTTTTTCTATTTTAACCCCATGATTATCAGTGCAGTGCACATGACCACAATAAAATTGCAATAATTTCCAAGCTTTAAGCATATTTTTTTCATTGAATATATGTCAGCAACTACAATACATGAGTCCCACTTTATGCTGTTTTATTCTGTTTTCCTTTCAGAGCTTCAGTTCCACAAGATGCACAAACATAGTTTAATATCAAGAGACAAACCCCAGAAACAGCAGCAAAATAAAAATATTTTCTTAGAAAGTCATAGAATGCAAATTCATTTCTCTAAACAAAATGTAAAATTTCCAATTTTTAGGGGACAGACATAATATCAAATGTGTTGTACCTAGGAAAAAATTAGACCTCTTAAAGTTACATCATGACATATGTTTAATGCTTATTTCTGTCAGGTCAATTTATATGATATATTTTTTAAGACAGGCACCTTTCACATTGGAACAACAAATTATCTTCTGGATTTCCCCTTGGGTGTTAAATACACAAAGCAATAACTGAACTGTATTCATCTGGGTCAAAACATACTTTTTATGTTTCTCTAGTTATTTCAGGATAAGTCTACCAGCTGGATAGCCCTGGACTACTGAAAATATTTCTCTTGGCATGGTTGTTTAATGGAGTAAAAAGCACTAAATTAATTTCCAATTAAAATAGGTTTAATTTTTTTGCGTTTGTTTGTTCCATCCAAAACTGGTCAAGGAAAAGTATTCAAATGAATTGAATTTTTTCATTTGTTCATTGTATGTATATAACTCAAAAAATTCTCATGTGTGAGAAGCAAGAAAGTATAACTACCATACAAAATGTCACAGTTTGCCATCATTTTCAGCAGACTCAGTCACTTCCTCTGTTCATGACCAGATCCACTAAGGCTACACTGCTAAGTCACTGAGTGGTGCCTGGACTCTTTTTGGGAGTTCTGAAGCTATCAGAACTGTGACAGTAGTCATTGGTCTAAAAGAACAGGGATTCAGCAGCCTACACAACCTATGACCTGGCTTCATACTAATGGATATGCATTGTAGATTCTGCCTCTTCCTGCTTCCACTGTGAGTGGGTCTTTTTTAGTAGTGCAGATTGAGAAATGAGAATGATAGTCAGCCATAAGTATAATGAGTATTTTTCAAAAGAATAGTAAAAGATCTACCAGTTGTCACTGCTGCCTTTTGGAGCCATTTCTAAGGAACATATTATTCTCTGCTACTTGCCTTATGGTCAAGTAAAATTACAATTTGCTCTTTTCCTGCCTGAAACATATAAGTTCCTCAAACATACCTTTTTGAAATCTATAGATAACTGGGAGCTTTATTTCCCACAGTATTTAACTGACCATCTTATTTTTTGCTACACTGTCACTGATTTATCATAACAATTCTGTTTGACTACCAGCAGGTTAACTGTTTAAATATAGTAAGAATGACCTAAGTTTCAGTGAAATACAAGATATAGAAAATTAAATCTGTAAGCAATTTTTAAATTTATAGAAAGTACATGTCAGCAAAAAGCTTTTTAGTAGATTTAGTTATTAGAAAGTATGGATAATAGCTTAGAACCAGTAACAATGGTGTGTTTATTGGTACTTTTTTCTGTAATGGTGAAATGCTTCTTTCACTTGTGTCCTAATCTTACTTTGTGGTTTGTATTTGCATATGCTAAAAGATGCTGAGCATAATGTGTCCTTCACAATGCTCTTTGCAGTGATCTTTTGGTTCCCAGTCACGATCTTTAAGTATTGCAGCAACGATCATGACTTGACATAGAGGTGCACTGTTCAGAAAACTATCACGAAAACAAGTAATTCCAAAGATTGTGCTGAATTAAGTTGATTTTCTTAGTAACTCTGCCACCTGCAGCACTAAAGAACAAATGTCTTCATGATGGACAGGTCAAACATAGTTTTTCATAAGGTGCCCACAGCTGTTCTTTCTTTTCCTAGTGAATTAACCACTTCATTGCTGTTCATTCATGCATGTGTCATTGTAGTTTTAAGGAGAATGTGAAAGGAAAATGTAGCTTGAAGGTCTAGTCTTACTGAATCAGCCTCATTATCCTGAGCATACTGATATGTTTTTTAGTCCTAAAGAAACTATTTATGCCTTTCACTACACATATATGCAAGAACACATAACATTACTTAGGAGAAAAAAAAAATCAAATTTTGAATAATCAGGGTTGGCAAAATCATGAAGAAAAGGTAACAATGTGAGTTTTTTGTAACTAAGCCATATGGCCTATAAGATTGAATAAACAAAGAAAGTTAAAGAACATGTTAGGTGATGAAAATGAGACTTAGAGTACAAACATTTTTTACCCCAGTTTCAAGTGAACAAAACTAAGAAAACATATTAATGTTATGAGGTAATATAAAACTAAATATAATTTGCACAGCAGAAAATGTAACTTAGGAGGTATTAGCACTCTGTGGGTAGCAAAATACAGTTCTCAGTATCACTTGGACCAGATGTTGGTTGGATAGTCATCTATAATTCAAGTTCCCCATAGCCATACTAATACAAGAAATTATCTGCTACATTACAGAACGTTTGAACATCCACTAAGGCTAGTTGTAGACTTCCAGATAATATGGCAAAGAAAAATATTTAAGTCCCTAATCAAGAAAAAAGGACCAATTTAGTGTTCCAAGTGCTATACAGCTGTTCCTCTGCTCTGTCCTGAAGATGTTGTGTTAATTCTAGGATATTGTCATGAATAGTAGAGTCAGAGCAAATGGTTACAATATTTTTGATTAATTATTTCTAGTCTTTACAATTCAGCCTATTTTACTTGTTCACTTTCAAATTTCCTTTCAAAATATTTTGGAAAAATTGTTACGGTTTTGGGAGGTTTAGTTTTCAAAATTTATTATCCCTTTTTAATTACTGAAATTCTTCCCTTTACTGGTAATTCCAAGAAACAGCTAAAATTTTACAAGATCATAAACACTGCAAGGAATGAAAGTAATGATTATTCAGAAATTATTCTGATATTTCATGAATAATAGGGGACATAAAATCTCTCTTATGATAAAATATTTGGTTGCAAAATTCTGCTTAGTTTCTTCAAAAGTAAATCATCCACTAGGCTTCCAAAGTGAAAGAAACTGCACTTGAAGAGTCTTCATTTCTCATTTTACTGTTTAAAAGAGAGTTGAAGAAGTTCTAGATAATAGTGTTTTTTCTGCAAGTTTTCCTACTATACCAAATGGATATTTCCATGGAATTTTTATGAAATGCCCCAATTAAGGAAGAAAAAAAGAAATATATCTATTTACTTAACCTAGCCAAGTATATGTGGAATAATATTATTCTCTTCCTCTTCAACTGGGCTTCCTGGATTCACTGCAGTTGTCCTGAAGTCCCAGTCTTTAATGAATCATTCCAAAGACCTCCTGGTCATTCCTCATCTTCTCTACAACACCTACATGTCAGCACTAAGTCGTCATGAGTCCAGCTGGTGATAAAAACTGACTGAACAGGTCATTTTCAAATTCTACAGCCGGGCTCCTGTGCACAGGTATTGGGTCCTGCATGAGCGCCCTGTGCTGAGTGATGGGAATCACTGCAAAACTAGCAGAGAGTTCAATGAGGGCAGTACCAGATCCAAATTACAGAATAAATTAAAACCAAACAACCCCAAGTAAAATTTTTGGTATTCTAAAGAACAGTACAGGAAAAAAAAGGGTTCATGTGTTATTAGCTGAATCACCAGGGCGTTCCTTCAATACCCAAACTGATGGATTTACATAGTAAATAATGTGTATTTTCTCTGACTACATTTTTTGCTTAGAGAGAAAGACCTTTTCAGGTAATTCACAATTTTTGCATTTACATTTAAGCACTGAATTTTTGCAGTGTACCTCAAGGAAGGAGTTTAGGCTGTAATTAAAATGTTTCTTTAATCATCTTTAGTATAGCCCACAGTGAATCTGAAGAAACAGCAAGCCTGTTAAACAAGATAAAATATGGTAACTTTCACTTTTTCTCACATGCATGTTACCAGTTTTCAAAATGTCATATAAATAAATCCAGAAATCTGTGCCAAGGCTTGTGGACTCGCTAAAAGAAATGTAAAGCCTTCCAGCAGGAGTTAGCAAGCATGGTAAGATAATTAACATTTATTGCTGTCTTTGCTGACAATTGCCAAGTAAGATATAAAGAAGTTATTCCAGGTAACTCATTCATGGAGAGTTCATGGATTGTTGTGTTTCCATTTAGCCATGCTGAATATCTTTATCTGCATTTAGAAAAAGACCTTGCAACAGAAGAAAGCAACTTTTTGCACAGGCTCTATTTTAACAACAACTCAAGAATAGATATTTTAGATTGACAAATTTAGTTATAAAAGGAGTACATTTAATTATCTTGCACCTTACACTTCCTGAGAACAAGATAAATCATCGCTTTACACTTTTTTATGCGCACTAACATAAAAAGTTAAGTAGTTTTTGGCAAATGTTGGGCCACACTCAGCTTTTCTTAAAACATTTTTTGATCAGTTTCTGAGGATTTTATCTACAGTTTTGAAAAATTTTATGGACTAAGAAGAATCACATTTATTACAGCATAATGAAGTAGCTTCTCTGATGCAGATTTGTTTATGTTGACTAATTCTGGATTACTCCACAAGAGCATATGAGACCTCCCCACTTTATGACTGACCACAAGGAAGGTACTGAAACACAACCCACATTTATTTATGCATACAAAGTTCTACTTAAAATTATCATTGACAAAAATATACTAACTGACTTAAAACCCCATTGCTTGGGGTTTGTTTTTGAGTTCATTCTTACATTCAATAGCTCTGAGTAATCACTGAGATTTTTTAACATTCCTCATTGCCCAACACAGTAGGAGCAGTTAGTTTAGTTCAGGTTTGCCCTTACTGATATCACTTGTGTTTCAGGTAAGTAATTTGGTAAACAATTTGACCCTTATAAGGTGTCTAATCCAATGCATACAGTCTAATGGAGAGTTGAAACTCAATATCTCTACAGGAAGAACTTGCTTGCATGGAATAAACATTTACAATATTTTGTCCACTTACATTCACAAATGTGGATCTTCTGTGAAGAGATAAAACTTTCAAGATATTAGGGGTAAAATGACTTCTCAATTGATTTTTTTTCTCCAACTAACAACTGGAAACCACACTCAATTGCAATAGAATATAAATATATTCAATGTAAGGCAATGTTGTTGGTTTTATTATTATTATTATTATTATTATTATTATTATTATTATTATTATTATTATTAATGCTGCCAATTTTCCAACATATCTAAATAGCATTAATTTTCTTTCATTCATTCATTCATTCATTCATTCATTCACTCATTTTTAAGGGTGAAGCTTCTTAGCAATTTTTCAGGTTGGGCTGAAATATATTTTAATTTGTTCAAACTATAAATAGAATGATTACTGAAAATGTTCAATTATTCTGTTTTTTGGTTTTTCTTTTTGTTTTTTTTTTAATCAGGTCATAAACTCATAACATTTAAATGTGTGTTTCCTAAAATTTCCAGATGTCTGCGTACCTGTCTATCCTGGATGTTGTATTGCCTGAGGGATCTTTGTGGGTTTGGCTCTTCCATTTCTGTACTTCTCAACACTTGGCAGACAGTGTTACTGTGGTTCTGCTTTGTTTTGCAATTGGACAGAGTGGCTACAGCAAGTCTTGTAGCCAGTATGTTGAAAGGTTAACAAAATACACACAGCTCACTCTTGTTGTCTTTCTTGAAGCTCCTGTGAATTGAGGTTTCTTGAATTCGTAACAGTCTTTGTGAGAAAGTGCCTTACTTTAAAAGACATCTGTCAAAACAGCGTTTTGGAGCTCCATGAAGATCTGAGTTTACAACAGGAGAATCTCCTCAGATAGGATGAACCTTTCAAGTTCTTTCCACAGCTGATTAAGGAAGTAACAGAACTTGAGATATTAAAGGTTTATATTTTGGGAAAGCTCCTGTGGGCACAGGAAGCCCACAAAGAAGTATTTTCCCTATCATTGTCCTTTGTTTCCTGCTTTTCAAACAAAGTGAAGGTCTTGGTCAGCTGCTGCCTAAAAAAATTAGTAAGATCTGCTCTTGGCTGGGTAAAAACACGAACTTCTCCGTTACTTCTGCTGTGTACGAGATTCATTGTCTGACAGATCAGACAGAGTTGTCCCTGTTTTAAGGAAAATATAACCATGTTCTGTGCTAATGTGGGTGTGTGAAAATAACTTTGATAGCTATTTTTGTTCTTGCTGGTAAACCCTGCTTGTCCTTTGACAGTTTTCCTTCCCAGGGAGCCAATATCATAAACACTGAAAGGACAGAGAAGCGCACAAAACTTCATCGCATAGTCTCCCTCCTTGTCATTTCCCATTTCCCAAGGATATGAACTTCCTTGAAAGAGAATTTCTGTTTAGCTCAATTTTGGATAAAATAAATGCATAATTCTCTTTGCAGTTTAGCCTGTGTGAAAATTCAGATGATTGCCAACATTTAACATGACTCCCAGCAGTTAACATTACCAATACCCCAAGCTACTAGCTGATATTAAATTCTGTACTAGACTGATTTTTTATATTACCAACAGGCCAGAACTTGATCAGCCATTCAGCCACTCTGATATATTTTTTTAATTCAATAATAGTTAACTTAAATACATTCAATGTGTTTTTTCAACCTTGTTCTTATCTGATGATTTCATAATGAAAATAGATATGCTGTACATTTGATACAAAATGTGTAACAAACCATGGTTCCCTCTTCCCAGAAATTTAAAAAAAAATCTGCTTTTAATTAATGTCAGTACTTTTGATGGATTTGGCATCGCTACCTTATGTTGATCCTGGCAAAATTTAGTCACAAAAAATGGGTTTATAAACTGTAATCAATTAAATCCTAACTTTTCCTTGTACTATTTATTTAAACTATGGTGGTGTCTAGAAATTCTAATCAAGACCAGATTTGTATTAAAAGAGAATTATAAGCAGACTTGTATTAAAAGAGAGATTTATATGAAATATTTCAATTAAGTGATTCTGTGTCCTGAGTCAATAGTTAAATGCAGGAATGAAAGGAATAAAAGGAAGTAAATTTGGAAAGTGAAATGACACAGAATGGCCAAGAAAAGAAGGCTCTCAGTCTGAAATTTTGATGTAGTGTTTTATCAACAGGACTACAGCCCTAAATCAGTAGGGTATCAGTTATAGTTATGTACAACCTGGAATCAAAACCACGTGCCCTAATTTCATCACTGTGGATGTCACATCCTGTAAGGCCCTGCCAGGATGGAGCTTTGCTGGTGAGGTGCAGCAGCCTTGTTCTGCACAGGGTGCTCAGGCACCCACTGCCCTGCACGGGTGATCTGCACAGGGCACACACACAGGAGGCCTCATCTCTGTCCTTCCTGTAAATAACAGGAGAAATGAGATAAAGCTACTCAGCCACAGGTAAGGGGCTCATCCTGAAACTTGGCATCACTGTTATAGATAACCAAGTTTTTAATGACCAGGAGTTGGGATTCTTTTGTTACGTTATGTACTTACACATACATAGAAGAACTCCTAGGTTCATAAAGTGGCCTGGCTTCATGCTGTATAGAAATAGGAGGCATCCCAATATCATCATTTTCATTAACTGTACTTGCCCAGTAAAAATTTTCTCATTTTTATCTACCTTATGCTTACTAATTTGCTGCACACATACAGACTTGGTACTTGAATAAACAAAGTAACAATAACAATAGCAGCATTAACAAAGCCAAAGGTAGATGGTACCTTTCATGCTAGATTTATTGTAAATTTGCCTTGGAGACCCAAATCATAAACCCTTCAGATTTTCATTTGAAGATCTCTGGATACAAAAAATGTTCTAATATACAAAAGAGAAAAAAATAGGGTTAGAAGCATTTCTGCACACATAATTTTCTCTTAGAAATTCATAATTAAATGATTGATTACTATTATGTGTATTAGGAATGTAAAACAATATTAAAAATATTTTTAGTTAACAAAAATATTGAGTAAAAATGTTAACAATTATTTCTCAAAATCCATTTTTAACTTTTTTTACTTAACATTTTTAAACAACTTGTCCTTAGGATGCACAAGTGCAGTTGCACAGACAGTTGCAGCAAGGTATAAATCAGCAAAGAACTCGAGCTTGAGCTCTACACAAGAGTCTCCACACTCCCACGTGCAACTTTGAGGAGTGTGGAAGCAGCAGATCCACATCTTCACAAAACTATGCCTAAATCAGCAAACCTAACTAACAAATTACTGAGTGAGTGCCTGGCCACACACACGAGTACCCTTATTTCTGACTGGTTTGTGCCTGTTAGGGCCATGCAACCTGTAATTGCTTCTGTTACAACAGCACGCTCAGGGGTGGATCAAATGCTAATTTGATATTCCAGTCAGTAGGAGAAGTATTCTTCATCAGCGATTTCAGATCACTTTTTATGTCTGAGGTGATGTGTATTGAGCAAATAAAAGAGGAGTTAATACTGTAAGACATTCAGAACCTGTGTACAGAGGACAGAAGCAATGTATCACAATTAAGAGCCCATACTGAGCCTTTCAGTGCCCCCCAGACCCTGGAAGATTGTGCTTCATGGCTTTGTTGTCCCTAAAGAAAGGGCTGGTATACATCACATCAACTGGATTGAGCTTCTGTCATGTCTTATATGGTTCTGTGTCAAGCAGGAAATGTTGAAAAATAGCCTTAATTACTGTCCTAAAGTACTTGTAGTTTGCATTAGCTGTATAAACAGATGTGTTGCTCTTGGTGTTCCTTTTATTTTTGTCACATTTTTGTTTACACAAACTGATACTTAACTGGAATTTTTGCTGGGCATCCATTAATATCTTTCCATATAATTCCAAACTGTAACAGATGTTATTAATCTTCAAAAAGAATTAGAGAATTTTTCTTACCATAGACAAAAATATTACACTAGTCTAGGCAACAATCCCATTAAGAAACCAAAGTGAACCCTACAGCCATGACAAACTGAGGGGAATAGATGCAGTTATTGATTTATTATACATGCATTTATAAAATGAATACTATAAAGATGGCCTACATGTTTTACAGAAAAGTATTTCATTGTGGCTTTACCATTCTCCTGATGAGAAATAATGTTCTAACGTCTGCTGTGCAGCCAGAGAAACCTTTCTGTCACCTGTTCACTATAGTATTTGTCACAGTGTGTAATCATTAGGAATAGGTGGAAAAAATCACATCCCTTGACTTTAGGAGCTTGACCTCAGCAATTGAGTTCCCTACAATCTGTGAAGAAAGGTGGATATTTTCAAGGGGCTATTCAGAACACCTGAACTAGGCAGCAATTAGGATTCCCACTTCAATTTTTGAATCACCTCTAAGAATAACTGGTGTGTTATCAGCACCTTTCTAGCTACCAGTGCAAAGCACAGCGCTGTGAGCTCCATCTCACCCAGATCCAATGCAGGGACATTCTCTGTTAACTGTGTAGGGAACCTAAACGTGCTCAGCCTTGGCAGTGCAAACATCCCTCCTCATCTGCTGCAGTGTTTCAGTGGGACTGAAGGGAACTATCTGAGAAGGAATCATTTTAATCTCATGCATGTGTTTTATAGATGCTAAATAACACTCTTACAGTTTAAGAAACTGTCAGTTGGTCTGATTTCTTTCCTGGATATATCTGTAACCTTTATTATTCTGATTTCTCTGATTTGTCATTCATATCCTTTATAGAATTATTATCTGTGTCATGGAAACACAAGGAGGTGTTTTGCATTCATAAACCCATTTTGCTAAGGCCACTACTAAGCGTGAGAATCACTGCACCTCTTTGAGCCAATGCTAAAACTCTGCAGTCTTACCAAAAAAATGCAGTAAAAGTTTATCTGGTCACTTACACATACAAATGTTGTTACAAAGATATCAATTTTTGCACTTGTCCATAACAAAACAATATATTTCTGGGCAAAGAATGAATGAAGAATTTTAATGACTAAGTTTAAAAATTCACATTAAAATATAATTTTAGGAGTGACTCTGTGTAAATCTATGAAGTGCTATCATGTTATATGTTAAAAGTATATATTCAGTCAAAATTAATACTTTTTTATTCTGACTATTGAAGTACCAGCAAAATCTTCACAATCTTCAGTATCTTCTGAATGAATTTTGGGAAATAAAACAAATTCTGTGCTTTAACAAAATGTCAACAAATTAGGTATGCATGTTAAATTACTCACAACTCCATACATATTTTCTAAATGGTATTTCACAAAGCAAGAGAGAGAACTGCTGAAGGCGCTGATGTTACTGAACAAGCTGAAGTAAGTAAATTCTGTAATAAAAGTTCTCAGTTTGAAAATAAATATTTTCCTCCTGTTGAATGCAATGAGAATTGATGGAAACCTAGAGTCCTCAATATGTACAGGACTGTAGTGTTTCAAGGACATTAACCAGGTCAGAAAGGCTATAAAATATTCAGTATTAAGACACATGGCATTACTGTAGGAAAAATGGTTTATCTATTTTAGGACTTGGAATAAGCTGCACAAGAATTTTCCCCCCTCCATGCCAGTAAACCAGCACCATCTAACACCAAATGTAATTAGTTACAAATTGCCTGTTACAAGTTAATTAAACTTCCTTGCGTCTCTGCTGCTTAAGCAACATGTAGATTCTTTTATGCACTTGCCAATTAGTGCATGGGGATTCTGCTTTCTAATTGGATAAAAAAGTAATAAACTGTGCAGAGTGCTGTTATCCAGAATGACTTTGTTAAAAAAATAGTGGAGACAGGTTTAATGCTTCAAATATTTATCTCAATTGAAATTGATTAAAACAATTTGAGGTTCCATTAGATATGGATACAATCCTTTTGTTAACAAAGTCCATCTGGTCTCCGAAAGAAAATTAAGATTCACTAATTGAAATTTGGAAGCTTTTCTCCAAACATGCATAATTCATACTGACAGAAAACAGAAGCTGCAATTCACCACAAACTGTCAAGTAGATGAATGTTTCATTTAGATGGAATTTAAGATTTCACCCAGCAAGAATCTACAAATGCTTATATTAAGTCACAGCCTGAGAAAAGAAAATCTGTTCTTTTTACTGGCTCAGTATTAAAATCTCTTTTTCGCTGTGAAGCCATCTTAACCTTTAGTGGCACCACATTTGACCTTTCTCATTGCCAGCACTGGAAGGACATTTCCAGGTCATGAGCATTATTCAGCTGTGCAATCTTGCAACTTCACTAGCAAGCAGCTCTGCGTTTTTAACTTGTCATATATTTACAGAATTCTGCTTCTGTGTCAAGATGCAATTCCATTTTAAAAGAGAGTAAAATTTCATTTTTTCTCTCATTGCTTATTTTTCTTTCCTCCTGCCCTGTACTTTGTCCCTCAGAGCAGATCATTTATCCATTCTACAAAGTGGTGCCACGCAGTAGCACTGAAGGAGCCGAGCAAACTGCAGTGAAGGCTGGGAACGAGTAGCTACAAAGAGAGGCCAGGAGATTTCAGATCTTTGTGGCCAACACACACTTCTCATTGACAATGGCAAGAGAGATGTTGCACAAATCCTCTCTTTTTCACCCTGAGACAGACACTGATTACCTTCTTTTCCATTTACATTTATTTATCATTTCTGAGCTGCTACTTTACTGTCTTGAAACACAAATGAAACTGTCACTTTTTACCGAAGTGTGGGAAGTATCTTGTACCAACCATTTTGTTCAACTCAAACCCCATTTAGCTTTTGATGGATATTGCCCTCATAAATATCCACAAATAAATGAAAGTTTGGCTTTCACAGAAGACCCTGGCATTTGTACCCCTGGTATCCCTGGCTTTATTGGTGCTGTGTTTTGTTACCCATACACAATTCACTGCTCATGAAAAAATAAATACACCTGAAACATAGTGGTTATCAAATAGTGATGAGGAGAAAAAACTGGTGAAGGATATGTTATAATTGGAATTTATCCTTCTGCTTGCAGTATGCTCTGGATGAATTTTATATCAATACAGAGCTTTTCTGAGCCAACATAAATAATCACTCAAGTCAATGTACTCAGGCAAGAAAAATCAAAGGCATAGCATTCTGAAGGAAGCACAGGTGTTTTCTGTTCTTAGCAAACCACATGCTCACATACAATAAAGGTAGCAGAAATGAGGTCTAGTTTTATGATAATTCGAATATGAAAAAGAAATTATTAGGAAGTCAAGTACAAATAAATGATGTGAGACTTCACTGAAGTCATATAATAGAGTGGAAAACAGTCCTTGTTTGGTCTACACAGCTATAGTGAGGCTTAAACACTCAAAATGAAAAATATAATGACACCACAGCTGCTGAAGAGTAAGGTATCAGCCAGCAGTGATGGGGAAGGTGCCTGACCTAATTCAGGTATCTGTTGCAGCAGCCCAGCTGCATCCACAAAGAATTCCATAGTGGCTAATTTAGCCTGTCCTCAGGTGCCTCATCCTGTCTAGAAAAACTTATTGTGTACATCCAGGATATCAGTTGAATCTTACTTTTGTTTTCCTCCCCTCTGCTGCACTCAGAGGATGGATCTTTTCAGAAATAATTAAATTAAATCAGTAACAGCAACTTGTCATACACACGCACACACACAAGAAATTTACCTTATTTATGAAATATTTGGGATTATTAATAATTTTTTAACTAAAAAAGGTGGAATTACTTTTCAATAAGTATCCTGTTCAATGAGTAGCACTTCATTCAGAACTGAGGTGTATTCATAGAGCCCTGAAGGAAAAGCTGGAAGATTGTTCAAAACAAACAGTCCTCAGCAAATGCAAGGGTTTTTCTTCTACCTCAACTTGCAATTTTGTGTTAGTGTTAGAATCCTCTATTAAATATACATACAGGGCCAAATTCAGAAACATATCATCTGAGATATATTTTAAATATCTTTATTATGACTATTTAAACACTGTAGCTGGTAGACAGAAAAAGAACATACTTGGGACAATCCACAGATCAGAGGAACAGAGCCTGTGTTAATGTGAACCCCCACATTTCCAAAGGAGAGATAAGAGTTCCTAATTCAAAACAGTCTTTATTTTTAATTTTATGTGACATAAAGGACCAAGTAGGCAAGGCAGAATGAGACTTCATCCTATGATGCAAGACTTTGGGATTTAAATTGGGAAAATATTGTGTTATCTATTAAATTAATTTTAGATTATTATAAATTTTCACATTTTTCAGCTATATTTTTGCATTAGTGGAAAGATGGTCTGCGTGACCTAAAAGCCAGTTACACTCTTCTACTTCTCTGAATAGAAGGATGTTTCCAAGGGAACCACTTGCAGTCCTGTCATCTGGGCTGTAGCCATTTAGCCACTGCTACCTTGAATATATTTGAATATATTTTCTCACTCCTTGCAAATTCTCTGAAAGGTTTCTTTCCTTTGTGCCCTCAGACTCACTCACTACCCGCCCACCCTGCTGCTCTTTTTTCAACAATTTCTTGCTAATGTGAACTCTATAACAAAAAGCAAATATAGGCTTTTTCCACCACAAGCGTATTTTAATTGCCCCAGTGCTGTCAGGCTATGGAAAACCATAACTGTATTCCTACTGCAGCCTTAATGAAGTGACAAATGGCTGAGAGTTAAACTGACATCATGATTAACACTAAGTGGTATTATTAATGGAATACACAAATACAGTTTTCCCACCTCAATGCATAACTGTAGGACTGAGGTTAATCACCAATTTTTCTCATTTATGCCTTCATGCACTGGCCTATTTCTAATTAATAGCTGGAACCTTAGCCCCTACACTTTGCAGTAAAAAGAAAATAAACCAAATATTCAAGAATTAAACAGCTAAAACAGGTTTACTGAACAGACACATTCCACTTGTGACGTTCCACTTGAGGTGCTAATTCCAATGCTTCATTAAATATACTTCCTCCAGTAGTTGCAGAAACCTGGTAGATGGCCAGGAGGAATGCTTTATGATGGAGCAGTCTTTCCAAAATAAATCTTCCCTCTGCTACTTACACCAACAGCTGTCAACAGGGACAGATTTCATTTAGTAAGCTACAGTCTAAGCATCAACCCCAAGCACCTGCAGAAGAATAGTCGGATTATTCAATACACATAATACCAGTGCTGAGTATGCTTAAAGCACAGTCTGGACCTTCAGAGCCAACTAAATTCACCTGTTCACCTCAGAGCTTTGTGTCAGACCACAGAGTTGACCTTGAAGGAGTGTCAGCATTTCACTAAACCTAAGGAATGATCAAAGTTCAAAGTGTCACTTCGAGTTCTGCTGGATCAGGATTGCCATCAGTGTTCCTGCAGAGGCCGTGTTCCTACACTGGGTTCCCACAGGCTTGCCGTGTGTTCCTGCATGCATCCGTACATCTCACAACAGGCAAGGTCTCAAGGCATCTCCCAGGAATAACATCAGTTATTTCCACACCAGTTCTAAGAAATAAGCCAAGGCTGACCTAGAACAGAGGCTAGACAGACTTAAAGAATAAAGTAGGTATTTATTAAAAGGTCTCAATGGATACACCTTGGGCAGTACAAAGGCCCAGCCTGGGCTATACCCAAGATGAACCAAAGTGGTCACAAAATGCACGAGTGCTCACGGGGTCTCTCACTTTCATAAGTTTTGGTCCATTAGCACATTTGAGTTAATTGTCCAATTATAGCTTCAGCTTATGAAGTCCCATCCTTCTTGTTTTTCTCTCTTCAGTCCACGTTGTTTATCAGGCTCTTGGGCCTGAGATCTGGATCGGTTGTCCTTGGTCCCCAGCTAGAGAAGGAATTGTTTTGTCTCCCTACTCTGTGAAGAGAGCTTGCCATCCCCTAATATGAAGCTCAGAACTATGCACCAAGGCAGTACAGAATCTGAAAAATATAAAAGCTAAAACCTGACGCACCATATGCTTCAGTTCCCTCAGAAATCATTCCTTAATGTTAATGAAAGATATGACAGGATAAATTTCTTCATGGCCACATCTTCAAGAATTGATAAAGTTCAAGTGTTTTTTCTTGGTAACCAGAAAATATAATCATGCACAGAATAAGGTAATACAGAATGAATTGCTTTTAATAAAATCTTTAATATTTTCCCTGAGAACTATTCAAAGCTGACCAGATTCATCCATTTTTTAAGCAAAGTTTGTAGAAAATACCTCAGCTATAAAAAATGGTATGGCTAATCATCAAGTGTCTTATTTCAAGATTTAAATCTCAAGCTTCCTAAAACCAATTTCAAATGACACTACTATTAGCTAATTTATATTTGGGAGATTAATTGGAATAGTGTGAATAGTTTGCAAATAATTTATTGGATGCAAGAATAACTAAAGCACTTGGGAAACTTAGCAATTTGAGTCCCTATGAAAACCAGTTAGACCTACTTGGCTGAATCTGTTCACAGCTTAAGGACATCCCCTCTCCCTTCAATAATTCTACTTTCATAAATCATATTTAGATTCTAGCTAAGGCTTATTACCTGATTTTCCTATATAATTGTCCCATTCAATTTCTTCAAACTTTGCTTGTTTACTTGTGGGACATTTTTGTCAGTATTTGCCTTATTGTATGAAAATGAATTTATGATATTTCTGCTTGTTGGGGGAATTATTAATTCTAACAATTTGTGAATTGCTAACAGAATGTGTGATACAGTACAGGACAGAAAACAGATTTTACACAAAAATTAAACACTTGAAAGAGTTACTATGAACAAAAAAATTGAAGATATGCTCAATAGTTTGGTTTGTTTGAATAGTTTGGTTTTTTTTGAATAGTCACCCTGCAAAAAAAATATTGAGGTGAAAGTGAAACATTTATGAGTTTCCTTCATAATTTTTTGCTGTGAACTGGAACTCTGTCTTACTGTGACTGTCTCTACCTTAGTTATGAAATATGCAAATATCTGTATATGACCCTCAGTGAAGCCAAATTCCAGGTCAGATTATGCTGGATATTACTGCTGTACTTCATACACTGAGGAATCTATAGAAACAGTTGTGAACACTTCATTTAGGAGTTGTGGTTATATTAGGTACCCAAATTCTTTTAAGGTATTGTGATTTTTGGTTTGGATTTTTAAAACTGAAATATGAAGTTGTGGAACTGAAATATGAAGCACTGTGGACTGTGTTGTGTAGAGTACAGAGCTGACATGGTTCAGCATCTGGTGGGTCTGAGACTCATAAAGCAGATTTAAGGCTGCTTTCCAGCTTGCAAGATCAGGTCTTGCAGAAGGCACTGTATAAATGGATTATTAACCCTAAATAGTTACCTATATTAATACCTGTTCCCACTCTTTTTTTCAGGGATCAGGCTGTCAACAGATTAAGTCTTAATACTTAGCAGGGGACCTGTGAGTCAGTTGTCAAGTGTTTTAGTATTTACAAAGCTGTGGTGAACTGACATACAGCAACCAGAGCCCGTAGATGTGGCCAGCCCCAAGCATTTGTTGCTTTGGCTTAAGGTGAGAAAAATTAGAAGAATAGAATTATTGCAAAGGTATCAGAACAGCTGACTGCAATGCTATTGTTTGTACACAGATTCTGAAAGAAGTGATAGGGTAGAAGAAAGAATAGCATTCCCTGGGCTGATGTGAGTGACATCCATTGGAATCTGTGAAATTATTTAAGTCTAGGTCAGGATGTGCATGAGTGCCAATCTAACTGAGCCACGTATTGCTGCTAATTGGGATCCTTGAGTTTTGAAGGCTGTTAGTCTCAGCAAATAAAAAGCAGGAGCAGAAAAAGTTCTCTCCTGGATTAGATCAAGTTATATGGCATTGTCCTTGTAAGTAATTATACTGATATACAAATATATATAAAAATCTTCCACAAGATGTTTGGTCATCTTCAGGCTAAGCTCTGACAAGCTGTGATAAATCATCACTAAATATAGTATAATGTTAGTTCAAATACTTTCGAAAAGTCTTCAGATGTAGTCAGTTTGAACACTTGTTTTTCTTCTTTAAATATGGCCATTTCCACAATGTTAGACAAACTGGTCTCATCAAAAGAATATGAAGATCATCAATAATTTCTTTCTATGTGGCAACAAAGTAAAGTTGGTAAATGAAAAAGTCATCACTTATTTGTTAGTGGGACTAGTACTTCCTGGATTCCAGACTATATCATTAAGTCAGATTAAAAAAGAAAAAATTACAAAAAGAAACCAAAGGCGACGTACATGTTTACTCTCAGAAAATCTTAGCTTTATTCTGCTTCTGTTAAAGTGCACGTGTCTTATTTCTCAGTTAAAATCCAGAAGAATAAACTCTTGTCTTTTCAGCTGCTTATTTTGCTTTCTTGCATTTCTAAATACAAATGAATCTTCACATAGGGAAATTGAGAAAGTCCCAAGCCCTGATGCAATTCCCTCAAAGCTTTGTTGAAATGTAGCTGGGTGTATTACAAGACCAAACATTCACTGAGGTTATGCAGCATTTTTGCCTGGTCTAAAAATATCACATATATTTGTAATATTTATTTCTTCAGCTTGAGTCAAGTACAGAAGCACAAGAATATTTCTCTAATGTGGACAATTTTAATCAGCCTAATGAAAGGATGAGGCTTAACTATGTTCCAGTTTCAGAGTTCTGCTTTGAAGTGGTGTATGAAGTGGTCTTGGGTTTTCCTGCCTTGCAAACCTAAGCAGAGATGACTGGTGTCTTATTCCTCTGGACCTGTGCAGGACCAGCTAATCTCCAAGTGTATTACATACACTTTTGCTGAACACAGGAGTCTCACAGACTTTTTCCTGCATGTCTGAGCACAGCTTTCTGAAGGTGTTGAGTAACTGGCACTGTGTGCTACCACTGTACACTCTGGCAGTGATCCTGCTTGAAGGGCCCAAATTGGAGGCTGAGCAGCATGCATTTGCCTTATTGAAATAATGACATGTGTTCTCACTTTAAAACAAAATAAAACATGTTCATTTTACCCAGCAAGAGAGGCATCTGTGTTCAGCAAAGACACACAGATTTTTTTGTCATAGCCACTGCAGTGCTATGAAACATTTATTCAGCTGCCATTGCTCCGCCATCGCTTCATAAAATTCCTCTATTTAGTTGCTGACCAGTAACCACAGTAACAATTAAGCATTTTCCTTTCAGCTGGTTAATTAAATGCCAAAAAAACTCACCACTCAATATGTAATTCATTCAACATCTTGTTGTTTGAAGGGACCAGTGTTCACAGATAGGATGGATTGAATTCCTAACAACATCTGGCATGAGCAATGGACTTGGCTGTCTCAGTAATAGCATTACATTCATGGTAGGAATGACAGCTAAATGTAGAGAGATGGATGGGCCTTTTCTCTGAAGTGGCAGATTCGTGGTTGCAGCCTAATGAATCAGTGTGTTGTAACCCCTGGCCATGTACATACTGGCCTGTTGGTAGTGACAAGCTGCATCAGGAGCTCCAGAGCAAATTGTAGTTGTCAGATCTAATGGAGAAGGATGCTGGCTTACAAGTTACTGGGAAAGCTGAGTATAGTTTCCATTCCAATAATCTGGATCAAAACACTTCCTGATCGCCTTGGTCAATTTATTCTGTCACTTAATTAAACAAAAAGCATTACAAATCTCCACAGTAAAAGCAAAGGACAAAAGGAGACTCTTTAACCTTGGGAAAAAAAAAATCTAGATGTTAGGTCCCAAGTAAAGTTTCTTTTTCCATAGGATCCAAGTTTGTGGAAAGATTTAGAACAACTATGCAGTTTTTTGTTCCTGGATGTCCTAATTTTAAAAGTGTTTTCTACTTTTAAACCATTGCTTTCAACAGCATGCTTCAATCAGACACACAAAACACTTACTTAAAAACAATAATTCTTTGAACATCTAAATGGATTAGATGATGCTCCAGCTCCTGAGGAAACAATTTTGCAATTAATAAATTAACAATAATATGTCCTGGTTCTCTATATGCTTCTGGTGAACTGAGGGAGGCAAAGAGAACACAGATAAAACAACAAAAAAAGAGAAGGGGTTTAATATTTTTGTTTTAATTGTGTTCTGCTTAGCAATTAATTGTAAGTGATTGCTGGACTTGGGGTTTTTTCAGGCCTCCGAGGACACAGAAGAGAAACAATAGATGTTTTGAATGTACACTATTGACACTTACCAATATGATCCTTTCCACCTCTTCTTAAATTGCACTACATTAATTAGCCGAAGTCTAGGAGGAATGATGCCTGAGTGTGCTAGGCTCAACAGACTTGTCCCTGGAGAAATTAATTCAGTATATATGTGTCCATCATTAGCATTTTCCTGCCTTACTGGTATATATTGTGCTGTACTGTGAAATACCTAAAGCAGAAGCCACTGTGCTGCTGACCATAATATATTCTGCAAAGCTCCAAAGAGTGCATTTTAACCAGTCTTCTGTTTGCACTTTTTTTGTGTGTGTGTCTGCTATTAATGCGTGGTGAGCCAACTCTACCCATTTGTTTCTCTGCCTATGAACACTCTTGAAAATATGTTGATTTGGCTCATGAGCAATCATGTTGTGATTGCATTTGTTTATTTAGGAAATGCACATAAGCTCTTGAGGACTACAGAAGCTGTTTTCAAAAGAAATATTAAATAAATTAAGTAACTGCTGTATTTTTTCACAGAAACTATATTTTCAAAAGATGCAGGATTGTTTTTTAGATTTGACAGTGATGTGTCCTGTAGAAGACAATCCTGGAGCAGCCTTTAATTTATAAACTATTAAATTGTGGGTAAATGTGTTTGTCCATAGGGAAATGTTTTTCTTACTTACAAGCTAACATTGTACATTGCAACTCTCATGAAACTGGCAGAGGTATTAATTACACACGTGCACACAGATTTGTATTGATTGCTCTTGTTTTACTACTGTCACTTAGATTGTTCTGTGTGGTTATTTATTTCAACAATATTAAATCATCCAAAGAATGGGAATTGTGTTTTGACACTGTATTCTGGAGCCATACAATTGTCTACTTCTGAGAGTAGTAAAATTGGAAACTTTTAACTCTTTTACAAAATGGATTGTGAGATGTTTGTGCAGGGTCTTCTTAGAGATATTTGTCTTCTCACAGTGCCTGACACAAGAAACCTGTTAATTGTTGAGAAAAAACAAAAGTAAATAAGAAATATTAATCAATAATCTATCTAATAACCAAAACCGCAGGTAAACATCAAATTTCAGGTCATGACAGCTGGTCTAAGAATGGATTTTTCACATATTGGAGAAGAAAAACCAAATTGTTTTAGAAAAAAAAGTATCCTTTTTGAAGAAACAGCATATATGTCCATCACCATCTTATCAGATAAAAATTGTTTATTGTGAAAATATTTTTACATAAAACACATTTCTGAAGGAAAAAGCTGTTTCCAAGTAAAAACAGAAACTGTCTTTCTAGTTGGTCCAAAGAATTTTTATTTCTCCTCTCTTTTGTTAAACTGATGAAAATGCTTTGTCAAAATACAAAATCATTTGACAAAAGAGTTTTCCCTATAAAAGCCTTTGGCAAATATGCACTGCGTATTTCCATCTATTACAAGTGTAATGATGAGCGAGTTCATTTGGCTATCACTGATTTCTAATGGGAGCTGAAGGAAGCAGAGACACCCTGGCAGCGTCCATGAGATTGTAAAGGTCCCACTGATTTTATAATGAGCATTACCACAGTGAAGCTTTTCTCTCTCTTTTTTTGACCATTTACGGAGTGGATGCTTTTTAACTCTCCCCAGGTCTGGATGGATGTTGGAATAGGTTTGTCAAGGGCACCATCAGAATGGAGTTAAACAGCTGTAGGATTCCCTTCTCAGTGTGGCTGGTCAGGAGACAGACTAAAAACATACTTAAAATGTACTTTAAAAACATGCTTTCTGATCTATCTGTTCTCACAGATTTTTGTGAGAAGAAGGATGGAGGTAAGACACTGACCCACAAAATGAAGTAATTTGAGCTGTTCTTACTGAAAGGACCAGTGGAAGTTCAGGATTATTGGCCGGCCCAGCCTGCAAATTCCAAAGTTGCCTGCAGAGTTAATTTGCTCAACTCTGTATTTTCATAAATGGTCTTTAGAACTATCATCAAGGCTCTGTGTTTTAGAAGTTTGACACTCAATAATTAGAGACAAGATGTGGAAAAACAAATACTGAAAGAAAGGTGTGAGATCCATCTC
This sequence comes from Pyrgilauda ruficollis, assembly GCF_017590135.1. Lineage (NCBI taxonomy): Eukaryota > Metazoa > Chordata > Aves > Passeriformes > Passeridae > Pyrgilauda > Pyrgilauda ruficollis. The sequence continues at coordinate 10,477,178 of NW_024510321.1, forward strand.
AGCACAGAAAGGTCTGTTCTCCATAGTAGTGAGTGGAGATAAATGAAATGGATCTGCAGAGCACAGAGGCCTTGACTGGGAGGGATGGCAGCTGCAGAAAGGAATAGACAAATATCCATGGGACTGGGCTCCAGGTCACTCTCACACAGCAGGAGCTGGAAAATTAGGAGGTAGAAAAGCTGTGATTCTGAATAGAAGATTATTGAGATATATTTGTTATTTATTAAAGTAAAGTAGTTAATGAGGCACATTTTGCCCTGACTTTAAGATGGGCCAGTACATAATACTGGCTGGTGGTGGGGATGTGGGCGATGAGGAGAACCAACAAAATTTAATGTCCATTTCAAAGCCTGTTCTGTCAAAAAACTTAGCCTGAATAAATGCAATTTCATGATTAGCATTTTAGAAGTGTAGCACACACAGTATGAAGAATACATAAGCAGGTCTCACAGTGCTTAAGAGAACATTTATCTTGTTTTAATTTTAATTAAAGTGGTATTAATATGGAAAGTGATGAAATAGATCACCACCATTTGCAAACTACAGAGAAAACAATGATTTAACATTTTTTAAAGTTGATGTGAGTTCACCAGTCTATTTTCTTTTGCTAAGACATTCAGTGGATTGTCAAAGTATAATAAGTAATGGCATCTTGGATTATGTTAATTGAGATTTTTTAGTTTATTGAAAATGTAACTTCATAGAAACAAATCAGATTAGAGTCCAGGAGCACAGTGAACTTCTGAGCGTCTTACACCAGGTGCAAGAGGAAAATAATATCTGGAACAGAGAGATTGTGAAGGAAAGACTGAGTTCCAGGCCAAAAGCTTAGATGAAAGTTTGTTGTAGATTTATTAAATTTAGCAGCTAAATGGGTTCCAGGAACAGGAGACATACCTGGGATGATATATCCAAACCATTTTACCTCTATAGCAAAACAGAGATTGTTTTTTCTTACATCTAAATAGTTTTTCTTATGCACAGTTATTATTGTTGTTATTATTATTATTATTACTATTTGTACCCCTATGTATTGTCAGTAAACTTTCCTGCATGTTTTAGGAAAACATGAAAGTTTTTGATGACAGTGATGGCTGTTCTGAATTTGATCAGACCCTGAAGAAATTTGGAGGCTGTTTTCTTAGCTCCTGTGAGAAACATTGTCTACTGATGTGTCGACAAAATGCTATTAAATAATTTCTGTGTTTATCTTTCCTTTATACTTCATTTTAGACCCTTACATCATTTACTAATGTGCAAGGACAGCTTCTGGCCTGCTAAATTTTCAGGATGAGGAGGGTAATTTCTCTTATTTGGCTGAAGGAACATAATTTTTGTTAAAAATTTAAAGTTTCCTGACTGAAGAATAAGTGTTCTGTTCTTTCTTCATTTTAATTCCTTTATTTCCAAAAGAAGACATTTAGATGTGAAAGTTAATATGCTGCTTTTAGACTAGATACAACCTATCTTAATTCTAAATTTTGCTCTTTGATTTAGTATCAGTTACCAAAGAACCTTCTCTACTGATGCTTCAGGCTGGAGAATATATAAGTTTTTCTTAAAATAACAGTACTGGTTGTTCAGTAAACAGTTCGGTTGTTCGGTTTGCGGATGTAAATTTTGACAGTGATTTTGGGCATTCATTCAAGATGCCTAAAGGACACAAATTACTTGTTTTATTAATTCCTTGTGAAATCTAGGTCATTTCACCAAAGCTGAATATAGCCAAGAATGCTATATTCAGATATGTGTATATGTAAGGTCAAACAACTTGCCTTTTTTAATTAAGTAAAATTGCAGCTATATCAGAAAATGTATTCCTGTAAATCTATTTGATCTGAACTAGAATTCTTTCATGTATTTACTACTTATACTTGTGTCTGCTTTCTAATATTTTCCACCCCAAGATGTTTTAAGATCTGAATTGCCATAACCAGTTTTCCATGCAGAATTACATGTTCCAATTTAATTAGGAGTGGTAGCTCTTATTGCTATGCCAGCAACAATTTTAAACAAATACCATCTCCTGCAGTCTTTTGTGTGCAATTAACTCAAAGCTACAGAAAGAGACCTCATATCCCATGGTGTTCTCAGAGGAAACACTGTCCCATTAAAGGTTGCATTCAATTGTTTTCTCTGTCACCGAGAAAGCCTTGTTCTAATTGAAAAAGTAGTTAATATAAATTTCTATTCTAATAATGGGTGGGTTTGAATCTGGAACAAGTCATTTTTAACAGATGCCACAAGGCAATGCTCTATGTGAGCAGCAGAACACTTTAAATCCTATTTGCTCTACAAGTCTCTCATCTTCAAAGGGAAAAAATGCCAAGTGCTTCACTGAATTAACTTTTTTAACATTCCATTGCTTGTCACAGTCTTTTAAGGGCTTCATCACAACATGGCTTATTTTAAATACTCATCATGCCTTCTTAGTCTCCTTTTGTTTTCTTTTGTTCTCTCTTCACAAAATGAGAAATATCACTGGTTTTCACTTTCTCCTTTGGGTTCAACCTTTATCAAGATATCAGCCAGTTTCTGGGAATTCTTTTGCTCTAGCTGCTTCATTTTGGTTAGTATTTGCAGCAGCAGCAAAGGTGACACACTTTGGGGCACATGGGTAATGCTCATTGTTTTTTAAATGACTACTGCAAAAGTATAGATTTTATATCATATATTTAACTCTGAGTATCTTTAAAATCTCCTCTGGAAAATTTTTGCATAGTTAATTAAAGCATTGACTATCCATTTAGGAGGATGTTCTCTTTAGGATGAGTTCATGCTAGAAAATCAATAAAAACAATTGTGTACATTGCTAAATGCCACTATGAACACTGATGTGTTGAAAAAAGAAAAGGAAAAAATAAAAGGGAGCCAAAATGTCTCTAGCATTTTGTATATATTGCACTTTTGATAACATCTTTCTATAGAGGCAGATACAGTATAGACAAAAAATTATTTTTAAATATCTTGGATAATTTAATAGTCATAAAATGAGAACCTTTTATTGCAGGGTTAGGTCTACTTCAGGGACATGGTAGTGCAAACATTTATGTTAATGAAGTGATATTTAACCCACAGCCTTGAGTCATTTCTGTAAACCTCAAAGTGGAAAGGAAGAGGACACTCAGATGTCCTTTAATGCTAACATGTTTCTTGAAGGAATTCTCAACTTGTCTTTCTTATTCGAATAGGGAGATCAGGAAGCTCACGACAGAATAATTGTGTCACCTTGCCAAGCATGTAACATTTCCTGCTCAGAAGTGTAGTTCTTTTTGACATGGCTGGGATATCACCGACACAAACCCAGGGCTGGCAGATAAAATGTAAGATTCTGGGCAGACCTGCACCTTTCTGGCTTGGCAAGTGGTGAATCCACCTGTAGAGAACGAGCCAAAGATATTATTACCAAAGCTGGGGAAGAAGGTTGTTTTTCTTCCTTCTTTCATATTGTTTCCTCATAGCAAATGTGGGGTTTGCTGTCAAGTTACCATGATTCATAATTAAAAAGGTAGAACAGTGTGCCCCCACATGCTTTTATCCTGTGCTATTCCACTCAGACATAGCATACAAAGACATATGCAAGATCAAGATAAACACCTATTTATATGCTAAAGCCTTCATATGCAAATATCAAGTGATTTAATCCACTTTAAATCTTTAACCTTGTTTTCCACCAAGCCCTGTTATTCCATCTCCTAAAATGTTTTCAGCTGATCATAATTTTTCACTAGCAACCTTTTCCCAATAATTTCCCATCAAAGGAGAGATGCAGTTTGCCTTGCCTGACTGTTGCTTGCATATGCAACTTTCTTTTCCATTCAAGTCACTAATTAAAATTAGTTTCACAGTTGATTGATTCCATGTGCTATGAAGTTATGGGTTCAAATTTCAGTGACATCCACAGAAAGTTTCATCAAAGTGCTGAGTGCACAATCTCAACAAATTCAGCAGAGGTCCTTACTGGAGGCTCTTTTGGTCCATTTTCCCATACTTTGTCAAGGCTGAAGGTATAAGAGTCTCCTAAGCAGTGATTTTTTCAGTCAAAAATTCATATATCAATTCATAAGGATTCTTGATTTACTTACAGACCAAATTCCCATCTTGCAAAGGAAGCACTGTCAGAGGGCACTGTCCCTGTGCTGCCTCTCACTTCAAGTGGCTCCTGTCTGAGCAAAATCTAATTGTCAGCTCTGATTTCAGTGAGTGGATGGAACAGTAGCTTAGTGCCTTTGCAGATATTGCTCGATATTTTCTGGCCTGGTATGTTTTTCTTTAGTCAGGAATTTCTAATCACTATTTAAAAATAACCATAATGAAGTTTTAATGAAATTTGAAACTCGTAAGTCAAAAGTAAACAAAGGTTTCCCCTTAGAAATACATGTTTTTCACAACAATTACTTCTAATCCAAGTAAATTGATTTTCCAGCCTTTAATCCATTCTGGAATCTTGAAATTAATTTTCTCTTTAATATAATGTCAAATTGGCTTTTTCCTTTCTTGCTTCCCAGACAGCCAAATTATCAACCAGCACGGTCCTACACAACTTCTCATTTTAGTCTTGATGATAGGGGAGTCATTCAGCACCCTTCTTCCTTAGAGTAAAAAACACAAGTGTGCCAAAAGAGACTGCTGCAGCGGTGCTGACATCTATAAACACACAAAAAGGAAAAAAAATAATAAAATTAAGTGAGCAATGAATGCAGTTTTGGGGAAGTTATGTGTGTTAGCTTAATTTAACAAAAGTTAAATTTTTTAATTATGGGAAAATAAACACAATAATTTACATAATAATTTAAATAATTTAAATAATAATTTATTGTTTCTCAAAGGAGAGAAGTGTTGAGATCCTTTAGGATCTTGGATATAGCTGAAGGTAGATATGTGTATGGGATTAACAGTAATGATGATGGGTAATTTACCCTCAGAAAATTAATGCATCAATAGTAATAATAATTGGGGAGTTTTCCCACATTTGATGAAGTCTTAGGTAAAAATTATTTTTCTGGTTGTATCCCTAAGGTCCAGGCTCAGAGCACACACCAAGACTTCAGTACCCCTCTATGAATTTCTAATCAGGCATCCTTTGAACCAAAGCAGTATCTTTGCTTTACACAGAACACAACAGTGGTTTCATGTAGGTGTCCTGACCATACATATAAAGGAAGCAAATTTAACAAAATAGCATGGGTTTTTTTCAAAACCAGTATTTCAATTTGTTTTCTAAACATTGTAACAAATATTCTTTTTCAAATAAATTAGCCTTTTTCTTTTAAAAATTGTCTTGATATTCATATATTGTAAAATACTTCATAAAACCCCTCAACCAACACCCTTTATAACTAGAAGAATTGTGGTGACCAATGCACCAAAAGCTCTGCACACTTTTCAAAGCACAGCATTTAAAGCAAGATGTATTTCTGGCCAATCATTCTCAATTGTAAATTTTAAGGGGAATTTTTGAGGGCAGGCAAAGTAGGCTACCATGAAGAAATGCAGGACATGACAATAAAAAAAATATATGTCACAGAATCACAGAATGGTTTGGGTTGGAAGTGACCTTTAAAGGTCACCTTGTCCAATTCCCTCTGCCGTGACCACAGGCATCTTCAGCCTGATCAGCTTGCTCAGATCCCAGTCCAGCCTGACCTTGAAGGTTTCCGGGGATGGGGCATCCACCAGCTCTCCAGGCAACTTGTTTCAGTATTTCGTCATATATAAAAACTCAATTTGCTGCAATTAGAACTTAGAGGCAAGAAATATTTCCTCATTAAAACTGTCAAATTTACAACAATGATAAGTCTAATTTTATTAATATTTTATTAGAAAGTGATAGAAGGGGGAGCAGAAAAAATTCCTCTCAAAGTCAAAGTCAATTTGTAATACATATGAAGCCAAAAATAGAGCAAGGTATTATTCATCTTGTGAAGGAGGGCTTGATTTTCAAAACTAATGTACTTTTTCCCTAACCTCTTCTTCCAAACTGCTGTAATACCATCAAATTAATTTTCCATTCCAGCATTCTTCCTCATTTTCTAATCTTCTCTGGCATCTGAAACATTTTCAAAAGATTGTCTTCTCTTTCTCCCTGTAGTCCTGTGAAAATATTTAAGAATCCCAGTCTATGTAACTTGAATTATGCTGGACAAGGTTAGCTTATTAAAACAAGGAAGAAGGAGTAGGAAGCAAAACAATTTAATAAAGTGGCAGAGCTCACTATTCCCACTTCTGAGTGCACTGCTCAGCAGCTCTGTTCGATTTGTAGGGCAGAAAATGTATATTTCCTAATCTGGATCTTTCCTAATAAGTTCAGAGTGCAAATTGTTAGCAAAGAATCACTCAGATTCATGAAAATATCTGAACACATTTATTTAATTTGCTTTAAAAAGTCATTGAAAAAATAAATTCTTATAACCTGGCTGTGTCCTAACCTCTGCTAATTCTGGGTTTGGCACTGCAAAACTCAGCCTTTGTTTATAAGAGTGAATTTCTGCCCTTTTCCACAAAGTAGAGAGAATAGTGATTTTTGCAGTGAATGTGAATATGTGTGGAGCACAGTCCAGTGTGTAACATCGTGCCAGTTTGCCTGACAGTTGAGAGCAAAGATAAAGCTGTAAAATGTTTGATTTTAAACTTGGTTTGTACTAAAATCAAGTCCAACCGTTCAGATTTTCTCACATTGAAAGTAAAATGGCATTCAGAATTCAAAATCAGTGAAACTCAGCAGAAAGATTACAGAATAAGGGGAAAACTTCTGTTTGTGAAGGCCTATGTATATAAATAATCTTTCTCCTTTTTCAGTGGACTTGAATAAGTCAATCTCTGCAACCTTTAGTAGTTCAAAACATTATTTTCTCCTTTTCAGTGGCAGGAAAAAAAGCCCTGAAAGGTAGCTCTGCACCCAATGTTTTTGGGTAAGAGAATCTTAAGGTACCCATACAAGTGTAAATGAAAGCAAGTAATTTAAATGCACTGTATTTACACTGTGGTAGCACATACAAAAATAACAAGTTCAAGATTTCCTTAAGTGTGTGTATTGCATATGACCACAAGAGTAGTTTGTGTTTTCTGAGAAGCAGAAATTTACTAGGAGGAGGGAGCATGGGAAAACAAAATTGCAATTTGATGAAAACTGGAACTATCTTGAAATAAAAACATTTCATATTGAAAATTAACCTTTTAAAAAATAATTTATTTACAACTTCATTCCTAATTTACAGAAAAAAAGGTTTTAGCAATTAGATAGCCCTTTTGTTATTTTTCCAGTATCACATTGCAGCATTTCTTTTGTCCTTTCTTCATAACTTCACATACATTAGATATTATAATACAAAAAGGTCGAATTCTCAGTGAAAAATATGAAACCTACTTTGCCTAAGAAGTACACCTAAGAAGACAAATTGTTGCTGGATTAAAATTTAGATCTGTGTAACATCAATGTATAACAGCAATACAAATGATACACAGGGGTAATGACATCTATTTAACTCCTTCAGTCTCATCAGGTTCTCCTACTCTTTATTATTGACTGCATCCATAAATACGTAAATGTATATCCAGTTTGCATGATCTGCTTTGATCTGAACAACATCAAAATCCTGGGTTAATAAAATGGGAAAAATACTTGCTAGATTAGTAACAAGACAGCAACACATGGTGAAGTATGCTGATTAAATGTACAGATGCTATACATATATTAAAATCAGCAATTAAGTAGCAGTTGGAAAAAGAAGGTTCTCCATTTCATAGAAGGAAATTAAGCACTCTTACAGCAGGTTATGGCATATTATGGCAATTCATTTACACATTTACTATAGTCTAAACTCTTTAATACAGAACCACTCTGTTCATTAATTGGATTTGGGTGAGTAACTGCCCTCCCCTCTCGGTTTGTCTGTCTGTATTGTTGATTATATTTTTTTGTTATCACTTTGGCAAACTTTCCCACCATTTAACATTTGTAAAATAATGACACGGTACATTTCTACATTCCAAAACTACAGGTCACTGTAATGTCTGAGTGTGTATCATGTGACCTCAGAAATTCAGACATATTTTCTACAGCTACCACAATAAAATAGTCTTCCAGGTTCTGATTTTAAGTATCAAAAATTAATAAAAATATTAATTAAACCTCACTGTCCAGTGCATATTGAAATTATGCCAATAATTACCTTGCCTTGGGAGTGCATTTAGAATGGAAATTATTATTGCAGATTTGTTTGAGAAATGAACTCTGAGCCAGAAGCAGCAGACTTCATTTCACAAGTGTATGAAAGTGTGTGATTTTATTTTTTCCCTCCCCACCCTCCTAGAAGTTCCCACTATGCAGACCTTCAGGATATTTTTAACACGATAATATATTAATATGACAAAGTAACCTGTGTTGCAGAGAGACAACACAGCAACCCAGCACACAAGGCAAGATAATAAAATACAGAAAATAAACCAGCTGCTAACTTAACAAAATCAAGTGGCCAGTCATCTATGGGTTTACATAAAGCCCATAGAAAAATACAACTGTGTACATTATATTTAATTTCATCTTCTGCATTCTATATTAAAATAGCTCTTTACAGACTTCATTTCAAGGCTATAAGGAAATTTCAAGAGGTGGAAAGGAGATAGTGTGCAATGTACTTAAGAACAGTAGGGCAAGAACAAAGTAGGCAGTCTAGTAAGAAATGGCTTTGAGTGGTGAGCTAAGATTTTAAACCCCTTTCCATATGTTTTTATATAAAAATTTTCTATTAGATAGTTAGTACAGAAAAAACCCCAGCATAAACTGAAATAATCCCAAGAGTACTCTTCTGACTTTCTCCAGACAACAGGCAGGAGTCTCAGTTCTTCTACAGCCATTGGATTCCCCTTCCTGACTGCCTAAGTATATGGATTGAACTGGAAAAAATAATTCAAAACCTCATTTTCTCTAAATCTTCCCCTTAATGGTTTGGGCGGTTTCCTGAAAGGCAGGAAATTACACGGAGACCTTCTTTGACTGCAGAGGCCCTAAAACATCTAATGGATGAACCCCTTTGTACCAGGCTGCTCCTGGGGGGCGAGGGCTGCTCCGTCAGGAGGGACAGAAACTCCCCTGCCTCTCACTCAATAGGTTTGGTGGCAAAGGAAATGTGTCTGTCACGAGCTGTGACACATCCCAGAGCAGGATGATTTCACTGGTTTGTCCTTGGGAAATGCCATCCCCTTATCCTCACCCAGGCATTGTCTGAGATAGTGCTAATAAGCCTAACCAAAACCATGCCAAAGAAATATGAATAATTAAACACCGTCTAGCATGAAAATTCTCAGTTTCTTGCCCTGACCTCATTTAGTTCATTAACACAGGCAGGCAAGGATGGAGAAGAACCACATTTCCAGGCATCTCAGTCTTCAGGTATTATTTTCTGAATCTTCATTGTCTTATAGCATTGTTTTCTTTTGTTTTACTTATTTATAGTTGACTTTGCCAAAACTAAATTTATGATCTGATTTTCAAAGGTGACAAAGAATTAAAGTGTACACGTTCAATGGAGCTTCAAGCGTCTGGAACATCAATTTAATTTTGGCAGGGGGAGTTAGGGCAATGATGCAGTGAACAGAAACACAGGCAATCTCCTTAAAGGAGCCACTTAGAATGAAAACACAGGCTACTAACAAGAAGGCATAAAACCAATACAATAAAGTTAACCTTGGGTGACAAAAAATTTTTGTATATTTTTACTGCTTAAAAAAATGCTAATCTTTTTATTATCATTTTCTAAATTAAAATTCATTTCAAAAAGGAAGAGCAATTAAAAAATTACAATAATAAAATAGACAGGTGATACTTGTGTGGAAAACAGTGCAGTTTTTGTCAGTGATTTCAACAAATCCTTGTTTTGTCTTATTCTGCTATAGCTTTAGTCTCAGCTAGATCTCAGACTGATTTTGGGCTGTGATGGTGCCTATGTGCAGCAGGACCCACATATATTTGTACTTTCATAACACCCATCATCATTCACTGGCTCACTAATGTACATTGAGCCCTATGAAGGCTTATGAATTTTATTGATATTTTCTCTGGAGAAATGCATAAAATATGCATATCTATACAGAAAACTGACAATCATCTATTTTTAAATTACTCTAGCTATTGATCCAATTGCTGTTGTCAAAACAAGAGAAGGAATTCTGTGTTTAAAATCCTTTCAAGTATCTGTATTTTCCTTTCACAAAAGTCTTTCAGAAAAGTCAGCCTAAATATTACAGAGGTGGAGTTTATAGGGGGAATAAAATTGTGAAATGGTGATTGTGTTTCTTTTCTTTTTGGCAGGTCCCTTAGAACAGAGTTAGCACCATTTCTGTTCCTACATTTTCCAGGAAAACACTCAGACTGGATTCACAGTACAGTTCTGCAGACAAACCACAGCCAGTTTATGAGGATTGAGAGGATTCACAAGAGGCCCTGGACCTGCAGACAATCTGCAGAAGTTGTGGTCAAAACATGGTGGAAATTCAAAACCTGTAGATTAGGCCTCCAGACTAATAATTGTCCCTCTAAGTAGAAATGGATGAGTATTATTCTATTTAATGCACATATGCTTTTTTTGGTTTTTTTTTTTTTGTTTTTTTTTTGTTTTTTTTTTCTTTACTAACCAGCTAAAAAGGGTCATTACTAAGGCAGGTATAACTGTTCCCCTGGTTATAGAGCTAGTGTTTAGTTTTCTTTCCTTGCTAAATAAGAACTTTCCTAAATAAATTATGGTGTTCTGACAGCTTCTGAAAGAAAATAAAAAAACATTTCGGCTTTGACAACTATTCTATGTTTTAAAGCTAAGGAAAGAAGATCTAGAGTATTCTGCAGTTTCTTATTTTTTATTATAAATTCCTTACCACTTTCTTTACTTTTTCTTAAGAAGTTCTACATTAGATCCCAAAGAATTGTAACACATTTATTTTGACAGCAATTTCAGTCTTAGATTTTATTGTTCCTATTTGTTATGCTCTCTGCAGTTTCCATATCTCAAAAACAACTTGAAAACGGGAAGAAGCTGGCATTTAAAGGGACACCAACCACCTCAAACAAGAAAACCAGAGCTGAGCCATATGGGATGACAATTTAAGCCATTCTTGGGGTCGCCAGGTACCTTGAGGAACTTCTTGCTTTCAGTACTAGGGGAATCAATCATATTGAGGGCCTTGATATAAATCCCCCAGGGATTGCCTGAGCCAGCTCAGTTTCTGAGTCACTAATGAGTCATAATGCTTTGTCAAAAAATTGCTCCCCAGCACTTCAGGTTCAAGTAGAGGGAATTCTGAACTCACACCGGAGCTCCATAGGAGGCCTTTAACAAAGCAAGGCAAGGTCTGCAGGCAGACACAGTACCTTTTATTCTACCACCTGGTGTTGCTGGAGAAATTAGACAGGCTTTCAGGCACATAGGCCTTTTTTAGGCCTGAAAGAACTTTAAAAACTAGATACTAGTAGAGACCAATGACTCAGAGTTTAGTTAGACATGTATCAATTAGATCAACTTTGAAAGGAAAGATAGTTGGTGACTGTGGAGTATAGGAGATGTAATTAGGGGAAGGCAGAAGAGAGGCAGAGAGATGGTGAGGTTCTTTCAGCCTAGGGAAAAGAGAAAGAAAATAATTCTGTGGAACATGGCAAAGAGAGGCAAAGGGATAGAGAATTTACTCTGCCATAAAATCAGTGTCTTTCTATAGAACCCCTGATTATCATGAGACATAAATTTTAGCTCTCAGTATGCATTAAATATATTTTTTAGATTTTTATCTTTTTTTCCCAGCTATAACTGTGCTTTAACAAGTGATGCCATCTCAGCTTTACTGCTTCCTCACTACTACCTTCCTCACGTACCTGCCACCTTCAATACCTACAGAAAAACTGCACTGTAGCAAAGAAGGAAGTAAAGACAATAATGTAATAACTGAAAAGAATAATTGCCTGTAACTGATAAAAGAAAGAAAGGAAGGTTGATATGTTGCTTGAAATTTCCATTTGTCACATATTCATGCAAAATATTTTTTTTTTATTTTATTTTTGCATAAGTTTACTTGGTCTGGATTACAAGGATGAAAGAAGTTGTGTCAATATTACCTGTACACAGATGGGACAGCAGAGCCTCCCTCTTGTAAGCACATGTACATGCATAGTTGAAGGACAGGTTATATCTCTATGTCTCTCTGCATCTGCCTTTTATGGATTACTTTTCAGCAGTTACTCTTCTTTCTGTTCCAACACAGCAAAATTTATCTGTCATGTTCATGACGTCCCAGCTGTTCTTTTTAGTTATAGATCTTCACAATTACCTAAACAAATTTCCATTTCTTCTCAATAGCAATGCATTTAAGATATAATGAAAAGCAAAAATGTTAATCCTGAACATTAATGAGCACTATGGTATGAGTAGCAAGTGATAAATTTATTCCTGTCACTAAAATACTTCTAAATAAACATGGTGCAGATAAAACCACAAATGTTTTAGATCTCAGTTAGCTAAGTGGTTGTTAGTTCCTTGTGGAAGCAGAAGACATTTATTCAACAAAGGGCTTAGGATAAAGACAAAATAAATAGCTCCAGGGCACAAACACAGGGTCAGTGCTTTCACACATCCTGAATGATTTGACAGTGTTTATTTCTGTTTCTAAACAGTAGATGCATTCCTGTATAAATGGTGACATCAAACACTCACAAAAACATACATACACACCCACCCACATGCATATTCACACATGTACATGTGCACCAATGGTCATGTGTGGGGAGATGCTTAGCTGGAAGCCTCCTCTTTCTTTCTTTCTTTCTCTTTCTTTCTTTCTTTCTTTCTTTCTTTCTTTCTTTCTTTCTTTCTTTCTCTTTTTCCTTCCTTCCTTCCTTCCTTCCTTCCTTCCTTCCTTCCTTCCTTCCTTCCTTCCTTCCTCTTTCTTTCATTTCCTTTCTCTTTTTCTCCTCACTTACCTTCTCTTTCCTGCCTTTTTGCCTACTTCTCTTCCTTTCCTGTTTCTTGCTAGAAAGGAAATAACAGCAGAAATTTGAGTACTGTAACTTTTTTGTGTGATTCATTTCACTTAGTTTTAGCCACCCAAGCCCCCTCCAGATGAAATGCCAAGTGGATCTACTGTCTGTTATCTCCCATTACCTCTGAAGGAAATACATATCTGCTCCCAGCAGGAGGCAGATAAATGTAAGTACCTCCTCCAAGGTGTCTGGAGAACTATAGAGAACCCAATGTGGACAGCAGCATCCAGTCAGCTGGGTGACTGCAGATCCTGTCTGACTTGACTAAGGCCTGGATAAGTTTGCTGAAACAAAGATTTCTAGTGTCATTTGAGATGCCCTGGAGAATCCAAGAGATCCGTGGAGGATCCTGAATCATCAGGATTTTTTCATGGAAAACCTGTGTTCTTCTAGAGCAAAATTAGGAAGTCAGGTGAGAGATCCTAAAGCATTTCATGCTGACATTAAGTGATTATTTCTAGGCAACTGAACTGAATGACTGACCCCTCTGGACTGTACAAGGAGTTCAGATTACAAATAATCCCCCAAATGTAGCTGTATTACACTGTATCCTTCTTTGGTTGATGGCCTAACAGTGCACACAGCAGTGACTTCAGCTCCCTAAACATGAGCACCAGAGCTATGTGAGATTCTCTAAATCACCTGAAAAATCTGACCTTACAGGCTGAACACAAGACATCAGGGATGCCATGAGGAATCAAGAGTGTCTAATGGAGACTGGACATGAAACACCACAAAACTTAAAGAAAGATATGCCTAACCTCAGGAAACTTAACCCATCCTCCAAATTTCATTCAAATAAGAGCAGATTTGGTTAGGCTTGTTTTTAGTTATGGACAAAATTAACACATTTAACATCTGACTTTGAAAAAAAGAAGTTCTGAACTGCAGAGGCCATATATTTAAACTAGTAATATTCCTAGTACTCCTACAGCAGTTGTTAAAGTTTTGTAAACAATGTATGTACCTTATAATGCCCCATAAGCTAGGTCATAACATCATTTTAAAAATTCTAAATATCTATAGATTGAAATATTTTTATATAATTAGGAGTGTATTTTATATATAATAAGGTGGTTTCAATGGAAAACTTTGCATTTATTTAAACATTTCTTTCTGAAGATTCCAAGTCATTGTACAGCTTTGAATACAAGCAAGTTAATAGAATTTCTGTAGCATCACATTACAGATGCTGGTTTTTCAATGATGCATCATAACAAAATGAAATATTCTGTAGTGTATGTAAGATGTGCTATGAAAAATACACTTGCATATCTCATGCATGAATGCTGCAATATATTTCCTGATCACAGAAAATTGATTGATTGATATAGTCTATTCTATATTAGCTGAACTTATTCTCTAAAAAGTTTAATTCACTACAGATTTAGATCCCAAGACAAAAATTCTGATAATCTCTCCTGAACCCTAGTCTCTGAGTTAATCCAAATTGTGACTGGAGAAAACAGTATCTTCCACTTTCTGTTAATCTCTAGTCTCTTGACTACCCAAGTTTTCTTGTCTTTTTGACAAGATGAACAGTTTCAGAAAATTCTCCTTTCTTCTTTAAAAATCTGATTTTTTATGATCTCTTCATTGATGTTGATATCTTAACCATTGATAGTATCTACTTTCTGTGTTTCTTGATCACAGACATTGTACTGATCCTGGGAAAGCTGCTTTTATTTAACCAGGTTCATTGGCATCTCTCCTATTAAGTGAGATTTTTTAAAAAAGGGAAAACAACCAAAAACCCAAACAAAACAAATAAACAAAACACCAATCCCCTCCTGCCTCACAAAAACAACCAACCAAACAAACAAACAAATAAACAGTGTCAACACTCTACAACAACCTCAGAGCCAAACTCAGGTCACTTCCTAGGGGATTTAGACCATAGGCACCCAACACTATTTACATAAAAGAGGTTATTCAGGATTCTTGTTTTACAATGTTTCCAGACTTTGGTAGTCCATACATTTAGTTGTGCCATCATTTTTCAGCTCTGAAGACATCTACATCCCTGATCGTAGTTCTAAGTGTGCACCCCAAGTACCCCAACAGCTGGTAGAATCAACAAGTGCCAAGTCATGAGAGCCCCTCACTGTGTCATCAGAGCACTCCTCACATCTACTCAAGGTGCAAACACAATAGGAATGCTATTGCCTGCAGGAACAACAGCAGTGCTTAGTGCCTGGGTCCATGAAGTAGGCAACTGGGACCTCCCCAGGCAGGAAGCAGTGTTGAATCTATTGGGTTAATCCCACACCACTGAACTAACTGAAAATATGCAGCTTGGATTAAGGGGTTCTCTTCATCCCAGCCATCAATACTCAATCACTTCTCCTTTTATGACCATCATGTTTCATAGCAGGTATCTTCTGCTGCAATGATAGAACTGTGCTCTAAAAAATATATGAGTAAAGGAGATGGAAAATTCAAAAGCAGTGTGCCTATGCAATGGAACTCACTTTTCTATAAGAGATAAATAAACCACAGATATCTCACTGTCAGAGTATGTGAAAAATTCATTCTTTCCATTTACTTTTTCTTCACACAAATTTCCATAATACAATATTTTATTAATGAATTAAAGTTTTTCTCCTATTTATTTTTAAATGGCGATACTGACACTCCTGTACATCCAGTCAGCCAAGCCTTGAGATCTGACAAAAATTTCAGTTTTTCTTGTTAAAAAAATATTGGTTTCAAACATATAGTTTTCCTAAAATATCATTGCCCAGGGAAGTTGCTGACTTCCCATCATGTGCTCAAGGATAATTGGAAGTGTTCATGATCAGGTTGGATGGAGCTTTGAGCTCATCTGGTAGAAGGTGTCCCTGCCCACATCAGGGGTCTGGAATCAGATGATCTTTAAGGTCAGTTCCAACCCAAACCCTTCCATAACTTTATGATCTTGCCATTTGTTTTTAAAGGTTGTAAATCCCTATAAATGAACATAATCTTTTATCATTTAAGGAGAAAATTAGCAGTGCTAAAGTATAACAGAAAGGTGTACTTTACTTTAAAGTTCTAACAGAAACTGGCATGCCTCTCAAACACAAATAAAAAGATAAATCTGCCTTTTGGGACTGTTTTTCTTTGAGTTGAATTCTTCACTTTAAAAATCCTTATAATTTCCATGACTTTGTGACATAGTAACATAAAGATAGAAATAAAAGCCCATTTCAAAGTGCAATACAATGTATTGGCTACAAAAAAAAAAGTCCATCTGCAACATTCTAAAATTTCAGGGGTTTTTTAAATATCCACAATTTTCTATGCATCTTTAGTTAAGCGTTGCTATAATCATCACTAGGATTTGCTTATCATGTCTACATCTTTTGTACTTCCACCTCTGGGAAAGAGGTTGGAGTCGGGAATGTTTGGAATAACCCCAGCAGGTGGAGATAAAGAGTAGTGACAGACAGAACGTGCCTTCAAACGGCGCAGTCTGGTTTTCATCATCGGGGAGTTTGTGTGGTTTAAGTGACAGCGCTTGACAGAGAAGGATGACTGATCCGTGCTACAACCACTGCCACCCCTGCTCTGCAGCCCCAGCAGACTGCCTGGTGCCTCTGTGCTGGCAGCGCTCTGCTGAATCCCACGCCGGCAGCTCGCCCCGGGACACAGCTCAGAGCCAGCTCACTGAATCACTGCCCCGACCTGAAGTGCTTGAAGTGACTAACGATGCAGGAAAATACAGTCTAGCAGTAATGAAGCTTGCTGAAAACTCCTGATGTCACCACTGTCTGCTTAGCCTTTATTTGTTCTTGCTGGCTGACCAGCATGACTGCCTGGTTGTGCAGACAAGGCACAGCAATTTCCTGAAGGCAGCAGGAGTTAGAGTGAGAGGGAATAGGAGTCTTATCTATGAATAGGTAAATTAAGAACAGACAGGATTTTTAGCTTAAATCTGTAGCTTGCAGTTATTCAGAAGTACAGAAGTAAAAATTTCACTGTCCTTTTCCTTGCTGCTCACAGTAATTCATTGTGGAAGGAGCCAAAGTGAATAATCAGCTCTCTCTCTCACAGGTATTGAGTCAGGACAGTCAACAGATTGTGTAACAAAAGACGTCTTCTCAATTATGATAACTATATATTGTGTAACAACACAATTTCTTGATTGTGAGAACACCATCATGAAAATATTACCCCACAGCAAAAGCCTAAGTCCTGAGATCCTGACACATTTATTGTTGATTGCTGTCTTCCTAAAATCACTTTCTGGGTTGTGAGCAAAACCTGGAGTCTTGCATAATGGGTTCTAGAACCCACATTAGCTATAGCAGCAGCATTGCTAGCAGTACATGTGTCTTGCTTCTATATCCTAAAAAACTTAAGCTGGGCATTACCCCCTTTTCCATCACTAGAAGCAGGTAATCTGATGAGTCACACAAGAAGAAAATGGCAGGTGTTTTTGACTCTTTTAACAAGATGTGTACAAAAGATGTGAGTGTAACACTGTGGTCTTTGAAGTATCACTGCCCGTGATTGAAAGACATTGATCTCAAACATCACTTCATTTTCAGATTGGAAATGGCCTCGTTTATGAGGCTTCTAGTCCTGTTAGAAATCTCCCATGCTGTAGCAAAGACTCTGGACATTGCCATTCCCTGGTCACACAATGACCGTGGGCTTAGCTGTACAAAACAGCAGCAGCTCCGTGCTTGAGAGGGGGCCGGAGCTGCATCATGCTAGAGGGAGAACTGCCACTGTTACCAAGCAGGAGTAGAATTTGAGACATTCTTTCTTCTCACCAACCTGTTCCAAGGAGTAGATGTGTCATTGAAGGGAAAGATTGAAGTTTAAAGATCCTGTGTTCTTTTGAGTGAAAGGAGCACAGTTCAGCATAGCCATCATATCCAAGGGGGTGGGAAATTCACTTTGGGATGCTGTTACATTCAAATAGTTTATTTTTAAAACTCCTCTCTTTTTTTCTTAGCATATAAATTAGTATCCAACTGTTTTATATGGAGAATGGATGTTAAAAGTCGTTTCAGCTCTTCTTTACTCACTGTTACCTGAATTTTAGCTTTTTTAGCATATAGTAAAATCTCAGTCCAGTGAGAAAGTAAACAGTAATGATGGACATGCTGATGAAGAAATGAAAATATAAATTATACCTGTTTCTTTTTCAAACCTACTTATTCTCATCCATGATTGGTCTTTAGGTTCAAGAATCCAAGCGAGAGACCACATAAATGATGTTATTCTGAGTGTCTTGCTGAGTTCAGTGAGGCCATGTAATTTTATGTTCCCAAGTTATAGGACAGAGTGTTTTTCTTACATCAGTTAACAAATATATGGTTTTTATTTAATTTAGTATTTTATGTTATTTCCACACAACACAATAGTAGGATCCTGAGTCATCTGTCCCCCAAATTTCAAATTACATTAGAAATATTTCAATCTGGTGATAGCCTTAATTATAGAAGCTTGATAAACACTTAAATTTTTTTCCAAAGAGAAAACTGCAACTTTTTAATTGTCATTTTCCATCCATTACAAAGACTTTATCTAAAGTGTTCAGAAGAAAGCACTGAACTACATCACAGCAGTTACTCTTAAGTTCTTAAATTCTCAGTCTTTTTCCTCTAGTAGTACATTTTCAATATTGTCCTGTAAATCAGTAGGGTTTATAAAACTAATTTTCTTTCCCAAAATATATGATTATCCTATGAGATCATTATTAGGAATAAATGTAGCTCCTGCTGTCTCAAGAGTTTCTTCTATTCCAAATATTTTAAATGCAGACAGACAATTTCCTGTCATTTTCATTTGTTTTGATTTTAGGCTTGTATAAGAAATTTAAGCCCAGCGTTTTTAAATATACAATTTAATTCTCTTTGTGCCTACTTTTATTTTTTCTCAAGTTAGGTACTGTATAACATCTGGGGTATGATACGTAATAGTCAGTACTGAAATTTATCTTCAAAGTACTAATAGTTTTGTCATACAATTTCGACAAACTCAAAATGCAGATAATTTTCATACAATTTTTCTTTCTGATTTGAATGACAAAAAGAACTGTTAATTCTTTCAGTAGTATGAAATTCATACAGCCATCTACATAGACACAACAAACCACAGATCACAACTATTGAAATAAATCTCAAAATACATATGTGGTTTATTTAAAATATTACAAAGTCCTATAAAGTTTTCAAATCTGAAGTCTCTTCTGCAAATGTTTCTTCCTTATAGAAATGCATTTTTCTTTGGGGTCTTCAGCATTGCAAGAGAGCAATGGAGGTTTGTATTGAGACAGTGCTGTATCTTGAATTCAGTAGTCTAATGCTTTTTAAATAAAAAATAGTCAAGTACATATGTAGACAAGCTGATACTGTACACTTTGTTTATTCTACAAGTCTATCTGTGATCATAAACTCTTGGTAAATATTTGCTCTTTGGAGATTAGATTTAACATGCTTGCATTTACTTGCAATTACAATATCGCTTTCGCGATGGCTGTTGCATGAGCTGCTGTATTTCATCAGTGACATAACGTAATGTAAAGATAACAGTTAAGTGGAAAGAAGCCTGTTGTGAATATAACCTTGGTCTGTTTCTGAAATCAACAGTTTACCACAGTCAGATTTGAATAATTTTTCTCTTCTTTAACCTTATTGCAGTTTGACTCTATCAGATCTCAAATCTGTATTTATTTTATTTTTGTTAATTTATTTTCTGGTGTATTCTTTTCCTTTTTTTTCCCCTTTAAAACTGGCATAATTTTGCAGCCTTTACCATTTTTGTTTAAGAACAAAGGCGCTTTTCTTTTTTCCTCATATGATTTATTGACTATTATGCACCCAACACTTTCAAATTTCTTCCAAAGGCAATAAAGTAGCAGGATAAATTCTAAGAAACAGAATTCACTTGTTGACTCTAAAAACAGAAAATTCAATGTTAATGCTGTCTTTTTTCATGGTATTTAAGGTTTTTAAACTAAATGCAAAAAGGTCCTTTTATTTTGCCATACTGCATCAGTCCAAAGGGATTAGCTCACTATATGAGAGATATTTATGATGCAAGGAATATAACAGCCTTTCAGTAGCTCCAAGCCTGTGATCGTAATACACTTTTGCATTTCCTTTCATAGCTTTGTTTATTAAGCTAAAACATGCCTAAAGCAGACTTTGTTATTACAGACATCATAATTGTACAATGTATACATGGACCATATTTCCAGCTAGTTCAAACCAGCTTGGTTCTGCTAATTGCAGTGCAGTTGCTCTGCTGCATGCCACATGAGCCCATGGACACACAGGTAGCTATTCCAGGCAGTTCCAAAGAAACTGGTGGCACTGCTGATTCTAGAACCTTCCATTCCAAAGAATAAGTGCACAGCAAAAATGAGGATATATTTTAAAAACCCATTTCAGTAGCAATTTCACGTCTCAATATTTAGATAAGGAAACAAAGCTGTTATCGCTTAATCTTATTTCGCATTTCCTCACACTTATGAATTCATAATTTTCACCTCATCATCTTCACCTTTTTCTTGCTTGCCTTCCACTTTTCAGCATTATTCAACAGAAAAAGAGTATGTTCTCACTTTTAAAAAATGTAGTGTTCATCTTCATCTGAATTAATTTCTGATACTTTTCCCTGCAAAAATTCAAACTTTTTTCCTATGCGTCCATGATTTTGTTCTATTTCTGCCATAAAAATTGTATAATTTCTTCTCAGTGTTCTGTTACAACTTTATCATAGACAGTACATTTTATGGGAATCTAAACAAATTTTCTGTCTTTAATCAATTGTTTCTGAAATCCTTCCTGAACCGCTCTTGTGACACTCTATATATACTGGGTGCAATTAATTGGCATGAATGGAAGAATATTTCTGTGTTGTGCCATAAAGCAGTCATTGTGTTTCCTTTGTTATTTTAATATTAAAGAAATGTATTTATAATTAAGTATATGTAAAATGTTATTTATGGTGGTTGCAAATCTAGTGCATGTTTTGAAATCATTGAGCTATCAGCAGGTAGCAAAACTAGCAGAGATTTAACAATGTATAAGTTCATCTGTTCTTTTCTCCACTGGACAATATAAGCACAATTTCAGTTACAGAATTTTTACCTCCTACAAATCTGTGGAATTACATAGAAAACAGAATTTTGTTTTCCTTGGTTTTGCCAGCTTATAACAATGAAATGCAAAAATGCATACCTTTTTATAACTGATGATCATCCTGGTTCATAACTTTTCTGTGAGGATCTCCTTTCAGTCCTTCTACCCACTACCACTGTACTAGAGTCAAACACCCAATGAAACTAGGAATAAGGAAAAAAAGGATCATGCCCAGAAAGGAGATAATGAGCAGAGTAAAAGGTCTGATACAGAACACATTCCCTGGATGAAAAAAGTATTGTCCTCAATTTGTATCGTTATGCAGAATCTCCACTGGATAACAAGTAATTTCTCAATTCATAATTCGTTATCCAGAGGGGGAATGGGCACTGGAACAGGCTCCCCAGGGAAGTGGTCATGGCACAAAACATGACACAGTTCAAGAAACATTTGGACAACATCCTTGGGCAAATTGAGGGATTTTTGGGATTGTCCTGTGCCGAGCCAGGAGCTGAACTCAGTGTTCCTTCCAGCTCAGAAATTTCCATGATTTATGTCTTCAGCAAAGACATTGCTCCTTCATTGACATTGAGGAACTTATGGACCAGCTCTCACAGAATTAAGAAGTACTCACACTGGGAAAAAAAGGTGTGTGATCCAATAAGATGCGTTAATACAGTGTTCTTCAAATAGGTAGGAACCTAGGAAAATTACGTCTCTTCAAAAAGCATCAAGCATTCAATATTTTCCTTTAATTTGAGACAATCCCCATTTTGGGGGGATTTCATGCTGTTCATGTTTTCTCCTCTTAACTTAATTGACATATTTTTTCCAAATGTTGTAATGTGTCACCTTAGTTCCCATCATTCCAATGATAAAAAAAGGCCTTAAATTTTAAGACAAGAGTATTTTAAATGGGACCTAATTTTTTTTCAAAACATTTTTCCCAACAGAAATGAGCTGAAATTTGAGCATCTCTTATGATACACAGTTCAAGGTGCTTTTCCTTTTAGGTGAATATAAGTATACCTTTCCAACCTCAGTTTGTTTGCAGGTGAACTGCAAAGCCTTGAAATGGTCACTAATATCACTAGGAACCATCTCTCTCCTACTTCCAGCCCTATCACACAAGATCAGCTGAAGCATTTATTTTTCCTATGCTACCTCCTTATTTTATGTGTATTTCTTGATCTGCCTGGCACTGTCTTCCATCTAATGCAGAATGAATCTCCTTACCTTTGGATCACTTTGCAAGGCCAAATATTTTTCTGTTGCATCTCACAAGGAGGTAATTAAATACTCTGCTAAGGATTTCATTATGAGTCCCACTGAACCCTCTGGTTGTACTTAGCTCAATTATTTAAAATTACACATGTGATTTAATTAACTTGTGGCATATCTGTGCATATGGAACATAATATTTCAAAAGTTTATCTTATAAACTATATTTTAAAATGTTACTAATAGCTACTAATAGGTAAATAAATTTAAGGAAAAGGAAACCCATTTCTTATAAGCATTCAAAGCCTTTTCTCCATCCTTGCTCCTTCCCCTGCCTAAACATTGAACTTTGAAAAATATAAGTCCTAGATGTACAATGTGTCTTTATATTTTGATAAGCTGAGTAAGATTTGTTCAAGCTTCCTTCCTATGTGCCATAAAATATTTTGATTAATGAAAGAAAACTTTGAGAAGCACATATATGATTAAAGGAAAAAAAAAAAAAAAGAAAAAGAAAAGATTTTTATTTAAATTTGTCAAATTGCAATTGCCCAAACCATATTTTATCTGATAGCAGCTCACTAGCTCTTTTTAATTAACTACATTAAATAAATTGATTGCACCTTTCCTATTTCTCTTAATTAATATGTGCTAAGAATCATTGTAAGAAGAAGAAAAAGGAGGATGCAGAGCACTGATGGTATCAATGTTACAGCTGCCTGTCACATCTGCCAAAAAAAAGTAGAATAAGTTTCTAAAAAATAGTGAGATACATTATAATGAAGACTTAGGGGAGAGAAAGAGACGAGTACTGGCATTTTAAACTTCCATACCAGCCCTTGCAGAATTGATGACTGCAAGTGGGTGTAGCTGTCAACTAATATTCTCTGAATAACTCTATCACCTAGGGAAATCAGTGACTCCAGCGAGTTTATATTTTTACCCTCCTGAAACTAGTGTACATATACACTGTGTCAAAGAGCTCTCAGATTGCTTCCTGTAAGATGAACATATATAATCCACCATGCCATCTACCTCTGGGTACAAATCAGGGAACTGTATACCCTTTGGGGTAGTGCATTTCTTCTTGAATTTCACTAAAAATCACAGGCCAGCTCTCTTCCATGCCTGGGCATGCGTAGCTTAACTTTTGGGTAAGAAAAATTTCCCTGATCCCTGCAGAGGGAGTATCCCTGTGATCTGCTCCCTTTCCTTCCCATTGCTCTAGAGGTGCCATAGCACAGTGGGGCTCTACAACTCCTTCCTGCACTGCCTGTCAATCAGCTGGGTTTTGGGAAACATAAATAATTTCCATTTTTAGTTGGACAGCTGGTAGGTTGGGAAAGGAAAAAACTGCTGGGTTTTGATACAGCTGTCAGAAATCAAACCATGATATTTTGGTTTTATAGCACAGAGTTTTCCACACAGAATGCCCAGCTTCATATCCATTTACAAACTGTCTGTAATGTGGAGAGCCACCATCCTCTCAGAAGCCATTTTCTCTGGCACTTGCAGCACAAGTAAGGCAGGGTTTGATCAAGAATCTGTCATGATATCAATGATAGGACACAAGGTGGGAGATAGAGTGGATTTAAGAGTTCAATGAAAAATTAATAAAATCTTGATGAATCTTCTCGACCCCCAAAAGTTTCACATTATATCATGGATGATGTCACAAATTCACCAGGTTATGCTGGCTATCTGCTGCTTAAAGTTTTCTGTTTTACACATCTGACATTGATGCTTCCCTTTGTTCCTCAGTGCAGTATTTCAGAAACATGCTTAACTACCTTATTTAATTAATTATCTCTCTTGGTACAGTTTTTTAGTTTATTGTCTGTGAAATCAACCATTTTCACTTCCATCACCCTGCTCTCTGTTATCCAGAAAACTGAATCTTAATCTGAAGTTAATTTTTTCTCTGTGTAGAGAGAATCAAAGATCAGTTTTAAAATGCTGCTAGATTTTAGTCTCCATTCCTCAGCCTGAGTACACCACCTGGTACAAAAAACCAGCTAGCTGGTTCAAGGCCCCCTTCTTAATCCTTTGCACTCATATTTTTCTTCACTATTATACTGTTTTCTGCCACTTATGGGGATGGGTATTTATTTTACTTGGATTAATTTTGATTGCAGCCTTCTTGACTGCATCTTAAGTATTTCCCATGCATTACTGAATCCCAGCCAAATCACTTTAACTCATTTCACATTCATTCAAGTAGCTATTGACTAAGTAAAAAAAATACTGTAGTGCATTAAAAAGTTTGAATAGTTTCCTTTCTGATTAGTGTAGTGGTTCAGAACTCAGACTATCATAGACATCTCTGTTCTTCTGAATTTAAAAGAACAGATTTAGATCTCTTTTTTTTATTAAACATTTATAGATTTAATTATTAAAAAAAATTTACAGTTTTGAAAAGTTTTAGAGCTTTCAGTTTTTCAAGTAATTCAGGGCTTCTCATTTTGTCAATAATAGTGCTTTTGGTCTTAAAAGAATTCACATCCCAATAGCACTTTCCATCATTCTGAATCAATAATCAAAGATATTTGAAGAATTTTCACGAATTCAACAACAAATCAACTAAATTGTCTAAATGGCAATCTTTGAGAAGCATGACCTACTTGCAAGGGCCTCATCTAGTTCTCACTCGCTGTGGAGCTCACGGACTGACCAGGTGTGCAAATCACATGGGTATAATCAGCCCAGATATGCAGATGTGCCTGAAGTCTTTCTGGTCACAATAACTTTTTTGTGCTTGAAATATTTGCATTTGCTTTCAGAAAAAGAAAAAAAGTATATTAAAGTGTCTGTCATGAAAGCGACCCAAAAGTAATGGTTTACATCTAGGAGAAAAACAATGAACTAATGGCTTAAGGTATAAATATGGTGGCAGAATAGGAAAAATAATTTCAGTTGGAAACTGTATTTTTGTCTTTCCATAAAAGCTATTTAGTCAAACTAAGGTTGGACTAAAAAAACAGGGTTTCCCAGACAATTCTTCTAAAGAACAGGCTGGTAGATTTGGAAACAAGTTCTTTGACCTTTGGCTAGTAAGTGGTACATTGTATTTTGTTTGAGCCTTAAGTAATTTTCTGTATCAAGACAATTCTATGTATCTAATTACAGCATTAGTGTAAAAATTGTTCCAGCTGTCCAGAAGGTTTTGCTATTGGATGATATCATAACCAGGGTGTTATTAAATCTCACAGCAGCTGGAGACTTGACTCCAGTCAAGCAAGAATCCTACAGAGATATTGAGAGTGATGGATTTCCTGTATATCTTTCAGTGAAAAAAATTGAGACTTTTTTTAAAGATGTCATAACATCAACATAGTTTGCAAAATAAGTCTACATCATAAGTTGAAAATACTTTAAATTGCGATGAAGGTAAAATTTCTTGATAACATTTCTTTTGAACTCTAAAAACTGCCACATAGTAAATCAAAATCACACAATAAATATTGTGCTAGTATATTTCTTCTAATTCATGTTTCCAAACATTGGTAGAAATAACGTAAAAAATATAGCATCAGCATATTTTTAAGAGACAAAGTACTTCTCCAACTTTATCTAAAAACACTCTTTTTTATGAATGCAGACTGTATCCCTTCAATAAAATAATAACATAATACACAACGAAGATTTTCATTTGCATTTAGAATCACATTAAGCAGCTTAAGACCTTGCAGATTTTTCTGTGCATTTTATATTCAATCAAGTCAAAGTACAGTCCAGCTGGACAAGGAAATATGCAAGTGGTCATCAACTCTGATTTTCATCACCTTTTATTATTATCTCATGAGACTTGGTGAATTTTTCAAATGTAAATGCTAATAACAATATTTTAAAAAAATAAAAGCATTTTTAAATAAATCAAGTTATTGCATATGATCTTGCATGTTGCAGTGCCCTAGGAAGTCATAGTGCCGACTAAAAACACATCTCTAAAGTATTTATGTAGTGGAAAACGGGACTACTGACCATTTCTAACTTCATTTCTACATCTTAATGAAAAGATTTAGACCCTCAGTTTTTCTTTAAGATAATGGAAAACAGGTGGGCTCTTGTTTTGTCTGTGAATATATATATATATATTAATGTACAGTGTTAGCTCCTTGGCTTTGCTTTCAGAATACCAACATTAAATTTTTCCAGGAAGTTTTACTTTTCTTATCCTATTCCCAGACTCCTATCCACAGATCATTTCTCTACATCCACAGAGACAAACTTGGAGTAAAAATAGTTAGAGGCCAGAAAAATGAAGTTAGGGAGGGATGGGAAAGCTGATTTTGCCAAATTTAGACCCTATCAAAACCCCTTGGGTTCTGTATTGCAAAACAGACCTGGAAAATTCTACATACTGTTTGCTACTTTTTTTTTCTTTCTTTCTTTTTTTTTTTTTTAATATTCCTCTGGTAACCCTAGAAACAGAGAAAGGATTGCTTTCGGGCAAGAGGCACTGCTTGCTAGAACAAGTCAACATTAAGAAGGAGTACACACTCAAAGCTGGAAAAAGAAGGCAAGCAAAAATGGTTTTTTTGCTTGGCCAGCTCAGGAGTTCTGACTGGTATTTTCTGTGCTCTGACAAATTTCAGTTCTTCAGAAGCCTTTTATTCAAGAAGTGGCCAATGCTCTTTAGTCGAGCTGTGAAATCAGGATAGAGAATGTACCTGCTCAGGAGTGAAGATTACAAGCAGTCCTTTTTCAAACACCTTAATCTTCTTCACAGAGGAAAGACTGATCAACGATCAATGTTACAAGATTAAGATTTTTTGCTTTTTCTACATGGCCTTTGGAGGAGCAATATGTCCAAGAACAATGCTATAAAATTATATTTCCTTAAAAATACCACAGAGTAGCAAGCTATATTCTATCCTATCATGACCACCTTCCTTTGCTGAGATCCTAAATTCAGAAGAAAAGGATTTAAAGCAGAGAGTCTTTTGAAAACACTGATTAGCCTGGACATCCTGGAAAAAAGAACATATGTGGGGAGCAAATTTTTAAGTTCACTCTGGAATCCAGGATAACATGTAGTCATAGTGCTCTAGGTGAATCCTGATCAGAGTAATAAAAACAAACCTGTTCACTTTCCCTTCTGTGCTCCACCTGGAAATGATCTTTCCAATGTCCATCTGGAAACCCTGTGTGGGCACACCCCTTCCCTGAAATCAAGTTTGGGTCTTTGCAAGGAGACTGATTCATGCATTAACGCACTGTTGTAAAGAATTTCACCAAAATTTTCTGCAGAAATTTTGACATTATAGGCTTTCTCTAGTAATGAATTTATTTTAGGAAAATTAGCTGATCACTTATGAAGTTATGAAAAAAATAATTTAATTTAATCAGCTTCAGTTACAGAAATCCTGCCAAGATCTGTCCTTTCCTCTTTTCTGACATACACTAGGCTGGAATTTTACTGAACCAGTTCCAGCCTGTGTTGTGCACCTAATTTTTCATGAGATAGCAGACATATTTCCATTATTATTCTGTGAAGAGCATTCACCTATGACCTCAAACACAACCACTCATCAGAATCCTGCTTCTGAGAGGAAACTGTGCTAACCCTACTCCTGCAATAGAATTGCAACTATTTAAGATTTAACTTTCATTTCTGCCTTTCTCATGTTCACATCCTGTACTAAAGCTAGAAAATGTCTGATCAAATTGGGATGTGAGAAAGGAGCTTCTATGTACCTCACCAGCCATGGAGATTTGCCCCAAAAATGTGATTAATGGAAGTTGATTTAAAAACCAATAATCATCCTAGATTAATTATTTTAAAAATGATAATATTTAGAAAAGAATTGTTATTGGCTGGAGTTGAAAGTATTTCAACTTCACTTAGATTCACCAAGAGTTAGTATGGCTGATCAGTGTTCTTCATAAAAACTGGAAATGTGAGAGCTCTTCTTTTATTTCTCTAGCTTAGTACCCAGCACACTTGCTTACACTGTGCCACTGGGATTATCTTCAATTTTGCATGAGAGAATCTGAACCAGAAATTAGGATAAAAGATCTACCAATTAGACAAGAGAGTAGTTTTTTCTCAAAGCTGTGGATATAAAAGAATTATCTCATACAGGAACTGCAGGAATAAGCCTGCGTGTTAATTTCTTGTCAAAAGACCACCGTTTTTGCAAACTTGCTTCCATTTCATTAAGAAGTGAGAAGTTCAAGCTTATTAGGGAATTCAAGACTAAGAAACCCACAGATGATGGTGAATTCAAGGACTTCTAGGGCCAGGAAGGATCATTTAACCAAGACGGAGGTATCACATTACCCTGTCCTAGACCCAGTTCCCTCTTTTTAATTAAAGACAATGTAAGGGAAGGTTCCAGCCTATTTTTTTTTCTTTTTTACTATTCCTACCATGAAAGTATGAAGGGTCCAGAATTTCCTTTGCTAGTTTGTGAAAATAGTTATCTCCTCTTTGGTGAAGAAAGCAAGAGAAATGAAGAATTCTTCTGTCCTTTTAATGTTAATATTATTGTAACATAATCCACAATGTCTGGCTATAAAAGTAGCTTGACCATTGTTAACTCTCTTTTCTTCACGAGAAGAAGAATAATCATTTTCCTGTTTCAAGGTTTTTCCTAGTTATTAATCATGCATTTCCATCTGTTCATACTAATACCTCTTCAGTAGTTAAATATGATTGATTTGAAACAAACTCTGCAGAAAAAAAGAGCTATTGTTAGAGTTCAATTGTCTTATACACTGTTTCAAGTGCAGCCATGAGCTGACATACACATAAATTGTTTTGATTATTTCCACTATGCTTATCTAAATTTGTCAAACTATTTGAGCAGATGTGTTTGACTAACTCTTTGTACTTCCTTATTTTGGCTTCTATAGCTATACATATAAATCTATATCTATGTCCTTATATATGACATTACATAAGACATTATATTTAACATTATATATAACATTTCTGAATGTGTTCACCACTAAATGTAATGCTTTGGACACTGAGCACCTGCCAAATCTTGTGTCAAACCTATACCAACCAGGCTCACTGAGGATGAGGTTTTAAGTGTGTTTTCCCAATCAGCAATGTCAAATGGTTCCCTCCTCCCTAGGTTCCCCCACCCAGCAGCTCAGCAATTCGAGTTCAGGCTCTTCAAGGTAGGTGACAGGAGCCAAATGTTCATTGCTGGCCAAGGTGTGGAAGTTCCAACCACGAGGCAATACTGCTTTTAGTGATGAGGCTCCCAGGCTTCCCCTATGACGTAACTGTTTTGCACAGGATATGTGTTCTGCTCACCCTTCCTGTTACATGGGACACACATACATCCCTGATCCCGTTGTGACCGGTAGGCCACATCCTCCAACAACAAAAGGATATGTCTTTCTTTAGCAGGCAAGGGAGGTATTTACTCTTGCAGTAGCAGCTATGAGTTTCATTTAATATTTCCTTCATTCTGGCCCAAAATAGCTTGCTGCTGTGGTTTGCAATCTGTTTTAAGTCCTCCTTGCTATAGCATTTAGCATTTCCAACCTAATGCCTTTAATTGCCTGGTAAAGCAACAGGGGCTCCAGCTGCAGTGGAGGGAATCTAAGGCAGCAGGAGTCAAGGTGAGATACTTGCTTTTACAAAGGAAGTCTGCAGCAGAAAAAAGAAGTGATCTTTGGATTAAGTGGGACATAATTATGCTATAGAATATCTGTCCAAAACTTCATGTTGTCCCATTTAGCTTTTCCCTGTCAGTGATTCAGATCACACAAGGAATATTGAAAGCCAAAATATTAACAGCACAAAATGCAGTTAATTGAGGATGCCAGAAAAGCTTTATTTGGATACTTTGGACTATATCTGTGTGAAAAACAATTGCCTTTTTCACTCTGATTTAACTGAACTCCTACAGCAGCTTTGTATTGATGCAAGTTCTTTGATTACTCAAGGTCTCTTCTTGGCTCACCACAGGCTCCATAATTTGTCCCTGTGAAGTTTAAAAGTGCACATTGTGTTTTGTGTAGATCTATTACACCAGTTGTTCCATTTTGCTTCTTAACTTGACATTACTCTCCAGAATGGCAATCAGAGACGAGTAAGGTTGATATTTTGTATAGGTTGCAAAGTGCTGATTCGCCCTGCTTGTTCTTTGATAGTTTAGTTACGTTCTGCATACTAGAGTCATTGAACCTGGTAAAGCCAAACTACTTATCTCTTCATAGTAAACAAAATAATATTTTTTTTCTGATGTGTCCACTGACTTCTTCCCATATTTGGGCTGATTTTAACATTTACTAATGGTTTGAGAGCTTTTGACTTCTATATAATAATTACTATTTTTTCCCCAATAGAAAAATAAGAAAAAACTAACCTTCTGTTATTGTATTCTGGTGAATTTTGAATTTTTCTCTAAGTCTTTTGGCTACAGGAAAATTTTGGTATATAGAAACAACAACACTTAGTTGTGTTGTGTGTAGAATCCTGTCTCTCCTGACATGCAATCAGATAAACCATTGATTGCCCCTTAACTCAGCACTCATGATTTACACACTCTATTTCACTCCTGCTAATCAGCATTAATGTACTAATGAGGTGTTTCTTAGCCTGAAACAGAGGCTGTAATAAAGCACTGCCCCATTTCAGGAGTTTGATTCCATATCATGACTATAAATATAATCTTGGTGTTGTCACCAAATAGTTGACCAAGTTAACTGGAGTTGGGGTAATTAATGGGATGTATGCAATAATGGAACATCATCAACATCTAAGCACAGTGATGCAAAGATGCTGCAAAAGCTGTGAAAGAGGCATTAGAAAGAAATCTAAATGGCATCTATTATTTTATGGAAACCAAAACTGTCCCTAGAACAGGCCTTGTACAAACACCCACAAAGGGGTGGTCCCCACATAACACTGCTCATCTTCTACTTAAGGACATAAATCCTATTGCTTCAGTCTTTGGGGATGATCTTAAAACAAAATGCTTTGTTAATCAAGATATATGATGGGAGGAGTGCATTTCATCCTACAGGTGCTGCAATTTTGAAGCACAAGTCTCTGTGAAGGCAACACAGAGTTGTGTTCTGCTAGATGTAGTTTTACAGAAATACTGTTCAGTTAGTTTAGAAAATTTATGTTAAACTAAGATTCAAAATGCAAACTGTCTGAAAACTGGAAAAAAATATAAAGCAGAAATTAAAGCATATTTAGATGAGTCTTAATGTTTAGACACAAGACCAGACTTTTGATAATATTCTGCAGTATTTTTGAAAATATCGTGTTCATCTTCACCACAAAAACATTGAACCTTAAATAAATGCAACTTATCTGTAAGTTTTGTTTTCAGCTGACAGTTTTGAAAGTAATCATATAGTAGACATAGGTCCATGGGTTTTCCCCCCTCTGTTTCACCAACCAGATGATTCCCAAATTGCTGATCATCATCCATTAAAACAGAAATGATCAGCAGCTGCAGTTTTCTCATCACGGTTAATATAAATTCTCTCAAATCCAGCTTTCTTTTTTAGACTCCCCCAGGTTTTGGCCAGTTAATAAGAAAAAGAGTAATTTTATTTAGCAGGCCACAAAACTTCCCCACAGCTTCCCGTAATAATTAACCAAATTTGCTATATTAAATATTTTCATAGTAGGAATTCACAATATGTTTATGATAAGACATAACTTCATAAGTTTAGTGGGATGTTAAATTATTTACTGACCCAGGAGATTTAGCTTTTGTGTCCATTACAGAGTTAATATCTGGGAAGAGCATTTTCCAGACCATTTAGAGGGAAATTCTGTAGAAGAAAACAAGATCTAGATATGCATATGATGCCTAGTATCATACAGTCTGTATCATAAACATTATCTGCTGGACAGTTGCAAAGTTTGCTATAATTTTAAATTAATAGATAGGCTAGTACTAGCAAAGGAAGCTAATATTATTTGTCAAAGATCAAAACTAAGGTAGTGGTTTCCAATAGATCCTAAATTTTGAATGTTTTTCTTTTTAGTTACTGAAGTTTTCCCAACTTTTACTGATTAACCAATGCCAACAAAATTGGCATTGGAATGGCGAGTGAGGTCTCAAGGAAGCTTCCATTTTTTTGGTACATTTGTTCTGTATTTTGGTTACATGCATAGTCTCCACTTCTGGGTAATTGACTTCATCCTTTTGGCTTTGTTCCAGTGCCTCCTCTGACTCCCCCTGGACATCCCTGGAAATCCAGTTAACAGAAGGCAACCTGTGCCCCTCAGGAAGCCTGCTCTCTCTCCCACCTGCAGCACACAGTGAACCATACAATTGCAAAGAGCTGATTGTTAAGGCAATGTGATGCTAATTGCTGCCTGTCAGGAGAAATGGGTGCCTGGTTGGGTAAGTTACCTTTCAACCTTTGTCTGAAATATATTTATTAGATATAATTCTTCTCTACTGGTGCAGTGGTTGCACAGGTCCTCCACAAAGATTCAGTCTCAGCAAAAAGACAGCGGGCTAAAAGCAGTGTCCTAATGCAAACACTGAGGGCCACAAGGCTCATTAGGATGTAAACTCAAGGTCAGGCACACGATAAATATTTAATATAAATGCACCCTGTGTTGCCACACAGACAACACATACATAGATATTATATATGTATTATATGTGTATATATTGCTATATTATATACACATGGGTGTGTCCAATAATTTTATTAGTTCAGATGAATAGAGTGGTTCTGAAGCAAATGGTTGAAAATTATCCAAACTGGTTAATTTCAATGAGATATTCTATCAGCAAGAGCAATCTGAATTCATTGAAGATAAATCTAAAGGAGAAGGTATGTTCCAAAAATCACACCTAAAGGAAATTTAGTTCATGAATTCAGAGTAAAGCTGGTTTGAAATCAATATTCATGAAACCTATTGTCAGGACACGGATCCTTTGCACCCTCTAGTTCACTTTAGAGATCTTTTCTAATAAAACCACATTAGAAGCAAAAGTAAACATGCAGTGACTCACTCAGAAATACCTTTTTGAACTAGAATCATAGAATGGTTTGGTTTGAAAGGGACTTTTAAAGACCATTTCTCCAAGCCCCCTACAGTAAGCAGAGGCATCTTCAACTACATCGTGATGCTCAGAGCCCTGTCCAACCGGACCTTTAATCTTTCCAAGGAGGGAGCTTCTACCAGCTCTCTGGACTGCCTGTTCCAATGTTTCACTACTGTCATTAATAATAAATTTCCTCCTTTTATCTTGTCTGAATCTACCCTCTTTTATTTGTAAATCATTACAACCTGTCCTGACACTACAGGCCATGCTAAAAGTCTGTCCTCATATTTTATAAATCCCCTTTAGGCTGTTTTAAATTCTCCCCAGAACCCACCCTTCTCAAGGCTGGACAGCCCCAAATGTTTCAGTCTCTCTTTATAGGAGAGGTGCTCCCATTCATGGTCCTCCTCCAGACCTGCTCCAACAGGTCTAAGTCTTTCCTGGACTGAGGACTCCAGAGCTGGATGCAGTACTCCAGGAACAAACCACAGGGAAGAAGGAGGGGAACATCCCCTCCCTCAACCTGATGGCCACACTTCATTCAGGATACAGTTGGTTTTCTGAGGTGCAAATATACATTGCCAGCCCAAGTCCAGTTTTTCATCTACAAATCTCCACAAGTTCTTCTTGCAGCGCTGCTCTCAATCACTTTATCCTATAGCCTATATTCATACTGGAGGTTACTTGACCCTCGTTCAGGGCCTTGCACTTGGCCTTGTTGAACCTCAGGTACATATGTGCCCACTCCTTGGTCTTGCCCAGGTCCCTCTGGATGGCATTGCATCCCTCAGGTGAGTCAGCCACACCTCTCAGCTCGGTGCCTGCAAACTTGTTGAGGGTGCTCTCAATCCCACTGTCTGCATCACTGATGAACATATTAAACAGTAATGGTCCCAACACAAGCCCCCAAAGACGCCACTCATCATTTTTGTTCGCCTGAAAATTGAGCCATTGACCACCAATACCCAGATGTAACCAGGTACAATATCTTCGGTCTCTCAATTTTTTTTCCTCAAAGCTTCTTTCTATTCTTATAAGAAAAGCTAATGTGTTGTTATTTGTGTCTGTAGACAGTTGGGCAACCCAGTATATACTCTAAAAAAAAAAATTGGTCTCTGTACATAGTATATGTGAACAACTCAAAGCACATTCCTTTCCTAGTCAGTCTTTATCAACAATAATATAAAATGAAAATGCTGATGATCCAATTACTTCAGTACATGCTTCAATTCATACTGTTCTGCTGAGCCTGTCATTAACAGCTCATTACAGCAACTTTCATGTCAAATTCCTGGTAGATCTGGAAAGGGAGTTTACATCAGCAAATATTACTCACGCAAGTGAGAGTTGCCGAGTAAACCAGGGAGGAAATTCAGCAGTTGCACCTTTCAGTTTTCCTGCCACCAATAGCTAGCTATACATGTTTGTGTTATTTTGACACACCGCATTTAATGATAGAGTATTTCACAGGAAGTTCACATGCCCCTGCACAACTATGAAATATCAACTCCACGTGTTTCAACCAGGCCATATGCTGTTGAAACAAGCATAGAAAGAAAAGATATATTACAATGTGTTCCTGGGAGGCTGACAAGCACTTCTGGACTTAAAGGGATGTGTCGTCAAGACAACAGGCAAGTATTTATGTCTACAAAGTCATAGCACGTTTAAGGCAAAAACCAATCTGCTAAGAGTGAGTCTTTAGACAGCGATCATACCAGCAGCAAGATCTCTAAGACTTCCATAACTTTAAATCATTCAGAAAAACACAGACTTTAATTTAGTCAATTTTATCAGGAAAAAAAAATAAAAACAACAGCTTCCTTTTTTGGTTGGTTACATCAGCTGCCTGGATTTACTGAGACAATAGCACAGTCATAGCAGGCAAAGCACAGAAGAGATGATGGTGGGAGTACAGCTGTAGGTTGTTTCTGTCTGAAATTACCAAGTTCTTCCTGAAAGTCTATGTGTCCTTCAGGATCACTCTGTCATCCAGAAAGCATTATGTGTGCCTTTCTGTGTACAAGCAAGGAATTAGAAAAGGCAAAAAAAGATTAGAGGCAGGCATCCTTTCTGTATGCTTAAGGCCATCATTGGCTTTAGAAGGAAACAAACCCACACTGTTTTGGACAATGTTTATGTGTTTTGCAAAAGTGGATGAGGGAGGGGTGAAAACTTAAGAGTCCACCTGTCTGAAGTGTAGGACAGGCCAGAGAAGAGGGATAGAAAGGTCAGAGGCATGCTGGGCACCTTGAGCTCATTGCTCTGGCTTCTAACTTGAACAAGTCTTGTGGTGTACATCAAGAGAGTGAGATTGGCATTTGTTTCTTTTATCAGCAGGGTTGCCCTGTGGCCTCCCCTAAAATGAAGGAGTATAATCTCCATGGGGCAAAATGAAAGCCAGCAAACTTTCTGCCAAGAACCAGACAAGGAGAAATGCTTTCTGGGCCTTCCTCTTTGGGACATATGCCAGGTGAAACATTTTAGGATTTTTCCACCATTTACATAAACATATCTCTCTTGTTTTCTTAATCATAGGAGGCTGGGAGTGTGGGTTTTTTTCCTGTACTTTTGTGTTTCTCTGCTGGTTAGGAAAATAAATTGCCATTGCTTTACATACCTTGGTTGTTCAGCTTTAGGATTTGTCTTCTGAGAGCATGGTAATAATCGTAGTGTTTTCTCACCAGTATTGTATTGCACAAGTGCAGCCAAATTTTACGGTTGCAGAAAGCATTAAAAAGCCAGGCCAAAAGCCACTTTTGATTTTGATTTAATATGAAATTTTACATTGCATCCCCAGCTCTTTGCATCATTACTGTAATCATTTGACATGTTTTATTTTTCACACTGACTGCAGAAAGGTACTCTCCATGGCCCCCAACTCAGATCTAGGGAGGCCAGTCAATCAACAACATGTTTGTGCAAGATGCAGTATTATTAACAATATTTCATAAATCTTAACTGTGTAGGCCCACTCTAAACTCCTCCTTATTTCTTGCTAGTATTTTCATATCTTTTTTTCCCCCACTAGTTTGCAAAGTATTTCCTTTTTAAAACTCAGTCAATTATTTATAGAGGAGTACAGAGGGCACAACATTTAACATATTGAACAAGGACAGATTCCCTGCTTTGAGCAACTTTGAACATCAGGGCTCAGTCATGCTGTGTAGGCACAACTGAGATTATCATGCTTTGACAAGATAAAATTGCTCTGGAGCTTCAAGGCACAGAAAAGGACAACACCCTACTCTACCTTCCTTTTGGAAATTCCAGACTATTTCTTCACTGCAGCTGACCTATTCTTTGTAAGACAAGGAAAACAGTTTATTCTTCCCCTCTTCCCCACCCAAATCCTTCACTAATCCTATTGGAACAATTTTTCCCTATGATAGAAACCACAAGGTGAAATTTTTTAAATGGCAACCATACAGTATGGGGACCTGTGAGGAACAGTCACCACCCAGCTTAGACACATCTGAAGGCCACAGCTTTTCTTCCTGCATGACTCCTAGGAAAGTACAAGGAGCTGAAAGTTAAG
This sequence comes from Pyrgilauda ruficollis, assembly GCF_017590135.1. Taxonomy (NCBI): domain Eukaryota; kingdom Metazoa; phylum Chordata; class Aves; order Passeriformes; family Passeridae; genus Pyrgilauda; species Pyrgilauda ruficollis. Next base: position 10,514,027 of record NW_024510321.1, read on the forward strand.
GAAAACCTACTAAACCATCATAAATGCAGCAATACCACCTCTGTGTCTTTAGAGGAGTATAATGGGGTATACTTCCTAATTTAATTTTCATGCCATTTAGAAGAATGAGTTACAAAGACATCATAACAAGAGGAAAGAAAAGGCAAAGCTGGAACTGAGGAAGGAAGTTTGGTAGAGGGTGAGGTTTACCCTCCAGAGGCTCTGACACATGTAAAGCTCTGTCTTGGAAGAAAGCTAGAATTCTCACATAGTGAATAGAAATGTCATGGTAAGACAACACTGGGGAGAGGCTTCCAGGCATACCAATAATGAGTCTTTAACAAGGAGACCTTTGCAAGTTAGGCTTCACCACAGACTAATCTGAGAAGTTGTTTGAAGAAAAGATATTAATTACACACATAGGTAAGAAGAAAAGAGCTTAGTTTTTAAAGAAAACGTACCATCTTCTTTCTGACTACAACAAGGTGCAAATACCACACTGTGTCTCTAGAGGATATGTTCAGTCTACACCCAACATGGCACTAAAAGAATCTAATTTATTATTGTTGCTATTTCTATTACAGTAATTCCACTGGGAATTAAAAAGAACCCTGCAATTTAAAGGGGTTTTTCAGCTTTTCTCTTGATAAATCTTAGTGCAAGTCATAGCTCCAGAGAAACCAGCTGGGATTTCAGACATAACGACTTGTCATTCTCTCTGCATGAGAAACTGAAGTTCTGGTACAAATAGTGGCTTGTCTCCATTTCCTATCTGCATAACTTTATCGTTATGTATTAATTCTGAGAATTAATTATTTATTTGTTTATTATGATACCTGATATGTCATGTGAGGCAAAGGACTATTTTACAGAACATTGGAGTCCAGTGTGAAATTTAGAGGTTTTAAAGTCATGAGAATAAGTTATTATCTTTCCTTTGGTGGTTAAGTTGCTAAATAAAAACAGAACACCTCTCTTAAGTCAGCAGAAATTTTAATTTACTACATTTTCTTGTAAAAAAATAGGTATTTCCCTTTATGGTGGGAGAGAGGATCTAGTCAGCTTGAAATGTTCAGTGATTTGTGAGAAGTTACAGAAGAGTAGAAATTCAAACTGTTTTCTCATAATTTTTTGCAGATGTTACATTTTTCTAATTCAGCCTTAATTCTCAAAACAGTTAGTCTTGTCAAAATGTGTTTTTTGACTCACCATAGCTCCTAAAACCACAGGTAGTTCCATTCTGTACACCCTATATTAGATTGACTGCTAATCTGGTCAATGTGTAATTATTTTTTAAAATGCTGGTGGAATTGAACATATCACATCAGAGAACTCATCTCCATAGACTACTAGCTTTGCAAATTATTCTAAAAGTGTCGAAATCTAAACAAAAATGATCCAACAGGGTTTTCTGCCTCTAATGGGAAATTCCTCAGTCTCTAAACAGCATGGATAAATATGAAGCAGTAGAAAAAAATGGGATCCACGATCCTCATAAACATTAAAATAGGGATTTATTGAACTCTGAATCCCTGGCTCTGTTGGTGTAGATCAGGAAAATTTAAACTTCTTTCAAAATGACAAATAATGGTGCACATGTTGTACAGAAGCACAGTTTTTTATTTATATGGGCCTTGTAAGGTTTGCTGTTGACTGTATCTAAACCTAGAGCAATGATGGCATCTAATCTGTGTTTCAGCCATGGCTGAGATTCCTGGGGAGTCATCCAAATTTTTTTCCCTTTGTCTGCTGCAAGGTGCATTTCCATGCAAACCTATTCAGCTGACACAGACATTTCTTAATTCCTTCCATAACCAGCAGCTTTTGACACAAAACAAACACACTGAATAAAGGATTACAGTTTCATTAGGGCTCCATTGACAATAATTGTCTAAGGCTCAGACTGCAAGAAGGTAACAAAGCCTGCCTTTGTAATATCATCAGGAGAAGCAATATAAACTTCATTCTTTGTTTGCTTGAAAATAAACAACTTTAAGAATAGTTAAATGTGTGATGCCAAGCTTACTAATGTGAGTAATTTCCTCAATTTGTTATTTCTTTGATGTACTAAGCACCTGAAAAATACTTCCTGTTTTTTGCCAGCATTCTCCCTTTCTATCTCTCTCCCTCTCTCTCTCTCTCTCTATCCCCCTACAAGTCATACATGGAGAAAAGAGTAATCCACTCTTTTCCATAAGTGTCAACCAATGCATGAAGAAATGCATTATGTGATTGACCTGTCTTGGCAAATTTCCACAGTCAATTACTTCCTATAAAAATTATTTGTGCAAATGCCCATTTATATTCATACCAAAAAAATAATAGTTTGAGCAGTTCTGCTGTCCATAACTGTGCCTTTATCGCAGCTGGAGAGATGTGGTCCCTTAAGTAGGCTTCAAAATACTAAGGACTGCATAGGTTCAAGTCAGCTCCACTAAATACAAAGAGTTTGTTTTGCTGCCATCAGTGTAAGTTCCATGTATCACTATTCTGCAGTGCTTTCATTTTCCAAGTGGTCTATGCTACAATCATTACACTAGACTAATCCTGAACAGATAAATATGTGCCTGGTAGTACAGCAGAGGTGAAAATCAAATGTCAGATTGTGTTGACAAAGAAAAAAACCAGAACATTTCACTCAAAGTTCCTTCTGTAGAAGTCAGAAACTACAAAACAAATAAAATGATCCCCACATTCTGAATCAAACTTGAATTTTGGAAGAGGAAAGAGGTAATCACACCTTTCTTCTAGCTCCTTCCTAGTATCTACTAACCTCTCTGACCCAGACACACTTACCATTCAAATAATCTGGACCTCTTCATTTAAAATTCTCTGGCAGAGCCTGGCATTGTCAGGTGCCCTTGACCCATCAGCCTCTGGCCTTGAATGGGGACAGAACGACTGAGAGAACGGTGAGCATCTCTGGTACCTACTTTATGTTTGTTTGACCTCCCTGTCTTTGTTTATACCTCTTTCTTTCCTAGAAAAAAATCAAAACTCATCAAGATCTCCTTAATTCATAGCAACAACTATACACTAGAGAAGATTCCTGTATCTTTCTTCTTGCTGCCATATGAAGAACCATGTTCACATACTGTTCTACTTTATGGCATCAACTTTTGAGCTAATTTAAAATTAAATGAGTGAGTTCAGTGCAGTTGCCTGGTTTGTTCTTAAGGCAGAAACAAGAGAGAATACAATGAAATACATACAACTGTATCTATTTCTGTATGCATTTGGCATTTGAGTTATTATAAAATTAACAGTATTCAGCAGTAGATTCCTCAGTCCATCTTCACTCTCTCAAACAATTCTTGAGCAGGCATATTTTCAGAGGAAGAACTTGAGAAAGATTTAAAAGGGGAGATGGTGAAAGCCAGAGGGCTTTTTTATATGTTTAGGGGGATTATTCCATCACAATTCATAAGCTGTGTATAACCAAAACCTCTGATTTACCATAGCATGGTAAAGCATTTAGAGCATGGCTGCAAATGAAGATAAGAGTCTATTATAGGAAAAATTGTGAATGGAGAGAGTAAATCATACTGCAGAGAAGTAGCAAGGGACATGGCTGGAGGAAGAGACTTGATGACAAGGGAAATAAGAGCTGACTCCCTAACAAATAAATAGATTTGTAAAGATGTGTAAGTCAACCATAGTGAAGTTGCAGGAAATTCAAGGAGCGTTTTGAACAAAACAGTCTCTTTCTGTTTCACCTGAGAGGTTTCCTGTTAGAGCCAGGTCAGTGAATACACTTTATCTTGGGAATCCATTAAGTGGAAGAGTAGAGGGCTTTCTACCTGCCAAAGAAAGCCTAAACTATTTATACTTGACAAGAGGGAGTAAGAAAATCTTATGGAACAAAGCATTTTTCAGGGATTTAAATGACTCTGTACGCAATTCTATGATTTACAGTTCTGCCACTGATCTATCAGATGACCTTAGGCAAGTCACTTCACCTTTATGCCTCAGTTAACCTGTTATACTGACATAATAACACTGAACCTTACTGGGCTTCAGGATGATGAAATATTTCTTTCCTAGAGCTAAATCCCCTCTGTGATGTAAAAAAAAAAAAAAAAAAAAAAAAAAAAAAAAAAAAAAAAAACAACCACCACCAGTGATTAATCCAATCTATGGTTCAAACTGAGCAAATGTACTTACGTGTTTGAGAAAAAAAATCACTTCAAACTTTAACAATCTGATTTTTTATTTGCAATCTGAAATAACAGCTGGCATGGAAAGGTTTGATTAAAAAGAATTGTGAGGGTTTCCTAATGTGAGTCAAGGAGTAGATGTGCAGGGATCTCAGTGGTATGGAACGTGCATATAACAATTTGGAGTCCCTTTGCATTCCCTGCAGCATGCCTCTGGCTGTAGGAGCCAGAATCTAGCCCTAAATTAATAATTAGCACTTTCAGTTTAAGCTCTCCAGGAAATGTCATGAGGACAGACAGAAGCAGTAGAAAATGTTAGTGGGCAGTGTAGAAAGATAAGTGCCAAGAGATTTATACCCTGCATTCTTGACAAGCCAGAACAGAATATCAGGATTTAAATAACCCACTGGCAAGACCTTTCACATCAATTTGACTGTGGTGGGAGGATAAACTCTACAGGGAAGGCCTGCATGTGTCTTAACAGGTAATAAGAAAGAGGCACCCGCATCAGCATGCATGTGAGTGCAGAATGGGCTAAAACCTCTGTATTTGCAAAGGCTAAAATCACATATATCAGGATTTGCTTTCCCTTAGCTCTGTATGTGTTTTGAATTTAACACAAGAAAGCAAGGCTCCAAAACTTTCTGATCAACATGAAGAAAATAGATGAAATTCAGCAATAGAAATATCACAAATTCTCTTTTAAGACTGCTTGTAAAAATCTCATTTTCCAGTACAGTTTGGCACCATATTTTTCTTTTAACATAATACTGCCAGTGTTCACTATGGCACACTATGGACACATATTTGACAAAGGCCCAAACAATTTTATATACATAATTTGTCCCAAGAATGACATTTTTATTACAATTACATAAAACTACCCACTTCCTCCTACAGGTATATAATTAAATTAGATTTTAAAATACCAACCACAAATAAAAAAAAAATTGGTTTGAGTAATATATTTTGCAAGTATCTTACAAGTTATCCTAAATAAATAGGCACTCATTTTTGCAGAGTTGCTATTTCACTCCTAAGTGTTGTAACATGCTACTGAGTCAGCTGTAGAATATTTGATTTATTATTAACACATTTATTAAACTAAAAATACACCCTTTATAATTTATGTGTGAATAACACTATTAAAATGCAACATATGGCTTACTCCTTGATTTCTCAGGTTCTATAAGGTAAGGGAAATTTTTTAAGATGAATTTGTGACCCAGGTTTTTTGAACATTTTGTCAGAATAAGCAGTAGTTGACACAGAAATTATAAAGCTGTGCATGAAAAGCTGGAGTAGAATGAAAAATCATTCCACCCATGCCTGGAAAATTTTTAATCTGATAGAACATAATTTCATACAATTGTGTGTGTGTAATTTATGCACATGTAAAAATATACATATAACGTGCACATGGTACATATACACATTTTTCATATATATAAGAGAAAATAACTGTAGGTGACATCACATTTTCAAACACAATGTTTGGCTCAGATAAAACACACCCTTGGGTTCTACAGGGACAAAACTGACCCTCTTTGTAAAATCTGCCTATTTCATTTATGAAAGAACCCATCACAAGGGGTTGTAGTCATAATAGAGGAGCCCATCTGTAGAGGGTCAGAGATTTAGGTGATGCTCAGCTGTCCAAACACCCTTCTGGGTCAGCAGAGGTTTGCAGCCTGGTCTAGGGACACGTTCCCAACCTTGGCAGCACTTCTACTGCAGTACAGGTGTGCTCTCAGGGGGGTGGGATGCAAATCCTGACAGGGCTCAGCCCTGAGCTGACTACTGAGCCATTCTGCCCAAGTTAACCAAATCAGAGCTGCTTTCATGGCTGCAGAGTGCACCAGCTTCTGGGCTGTGAGATTAGCCAAATTTCTGCATGCACGCACGCAGAGTGTATGTGTAAATGATCTGTGCAGCTCTGGGTGCCGGTGTCTTGGGTACAGACACTGTGGAGTACTGTCATCCCCCAGGTCACACCTGCCTAGGCAGGAGACCTGCCAAAGATGCACTGAAGACTACGTGGGGTTTGAATCCTTCTGAGGCTGAAGTATGAAGGGCTGAAAGCTACAGGATATCAGGATTTACTTCTATGCTGGCCCCCAGCAACATCTTTAGTGACTTGCTGGCAGCAGCGGAGGCATCTTAAGGGTTAGACAACAGCTGAGCTGCAGTTTTGAGAATTTGAGTGATGCCAGAATAAGAATTTCACTATTGGTTCTGAATTAGGTACTAAAATAGCTTCAGTTAGCTGGCAAATTTGAAACTTCTCCTTAGAAAAAAATCTGGCTTTAATTGTGGCTGATGAGCAGTTTCAAAAATCTCTACAAACATACTGTAAATGTAAGCAAGTACTGATCCCTTGCTGAGTTCTCAGATCTATTGCAAACAATCTGAGCTTTCATAAAAATACACAATTTTTCACTTATCCTATATTTTGTCTCACATTAGGTCACTTGCCAAAAAGGCTCTTGCCAGCAGTCAGTTTAATATGAAGAAGGAAACAGTCTTATTAGTTTAGCTTATTTATGATGACAAAAGGAAAAGCATGAAAACCCCAAGTTGTGAGTGGTAATTTATTCCTGATAAGTAGTAAATCAGCAGGATTTCACTGCCCACATGGGGACCTGCAGTTAAATAATTAATGATAAATAATGAGCCTTATAAATGTTCACAGTGTTTTTGAGCAACTATTTACACATGAGCTCATTCTACAAACTCTCCTGCTGCTATAATCATGATAACCTGGTGTCCTTTCTGCATTACAGAAACATAAGATGATAACACAAACCATCTCTGTGGTTCAGTTTATATTGTTCATTGCCAGGTTACACTAATTACTCACTGCCTCCAAGGCAGTGCTGGTTAATACATCAAACTGATGTATCTTTTGTCATGATAAACTTAGCTCACACTATATCATCATACATTCCACTGATGTGGCCTTTGTCTAAAAAAAAAAGTGCAGAATTTTTAAAAGAAATCAGCAAGGGAAGAAGACTGTAAATGTTTATGTTCTGGGTCACAAACTGATAAAAAATACTGGTATTAAAATAATAAAAGAAATTTGTAAAGTACAGTAAAAAAATAGTTTCAAAAGTATCAAAGGTTCTAGACCCCTGTAGATTTGTGTGCATCCTTTTTCACCATCACTTTTCAACATTAGGTATTACAAGAGACAAAGTCAGCTCTAACATGGTAATTTTCTCATGCCTGAACCTGGGAAACCCTCAAGATCTTGAGAAAATAAATCACCTGAGATTACCCTCAGTCCTCATAGACTCATGTCCTGATAAACAGCCAGGATAATGCCAATGCACTTTTTTATTTTTCTTTTCTTTCCCTAGGTTGTAATCTTTCTTATTCTGCATTATCTAGCCCCTACATCATGAATTTGTTGGGAAGCAAGATCAGGAACTCAAATAGTTCAAATCAAACTGTTGTGCTGTTCACATTTTGGTTTGTTTCTGAAGCATCCATCATGACCCCACAGTGACCTGACCTACAGGGACTGAGGGTAATCATCACCACTGTCCCTGCTTTTGGTCTTCCATCATCCCCAACACATGGTCCTCCTCTGTGTATTAAATTCAAAGTATTAAATTCAGCACTGAATTGAAGTTCAGAGCCTTATGAAAATCTAACTCTTTAGTGGGCTGTCCATGCTCAAACAAACTTTTGGAAAGTTTTAGAAGTAACCCCTGGCCATTAAAAATTAGGCTGTAGGGTGGTCTTGCAGGAGATAATGTTCTTGGGTGTCTGACACAGCACACTGCCCACACATGTGAATTCAAGGTAGCAAACCACATGGCCACTCAGTTATTCTCCTCAAACTGATAAAAGACAAGTGACAGGGGAGAACACAACTTGTCCCAAATTTTTTTTTTTTTTTTTCATTTTGAGAGGAAAGAGAGGGATGTGGGTGCAAAGAAAATAGAGAATTATTATTTTTAAAAATTTAATGCATACTGATTCACAAAGTCATATTTTATAACAGGAAATGGAAAGGGAGCAGAATGCGTGGAGCAGTTGTCTGGGTTTGTCTGAAAAAAAAAAAAAAGCTAAAACTCAAAAACCAACTACCATATCTGATGCATGAGGTTCTGCCCAAGCAGGGGAGAATGGCTGTGAGAGAGGAGCCAATGCCAGGATCTCCTGCTGGGGGATGAGCAGGGCACAGGGACAGCCCTGACACCTGCCCAGCTCCCGGTGCCAGGGCTCAGCTCCTGCAGCAGCAGCCGTGGTCTCCTGGAGGATGCACAGGGCAGAGACCCAGCCCAGCCCATGAAGAGACACCCTCAAGCACCTGGGCAGGAGATGGGGATTGGTCCCCACAGTCTGTGCCAAGCAGCACCCTGGCATCAATAAGGCACGAGGTATTTGATTATGTGGAGTTGAAAGACAACAACCTGTGCTCCACTGGCCTGCTCCCAGCCTCACTGCTTTTGGCTGGAACACGGACAGCATCCTCCTGTAGTCTAACCAGCCGGCCAGCCTTCTGCTCCTCAGAACTCCTGCCCCTCAGCACCCTGCTCCTCAGAAACCCTGCTCCTCAGAACTCCTGCCCCTCAGAAACCCTGCTCCTCAGGAAACCCTGATCCTTAGCCTCTCTTGCTAAGGGGCTCACAGCTCCTTCTCCACAAACATTACCCTGAGACTGCTCTGTCCCTGCACACTTTGCCCAAGCCAGTGTCCTCTCTCTGCGTTCCAGAAAGAGGTTCGATGCTGTACTTGGCCATATCTGTAGGCTTTCCTGCTCCCATTTTCCTTCCCATCTAACCAAATTGTCATTATCACAGTCGTTCACAGTCTCTCTGACTAGAAAGAAAGCATAACATGTTTTCCTGCTCCCTATTCCTGGGAATAATAAACATCCTTCAAAACCTCCTTGCATTGTTAGAATGGAGGCATAGGCACTCACTCTGGGCATGTGTTTTTGCTATCGAAAGAGAGATTCAGTGTTAAACTGTTTTGCTTCTTGAGACTTGTTTGTTTTAAGAGCAATCTTCTTTTTTTTTTTTTTTCTTTCTTTTGGGTCTCATAGAATTTCATCCACCTAGGAAATAAGGGCTTGAACCCAAAATGAACTCAGAGCAAGGACTCTTCTTACATGTATTTATGACTCGATAAGTGTGTAATTTTTTCTCAGTCTTAGTGGTTGTACAAATTCTGTAGGTAATTGTGTGGAAAAAAAATGGAAGAAACAAGAGGTTTATTTTTAGACTGTTACTCCAAAAAGCAGTTTTTCCATCTCAGCTAGCATGTAGTGACTTGCCTTAGAGAAATAGAAAAATTAAAAGACAGGCATTCAAAATAAACCTCATAACAAATAAGCTATGTAACTGTCACCTCACAACATTTGTTTCTTGACACTGCTGATTTTGCAAGAGGAGTAATTTCTTCCTCTGGGACAGAGTTATTTTTTTTAAATATTACTGAATTCAAGTTGCATACCCTGTCTCTGTGAAACAACACTTGGCGTCTGAGGACTCACAAGTCCTGAGTTCAGAGGAGTTGCTATAAAAGTCAATGTGTCATAGGGTGATTTTTCAGATTGATGAAGGTGAAACATAATATAAATTCATTGTATTTATTAATGACATGCAAGAAATTGGAGGGACGATAAAGTTTTGGGTGTATACATATTCCCATGCACATGCAATATACATATAAATTAATGAATGCACATTTGTATATAAATAGCTATGTGTATGTCTGTGAGAATATACATTATATACATATATTACAATATAATTTGTATATATATTATTAACAAGTCTGCATTTGATTATTTTACTTGGAATTATTCTGAGTTTGGATTTTTTACTTTTTAACTTATAAACCACTGGGGAAATAAAACTGTTTCTGAAAGGGAAAAGAGGTGGGTCAAACAGCTTTGCACATCTCAGTCAGTGTGGGAAAGCTGCTGACACTCATCTGCATGAAGTAACTTGCAAGGAAGACTAGCACTGTCCCTAGGTTTGCTGAAATATTACATGAAAACTGTTTCACTTAAGCCGTGTTTTGTGCTGGACTAGAAGCAAATAAAGTTTAGTTACTGCATGAGTGTAACCTGAAGGTCAGGATCTCCCCTCTGAGATGTGACAATTTCACAAGACACATTGGCCGGATCACTGTTCACTGAGTGAACAGCTAAGTCCATGACAAATTTGTTCCATAGAAACAGAAGTACTGCCCCATGTCAGACCACAAAGTGAAAATTTCTTCCAATGGCTTTATTTAATTCATGAGGAGTGGAAGGGTTACTTTCCTTCAAAAATAAACCTTCCCAGCTAGCATTGTGGCATATGTTCCCACAGGAAATCTGCTTCTCCTTGGAATCCTGCTAAGCCCATGGCCTCAGTAACATTTTGTTACAACAGTGTTTACAAAGTAATAAAAAAAAAGATATTTTATTTATAAAGTGTTAGATCTGGTGCCTTTCATTAAATGACTCTTGATCTTTGGTGTCAGATGCCTTTATTTTAAAGACTTTATAGGAGCTCCCAATTTATTTCCTCAATATAATTCATTACATAACTCACCTTTTGACTTTTTCTTGTCACCTTTCGACTTTTTCTTGTCACCTTTCTAATAAGTTCCAATATTTTCAATACTTCCTTCTACTGAAAGCATCTGAACCTCTTATGTTTCTTGATGTGCATTTCTGAACTCTGTTTTGCTATCCATTTCTGCATGCAAAAACCTTGGCAGCACTGCAGTCAGTCATCTACTTGAAAGCACACCACTGACAGTTTTCTATTGTTCTGTGAGCTTTCTCTCTCTGACATCCAATAAATTTAGTCTATTTTTTGTCCATTGTTTTAAACTAATGGACATGACATCACAGATTTATGGACCATCACAGAATTGCTGTGCACTTGAACCTGTAAGCAGGTCCTTTCATTATGTTCTCCATTAGAATAGGTAAGCCAGTCTTCAAAGAGCTTTTAGCAAACTCCATCTGTTTAAACTGAAATCATAGTGGGACTAAATTCAGGCACAGTCAGAAGAGGCCACAGTGAAGATGAGACAACAATATGATTGCTTGCAGGAGATCAAGAGTCATGTCATCACATCACACTGCACAGTGACATTTCTAGAGGAGGAAAAAGGAAGAGAGGGGACAACCTTTAATTACTGCCCCGTGTATGGTGCCAGCATACGTAAGGACTGAGACACATACTGACAAAATCATTATTAGTTTTCACTGAAAGCTATTTTCCCCTTCCCATTTTCCTGAAGGAAGCGTCCTCATGGAGATTATCTTCCGAGAAAGCATTCAAACCAGAGTCTGAATACCTGGAGTGCAAGGGCCAGGTACTTGAATGTTACTGTTACTTTGACCAGCAGTACCAGGGCATGCTCAGGCATTTGCTCCACAGCACAGGGACAAGAACACCTGGGACTGCCTGGGAGACAACAGTGTCATCTGAGATATTGGGAGCACGGGGCACACTGCTTGCTGGGATCTGTCCCTTCTAGGACAGTCCTGCCCTCTGAAGCTTTCAGAGCACAGTGGTGTTTTCTACAAAATCCTTCTTCACAACACTTGTCATGATTATAAGGGATTTTCTGCAAACTCTGTGTGCATTAAGTGCAAGGTCAGAGTGGTGTAAAAGCTCTCTGCTGTATTTGCTGCTACTTTTAGGACTATATGCTGCATTAAGGCTTTCCTACAGAGCACAAAGAGCTTTCCTCTTTACCATCTGAATAATGAAAAGCAGAAAGATATCTGCTTTTAAGATAAACCACCCAGTGTACGTTTCTTATGTTTGGTGAGCTGAAAAATAGAAACTATGGCCTAAACCACCAGCTATGGATTATCTCACTGAAAAATCATAGAATAGCAACAAACTATTAATTATCTTTCCCTACTATAAACTACTGAAATCACTCTGTAAATGTTTTTCTTTTATAATGATAAACATTTCTGTCACATAGTTTGTATAATTAATCACTTTTCAATTTAAGGGACCATCTCATTTTCACTGGGAAACAGTTTATAAAAACACTCAAGAGTGAAAGATTGTTAATAAATTTTTCAAAGTACACTCCACATTTTTTGGTTAAACAGTCACTCAGTATTTGTGGTATGTTTGCACTGACATTCAGACTATGTCAAATTATGCAGCTAAACTGTTTCCACAGAGGAACAGGCGTTAAAACATCATGGACCTGAGAGCTGTTCAATGTTTCTCAATTTAGCCTCTGCAAATCAAATTTAAACTTTCAAAGAAAGGTTGTTCATGGCAGCTTAATGGGATGAAAACTGGAAAAGAGGCAATTAAGATTCTCTGGTTATGTTCATACCCCAAACTAATAATACTATTCTTAAACAATATGAGAAACCAAGTATTCTCTCTTCAAACTTCTTGTGTTCACACCACAGAAGGAAACAATATATGGAAAATTATTTTAGCCATATCCACTCAGCTTCCTCAGCAGCCCTGCAACTGCTCTCCCATGAGTGTCTTCTAAGATTGTTGAGAAACAGCACTTCCAATGTCTTTTTAGCTATTCAACCTGCAATAAAGCAATCCTTTCCTTCAATGTAATATTAGATATTATTTTAAGGTCTGTGACTGAACAGGGCACCTTCCATCTCAAAAGCATCTTTCATATGGGTAACAATATGAAACTATCAAATATGTCAACAATCTTGTGACACTGAAGGACTTAACTGAAGCAAGAAATTAATTTGAAAATACAATTCTGCATTTGTATTTCCAAGATTCCTATGCTATGTTTTCAAACTACCCAGGACATCACTTTTGTAAAAGACGGGTTTTGTTTGGCTTCTAATGAAGCTTTAATTGGCATTCTTTGTGCATTGACATACTATTGCAGGCAACCTAAACTTTTGAACTCAATCCTTCAAAATATTTCACATATTTCTTACCAAAGATGATATTTTTCTGGACCGAATTTTTAAATATGTAAAATTAGGATGTAATTTTTTCCTTAAAAAAAAAAAAAAGTGTTTATAAGTAAGCAAAGTTAAACAAAGTTGGCTTTCAGCTGCTCAATGACCTCTTCTCTATAGGTTTTCTGTTACTCTTCTTTTCCCATAATGGTTTCAAATTTCCTACATGTTACATTCACAGAATTTCCAGAAATTTATCTATCATGGGAAGTTGACACTACTTGTGCAGATAGAAACAAGCCATGAAGCAATGAAACTGTATTTCCATGTAACAACAGCTGGGAAGGACACAGATTGATATCAAATCCAGACAAAAGCTTTTGCTTGCAGAATATCAGTATATAATAATTTTATATTTTATGCTAAAGTCAAAGTTGCATGTCATGGCACTCAAATTCCCACTTTGTTACCATTCTAATTCCCAAATTGTTCTGTTTATTTTCAAAAAGTATTTTGATACTTGGTTTCCCATCTCAGTATGAAAGAAAAAGATTTCTAAATATCTGTAGACATTTTAATAGAAATGCATATACCTACTTGACATACAACACAATATTGATCACGGTTCAGAATGGAATTATTTCTACTGTATTTGCACAATATACTCAGTCTCTTTTTCTGAGTTGCATCTCACTCATGGCCTCATATTGGCTCAGTTCCAGGTAATACAAACACAAAGACCATTTTTCTGGAGATCTGCCCAGAACAATTTAACACTGCACATGTAAAAATGCAAGTAGCACCTGTGCCACTACAAACCTCATCAGCAGAATTAGACACACACCTCAAAACCACAGCCAAAATGTAATTGATTGAATCACATTTAAACTGGTGGATGCTGTGAAAATTATAACCTCTTTTTTTTTTTTTTCTCCTGTGACACTGAGAACAAGAAGAATGCACATAGAGGCAGGAGAGTTGTTCCCAATATGTGTGACAGTGTAATGCACAATTTTAACTGTAGCAACAATTACTACTCCTTCATTCCTTGATAACTGCTGTTTTGCTATGCATGGTCTTGTATAATTGTTAGCACATCTTAGAGAGACTGCCAGGAGCAAAAGAAAAAAAAGGGGGAAAACAAATGGGGGAAAAAAACCCCACCCAAAAAAACCTATAATAAATAATATCTATTCTTGTGTCATGATTCATGTGAGATTTAGTCACAATGTGATGTTACTAATTTCCAGACAGACAGTCAAGACATGCTCAGACAGCAATGTGTTCAAGAACGTGCTAGTGGAATTGTTTAAAAATTTGAATCAATCCTCTTTTTAGTTGTGTGATGTTTACTCCAGAGATTTTTGCATGGGATTCAAAACTTTACACTTACTTTATTTATAACTAGCTCAGAAATGCTCCAGCACTTTGCAAAAAGCAATAGTGAAGAAACACTTAAGAGTGGTGATCTATTCATTGTAAGTATACATGGGTAAGGCATAATAATGGTGAGGTTATGCTTGTTCTCAGCTCACAATGGTGAGAGTTCAAGGATTGCCAGGTGAAGGATTCTTAATCATTTCCCCCATGTTGCCCCCATATAAATGAGGATACTGAAAAGCCACAGAATGAGAGGCCATGCTGGAAACTGTCAGTTCTAGCTTCTGAAAGCTTTCATCACCCATGTCATGTGTGATGACATAACAAAAAATTCTTTGATCTTGTGAGAAGACAAAAAACCTAAATTGAATGTGAATTGTAGTATGAGAGACCTCACACGGCTTTTTAAAAAGGCAAAGGGTTCCTGAGATCACCCATTTTATCCATTGTCAAGAAAGGCCCACCTCTATCTTGGAAGCCACTTTTCTGGCATAAATGGTGAAATATCACCTCAGACAAACCAAGTAGGTTTTCAAAGGGATGTGCAGGAGGTTCACTAACAATTGCCTCTATTAGTCAATGGGTAGTTAACATACTGCTTTGAAAATTTACCTCTGCATGTCCACTCTTCTTTCAGCTGTACAATGGCAGCAGCCAGTTTTCTAAAGAAGCTCCACCCAGTCAGCCTTTCCAGCTGAGAGGGCAGGAGGACATCTGTCTCCAGAGCCAGTGTCAATCATATTCTAACAATCAGTGCTTCTCCTCAGTTGAATTTATTATTTGCACTAAGTGATCTGTTTCTCTCAGCTAGTCTCCTAAACCCTCTTCTGAGGTTTCTGATTATGAGAGATAAAAGCTGTCTCTTTTATGTTTTTTTTTCTAAAAGTTTTTTTTTGTCATTGAGATATGACATTCTTTGTACATGAGATTCTAGATTCTTTCCTGATGTATATTCTGTGCTTTTACCCCCTAATATCTCTACCTGATTTTGTCCCTTGCTCTGCTATTTCACTTTACTTGTGTTTTCTCTCCTTTTGCAGTAAGACTCTTGTTCAAGAGAAGGGTCTGATGTGTATTGCACACTCTCCCAAGCAGAGAACTTTTCATCCTGCAATTTGTGAAATGGCACATATACCAAACAGCAAAACACGAAATTATTACATATAAAACATGCTAAGTAAATATGATGAAGTGAAATATGCCTCAAATAGAAATATGATTCAAAGCTTGCAGAGGAAGCTAGAAGCAAATCCAGTTGTCATGTGCTTGTCTGTATTAATGAGTTGTTATTTGATTTACTCATCCAAAATTTTATTAAGGATATTTTACTCTGTGATGTTTATACTATTTTGCAGTCAAAAACATGTCTTACTTTCATATTTCAGATACAATTTGCCATATTATGTCTCTCTCCATTCTAACATGAAATAATCAAAACCACTTAAAAACAGAAGGTATGAATTCTTCAGGGGCCCTTCAAACAGAAATACGACTTTTTCCTGTGCAAAGAGGCTAACTGGGAATTTGACATGTAAATTAGCAAAGAGGCTAATGTCAGCTTCCATATTAACTTCTTTGCAAAGGTAAGACACTAATTTCCATTTTAGATGCTCCCAAATTTATCCCCATATGTTGAATTTTAAAAGACCCACAGATGTTTTTGCTTGGCTCTGTCTCTCAAGAACTTCTGACGAGCAAGATATTGAGTGTAAGAAGGAAAAACTGCATGCAACATATGTCTTCATAAATAGCAGCAACTCATCATGTGGCACTCGTGTTTGTGTTTACCAATGTTTGAAGAGTGATTTGTGAATGTATTCATACAAGCCTTGTTTCATTTCCCTTATTATTACACTGTAGTAATGTGCAGTTTTAATTTTAAACTGCCTTCATAACAATATTCCCTCTCATGTCTGTGTGCAGATATATCTCAGTCTCTGGCCATCTATGTAGGAAAAGGCTGATAATGAATATCTGAATAATCTGCATAGCTGGACAAGTAGCCAGCATGAGAATCTTTGCCGGCTGTTAGTGATTGTGATTCTGAGGCAAATGGTGATTTAGATTCCTGGTGGAAATAGATACGTACACTCATATTTGATTTGAAATTTTCCACAAGCACAGTTATCTGATGATGCTTCCTCTATTCTGTACCTCTGTGTAGGAATCACCACAAAATGCTGGATGGCAAATACAGCAGCTAAACCCAAATACATTTTATTCCCTTGACCTTATTGAAATATCCATTGAAAAAATAGCAAAATCAAACACTTGCATAGGTATGATGGTCAGCAAGATCTTACTGATCTTTTTCCATATATACTTTTCTTAATTTTTTTTCCAATTCTCCCCAATTATGACATCTCTTACCATGGTAAATGTTTCCTCTCCTGTTTTAGTGTTTAGAGAGGATTTTGTGAAGCTCCTGCATCTTTCACTGCTGGTCATTTAACCCAGCAGTAGATATTTCAGCTCAGTCTATGCATTATTTCAACTCTTTGTGAGCATTTTCCTTTTATTCTGATTTTCCAATATAACAAGGATTGTTGTATTGGAAAATATTGCTATTGACACAGATAAAAATCAACAAAAAATGTCAAATAAAGGTATACCTTAGTATTCTTGTTTTAAAGTAATCTATTTAAGTGTTGCTATTTTAATTTCAAAAGTGCCAGCTTACTTTATCAGCTGTTGAGTGAGCGGATTCAAGCTCAGGATATGCCCAGGAAATCACATACATCCTCAGCAGCCCTAGATAAGAGCATGTTTATGTTAGCACTTCTCTGTTTTTAGTATTTGAAAAATATGGTCACTGATATTTCAAGATGGTTTGAAAACAGTCTCTTCTAGAAAAGATTGAGAGTAAAATGAGGCCACGCTGAAAATCAAGGGAGTTGTAATTATTATTTGGATGATCTGGAAAGCAGCTTTTCACCCTGAACTTTTTTCTCTCTGAACAAGGCTGGATGATTATGTCAAATTAATGCTGTGGATGTGTGCAGGAGGTGCAGTATTGTCAATAAAATCCATAATACTTAGCAGGTATTTATCAGATACCTGTTAGACTGGTTTTAAGGGATACATTAAAACAGGACTGAAATAGGTAACTATTTAGTTAAAATAGGCCAAATTCAGAGATACCCCATAAAACTATCTTAAGAGGTGGATTTAGGGGTGTTGTGTATAAAGCAGTAATCTAACAGAAAAAATAGTGGGAAGAGACTACCTTTGCTAATGCTACCCTTTATCTTCAGCTGTGCACTTCAAGAATCCTTGCAAACATGACATTAACAACAACATAAAATCGTAATGTCATCCATGCAAAACAATAACTATAGGCACTATGAATTTGAGTAAATACATATTACAGCTTAACACATGGATTTTTTTGTTTCTACAAGCACCTGCAAAACTGTGGATTGTGTGAAAGAGGCCAGTACAATGCTGTTCTGCTCTGCCTTTCCTCCTGCACTAAACTTCTCCCACCCTCTGAAGCAGTACCTATGCACCTCCACACACATACTGAATTCCTGAAAGACTCACATTTGCTTTTGTTTTGAATGAAAGTGCACTCAGAATTACTTTTATAGCTTTTTCAAGCCGAATCTCAGTTTTAACAGTTTCCTGTTTATTTTCTCATCTCTCTCACAGTGGATTACTCATTTAAATAATCATCAACATTAATGCTTATCAGCATAAGCCTTAAACCAAGAGGACTTTTAATACCATTTTCACCTGCACCCATTGCAGAAACCATCTATTGATCACATAACTTCATATTAAGATGCCTTTTTTTTTTTTTTTTGACAGCCACAAGATTAGGCTTTCAGAAACTCATCCATATGTGAGAGTGCCAAGAGTGCCAATACCATCCTGATGTAAGTGAACCTGTCATCAGTCATGCCATGCAATTGTGTATAAATGTTGATCCTCTTTTCCACAACAGTCCTTCACACTGAGATCACAGTCTAGGACAGGAGTGTCAACATTATGCAGCTATGTAAGTCCATCCTTAAATACATCAGCCATTTTCCCTATTTCTGAAATAGTTTACTTCAGGGGAGAAGGGACTTTCAATTGTGCTGAGAGTACAGACTGCACCTCTGGGAATGTGAATACAACCCAGAAGGCCTGGTGTTCTCATGTTAATACACTGCATCTTCTTGCAGCTGGCTTATTTTAATAATAGAATTTGAGCTTAGGGAATAGACCTAATTTGTAGAGTTTTATATTCAAACAGGAATAAATTCACATAATTGTATTTCTTGTGCAAGTGTCCACATCCCCAGAAGGGAGCTGAATTCTCCAGATTTCACTACTTAAGGGTAGAAGTGAGCTACAAAGAGGGATTTCAGGGGTACTATAGAACTCCTTTGGAACTGAGCAGTTCAGGTTTGCATTCCACCTCTCAGTCACAAGGTTACAGAAATGGGACACAGATTTGGCCTCTGAGTAAGGAAACTGTATATGAGCACAGACTCCTGCACAGAGAGCATTACTGGTCACAGCTCTTAGTTTAAGGATTTATGGGTGGATATATTATGTCTCAGCATCTGTTCTGCATCACAGCTTCTGACATGGAGGAAGAATCTCCCACAGTGATTTCAGCAAACACAACACTGCATTCATAGACAGCACAGCAGACAAAATTTTGGCCCTGAAAAGAAAGTATTTTTTTCATTGGTTGGTTGGTTGGATTTTCTCTATACAGTCAGACTTCCTGCTTTAAAATTCTGCACATGTATTAGACATCAATAGCTAAATTTGGGTCACTGAATGATTTTATCATCTGTACATATTCTGTTAAAATAAAACAATTTGCATTTTAAATGGAAAAAATATATAAATTTTTTCTTTATCTCTACACAAGTTTGGCATTATTCTTTGTCAGAAGCCTGGTAAGCAGTCTTTCCCATGTAAGCAGGGTATGATGTCTAAAAAACATAGAAACTTATTTCAGACTGAAGAATTTTCTTTTGAATAGATTTCATGAAAGGTGTCACTCAAAAATGGGCTTTTCGCCTTACTTTACATGACATTCTCCTCATTCTTTCAAAACAAATGCACTCACTTTAATTGATTGAGCAAGTCTTCAAAGGTCTTGAATCAAATGTCCACTGTTTGGTTTCTCAGCTACATCATACCAACACTCACAAGTTTGTACCAGTGACATATTTGGTTTTATATCTGTCTTTTAAAATGAAAAGATACTTTTCTTGTGTTATTGTTGCTCAGATACTGTCATCCTCTCTAGCTTCTTTCATGACCTTTGTCATATTTGAGCATCTAATTAATAAGATTAATTCAGGCAATCTGATAAATCAAACATTCTGTGGAAATGGTAATAGAAAGGAGGTTTCTTTACTTAATTTCACTCTGCTAAGGAAACAAAAACTTGACTGCTAAAACAGAGAAATTATAAGAATCTCTTTTATGGGACCAGAGAGAAATGACTTGAATAAGATATTATCTCTAGGAAGAGACTATAAGAAAATTATAATGAAACAAGAACCAAAATTTAAACTTTTTTAAAACAGACTAAAACTATGAGGAGTAACATCAATGACACCTCACCAAAGGACATGCCAGCACACAAAAGTCTAACAGACACCTCCTTCAGAAAGTACAATCTGACCCACTACAAACTGGGATATTTAAGTGAGAATTCACTCAGAACACTACAAATTCTTCAAGGTGCTGTAATTGGTCAATTTGACTCTTGCTTGAAGGCATAATCTGGACCTGATATGTTTGTTGTAATTTGGGAGGAATGGGTATCAAGCAGCATTCACAGGAACACAGACTAATTCACTCTCAAATGATTAGACCACATATTGCATGTTTTAAGGCAATGGGAGCAGAGATGCTGTATGCAAGAATAAATTTAATTTCTCAGAGGAAAAAAATGCAACATGAAAAAGTAGCTGACTGTCAGACAGTAGCTTTGAAATTGCACATTTGAAGGGTGCTAAAGATATTAATGAATGAATAGAAGGGTTTGAGTTTAATGGAAGCAAAAACCATTTCTAGGGTAATTATTGCTATATCTATTTCTGCCGAAGCACTACCCCTCATTTACTTCATCCTCTTCCAAATTTTACAAAATTGGCCATGAGAATTATGGAAAAATATCTCAAGAATGGCTGAGCACGGTCAGCCCCCTCCTGCAGACAGAATGAGCTAGAGTATTAAGAAGCAGCACTCTGAAAAAAGTCATATAATTATTCCACTGCAGAGTTTAGCACTCTTCTTAGTGGAGATGGGTTATGTGCCCAGATTAAATTGTCCAAATACATTTAGCAATAAATAGACATTAATGCATGATCTAGAAATGTGTGTCAAATTTGTATTTATCTGGTAATTAAATTCCTTTCCTTTCTGATAGCTTTTACCTTGAGAAAATGTCCTGTATGTCACAGTAAGGATCCTGAAAAGATCAACTATTTCAGATCTGACACCATTTCCTGAAAACAGACTTTTGTTTTGCAGAGACCTAGGTGCCACACACTCACTGCCTGTGTCTCTGTAAGGTGATTTCCTCACACGTGGGGTATTTGAATGTTAGCACAAAGTGTCTGTTATGTGGTCTCTCCTTTAATAAGGAAACTGTAAAAAATAAGGCACCTTTGGTCTTTTTAGTCTAAGTTTAAGCAGTTTGAAATTCTGAATGCGCTTGGTGCGGTCTGCTGCTACTGAACTCATTTAAAGTGCTCATGAGGAAGAGGTAGTGTATATGGGCAATAACCTTCACAGGAAGAAAATAGTATAGAAATGGAGAGGGATGTGCTGCACTGAGCTGCTAGCACTTCTGATCTCATCAATGCTATTTTATTAGAAACAAATAGAGATCCACAAGTCTGCCTGTCTTTTGGGATATGTCATCAAGTAAAGGTTTTCAGTACCACGATTTGAATGGGAACAATAACAACTGAAAGACTTTAAAGATATACACTTCAGTCTGCCTTGCAGTGTCATTTCCAGCCCCTTGGAAAACTGTAATTTGGAACTAACCACTGGAAATGTCCAATGTAAATATTTAAGTTGATTATTCTTATCTTACTTGTGCATTAGTTGAAAAGCCCAAGAGTCTGCCAAGCAAACAATCCTGAGGAGTTCTTAAAGAAGAGCAAGACATTCCAGATACAGCAGTGAAAATACAAACAGGGTTTCTCCTAACAATTAACGTAAGAATAGAAACAATGTGAGCATTCCACTAAGTACAAAACAGTGCAAGGGGAAGTCCTTGTCTGTTGAAAAGCAAATTTTTTGTGAAAAACTATTGGTTACATTCAAACATTAGTTAAAAAAAAGCTAGTTAAAAGTCTAATTTTCCTTTACTAGTCATAGATAAGCTTTTTACTCCCCCAAAATTATTTTCTCTTAGGAAGGTAATACATTTTTGGTAGGGTTTGTATTTTTGTATTGTAACACTTAGACAAAAACAAACAAAAAAAAAGGGGGGGTGGTTTTGTTTTTGTTTTTGTTGTTGTTGTTTTGATTGTATACAATATGAAGCTGCTCTATGGATCCGTCATTTGTGCAGGGGGAGTGCTTACCAGAGTGGATAGTGGATTTCATTTGTGGCAGTGCCTTGCAGGATAATTTTCTCATGTCACTGTGGGCACCATTACGCACAATGTTGTGTCAGCAGGAGACTGGTTGTGTCACCCTCAGCATTCCTGTGACAGGAATCCATAGAATTTCCACAGGAGGACATTCCCTGCCATGTGGGGTGGTCTGCACAGAAGCCTACCCTGGAAATATGGAGCAAGCCCCTCTACATCTAGTGGCACCATGACTCCACATAACAATACAGAGAAATTTGCAGCTTACCTAAATCCACTGCACCACATAAAGTGTGGGATTTGATTCATCCTGTGTTCCATCTTTGCCCACCTATAAACAATGTAGAGCTCCCAAACCCATTGTTGTCTCAGTGTGATAGATGATAACAGTGTTGTGCTTGTTTCAGAAGTCCTTTCTAACAGCCTCCATATGCCCTCTGCCAGCACAGTCCATACACTTCAGCAAGAACAGAATCAGAGTGTCTCAGAATCTGGTACTCTAGAGAGTATTTTCTGAATATATTTTATTGTTTGAATTGTGGTTACTGAGGAATATCCTCTTCAGCATAAAAAAAACTAACTTAAATTGAACCAAACTATTTCAAAAAATAGTAACAGAGAAATAACTCCTGAAAATATTCTTTCACCAAAGGTGAAATTAAAGTTGAGTGGCACATTCAGATATTCCTGCACATCAAGAATTCCACTTAGTTTAACAATTTAATATTCTGAATCAGTTCAATATTTTTGCTGAGATACATATCTGAAATGTGAAAAATTGTGTAAAAGTAAGTAGAGATAAATCAAATGGGGACTAGAACAAATGTTATTGACCTACTGAGAAAAAATGAACCAAAAAATCTGAAGTAAATGTTTTTACAGAGATTTCAAAAGTCAAAAATGATAATACATGTTTAGGAGATAGAATATATATGGATGAAAATTCTTCTAAATTATTAAAAAAAACTTTCCAGAGAGAAAGCACATTATATTTATGTGTTTTTTACATACATACACATATATATATATATATGTGTGTGTGTGTGTGTGTGTGTGTGTGTGTGTGTTCACATGTATGTGTACTTGTGTGTCTACATATACATTGTTGGTTGTGTACACACATAAATGTTATGTGAATGTATGAAATATGTGTATTACTTTGCAGTGTCAAATAATAGCAACAATATCACTGCAGCTAAGCACACAAAGACACAGTTGTCCCTGAAGTCTATTCACATCTCGTACGTACTCCCAGAAATAAACGTAATGTCTGCAGCACAAGACAGATCATTTCCCTTCTTCCTTCCCTCTGAATGTGCCATCTGACCTAAGGGCTCCTCAAAACAACCCAACACATGTTGCTGTAGTTTCCTGCTTATGAAGTTTGAGCACTTCTCCCTCTCTTTCCATCCCAAAGTCCAGCAATAATCTGTTCCTTTTTCATGTATCCAAAATCCCTCCATGATAATTTCTATTCCATTCTCCACTGATATTACAGATTCATTGACTTTTTCTCTTTTTTTCACTATGAAAAAATAATCTTCCCATAAAACACAGCACCTTTGAATACTCTCCACACTCTAATTTTAATTTTTTTCTTTCTCTTCCAGCTGTAGCTATGTCCTAATTTTAGATTATTGAACTTAGTCCATCAAATCCATTTCTACAAAGAAAAGTTCCTCTCCCACATAATTATCTTTCCATCATCTCTTTTAACTGTAGAGTGGTCCAAAGCTATGTTTTCATTTGGCCCCTGTGTATTTTGATTTCTGCATGTAGTTACTGAGGGATTTTTCCCTCACAAAAGAGTATTTATTTTATGATGATTACCTGATGATGGGATAAATGGTTTTCCCCACTAAGCTAGCACCAGAAATTAGACATTTAGCTTCTTGTGCTCCAGATGTACAAAGATCTGTGGAAATTAGAGGAAGTTCATTCAAGAACTGGAATGAAAGTTAGAGGAGGAATATTTGAGCCAAATGTGTGAGAAAAATGTCTCTCAAGCTTCCTGCCAGAAAATGGGTGCCAGAGAACGAGAGTATGGCCCTGAAAGAGAAAGAATATTCATCTATTTCTAATTTGTGTGTCCTAGTTTGTGACTTTGGCATAAGGCATTTGGCATTACCTCTGAGGTATCTCTTGCTGTGTGACATTGAGATTCACTTCCTCTGTGCCTTCCCTTCAGTCTGAAAGGCTGGAATTTATCCTGACATCCAAAATAGTACTTTTGCCATTTGCGGCACCTAAACAGATTAGGTGGGTTTTTCTTTTTATAAGTGTCCTACTTGTTTAAACTGTCATTTAGGCACTTGAGTACTAGGTTAATGCTGGACTAAACCTACTTAGCAAATTTCACACGCCCAAAATTACATCATTTCCGACATGCCGTGTAGGCAAGACCTTCCACCCACCTTACCACTCCCTGCCGAGCTGCACCTGCCACCTCGTGTGCACCCAAATCCATGCTCCAGGGACGCATGGATAGTGGGTGATAAAACCCACAGTCAGAGTTAATGATGGCCAAATGCACCCCTACAAGTCCTCAGAGAATTGGTAAGAGTGTGAGCTAATTTAGAGGGAAAGGCAAAAATGTTTCAGTGAGTCTACATTAATGTTGCCAAACTATTTTTTTGAAAACTAACATATTGCAGGCAATTTACAGACTACAGTATTAGTTAGTAAGATAAAATATCCAGATTCAAACAGCCAAGAAATTCCCTATTTTCTAACCTTTCTCAGGTAACCTATGAAAAGTAAACCTTTTCAAAAGCAAATTTGGAAGTAGAACAGTATGTATGGGTAAAAGTAACATCAGGTTATCAGATATTAGTTTATATTCCAACATCACTTCCCACCTGTGAAACTCTTTAAAAGTTGTGAAAATTTTAGGCTAATTCAGTAACAGTAAATTAGATTGCCCTAGATGATATTTCCTGTGTTAGTAGTGTACGTGTGTGGGCCTAAAGGTAATTTGCATAGTACAGTCTGTATTACAACAAGATGGGGCAAGTACAATCTGTTTACTTTGGTTCAACAATTGCTCATTCTGTAGCCAAAAAATAAGGTGGGGCTGGTTCCTTCAGGTTCTCTCTGCTTAGCCTTTTTTTATTGAACCATTGTTACATCTCACATTTGAGGTATGGAAAGTGGCATTATAAAACCTAAAGTAATTTCTTTGAGGGCTCTCTGTTTCACCCCTACAGCTTCTCAACAGGACTTTTTGGCTAAAGAATGCACTCCACTAACAGAAGACCTCTAATTTCAGGTTTGCCAATTTGTAGTGAGAGCCCTGCCAGATCAGGTCTGCATGTAAGGGTGTCAGTGGTTGGGTAAATAAAACAGATGAAGGGCTATTGTCTCATCCAAAATAAGATGGTATTGTTCACATCTGTCCAGGTAAAGATTTTCTCTCACCTTCACCTACACTGTGTGCTGCAAGCAGTACATGGCTTGCACTATGCCCTGAACCTCACTCCAATACGTCTGAGAAAATCTTAGCAAAGTTTTGTGCCAGGCAGAACACTAACAATTAATGAGTCAACAAAGTGGGAGACTGCTTGAAAGTGTTCTCCAGCCCTCAGTTTAATATTTTAGATATACCTCTGACAATAGGAGCGGGGGTGTCTTCAGGAGTGGGGTGTTTTGTATGCTTTTTTTCTCCATCATGGATTGAAATAAAGTAAACATGAGCAAGACTAGCAGTTCCAAGCAAACTCTGCAATTGTATATATGAACATCTTCAAAAGCAGAAGTTGACTTGTGATATCACCACCTTTCCATGCCTTCCTTGAGGCCCTTCATTCTTTATTTGCACAAATGGGGTGAATATGCATTCCTGAAACACTTTTTGGGTGTTTTAAGGTGGCACTCAAAGTTAGAAAGCATTCCACATTAAAAGTGTTACAATTTTACTGCATACCAAATACACATTCCCTCAAGAACCTCATACATTTGTTTTAAGTGGCCTGCTGTTTTATTAAGTTAGTTGGGTTTGCCTGTGTTAAGTTTATGGCTTTCTAATGAAACCCTTATTTGGGTTTCTTTTCAGTGGAGAAGTGTCCTATGGCCTACACCAAGTGTAATGTGGTCACAGCTGTTTTAAAAGGTAATTCTCAGTGGACCTCAGAACAGCTTAGTCTACCTAAAAGGTGTCATTACTTCATGACCTTAATGAATGACTGTTTAATCTTCTTTAGTGGTCACAAAAAGGAGAAAAACAGAGTCCAGCAGTGTTGGATGACAGGATGTCCTGAGATGAGAAATTCATGAGAATTTCTGCCTTTGGATCTATAAATTTATTTGTCCTCTTGCTGTGCAGCAGAACCACGCAGCATGAAAAGCCACTATTTTAAGTGTCTCTAATATTTTAGAGCTGAAAGCATAAAATACTCCCAATGGTGTCATCTCTGCTTAGGCTTACATAATCAGAATTATTGCAGATGTACTCAGGACACAATTTTTTTTATAATTTTTAATTTATTTTTTTTCACTTCTTGATGTGGCAAATACCAATCTGATGCTGCCACATTCAGTAGCTTTATATTCTAAGAGTGTTTTTGATTAAAGCAGCACTTTCAGGTTTATTTAGAGAGCCCTTGCTCTTTTTTAAAAATAATTGATGTCCAGAAATCCTGGCACTGGTTCTGTTAAATGTCCAAACACCATTTCTCATGTTTTTTATTCACTGGACTGTGTTAAGCCATTTTAGAGCAACTGAGAAAGGGGCACTTAGCAGCAAAGGTGCGCAGGTCTTTGTCATGCTATGTTTACTTCCAGACTCTATGGTCACAGGAACAAGACTCCTGTGAAATCTCTTGGAGTTTAGGAATAATTTAGATTGCAACAGCAATTATCTTGGTTTCAAAATTAACATCACCTATACATTTAGTAGAAAGAAGGGTCTAGAGATACAACTGCATTTTTGGTTTCTTTGACATAGAATTCAAAGAGCAGGGTAGGCACTTTGAGTATCTCAGAGTTGAAATGATGAATTTAAGGTTATTTCAAGAGGACTAAAACTGGCCCCACCCATCAAGACTGTGCTTTAGGCCCACACCTGCTGAGGATGGACATATTAGATTTCCTCTGGGCTACTAAAGCCAAAAGACAGCAGGCACTCAGGTGTATTTCAAATCAAGTTTGAGGCTGCCAAGAAGATCTGGTCTGAGATCACCTGGGAGGACAAGGCCCCTCCAGGATATGAAGATATGTTTCCTTATGATTCAGCAGTGGAATTTCAGTACAACCAGTGCCCGGGTGGCATTGCAGAGACCTCTGTCCATGTTGTGCTCCATATCCACTTTCTGAGACCCAAGCCCATTTATGATATCTGACATTGTAAATCTAAAAGTTAAGGCACCAAGGGCTATTATTATCATATGTCAAAACTCATTAAAAATGAAGGCAACTGTATTCTGGTTCAGCTAAAGCAAGCTAGTGTCCAGATACTGTCTCTTAATTCATTAAATATCTGTTGAACTTGAGGTGCTCTCTCTTGGAAGCACTTTTACTAGTTTTTGTGCAAGGAAATTTCTATTAGTACCTGAGTAAAAAAAAAAAAAATTGGTCAGAAATATATAAAATATCTAAAATAAAATTGTTACCAATTAAAAATGTGTTTCTTTCTTCTGTACAGGAGAAAGAATAAGCAGATGGCATAATAAGATGAGAACAAGGGGAAATTTGCAGATCAAAATATCTAATTTTCTGTGTTAAATGGAGCAAATTACTTCAGGAGGTAATAAACAGAAAATTAAAAAGATGAGAGAGAACAGTTACTTGGCTTTTCCTTATCAGCATGCACGGTAGTGGAGATAAATGCTTACGTTACCCATTGTTCTGGTCTGGTTTCCTTTTTGACTGTCCTGGAAAACACTTACTAAAACATTGACAATTGATGGAAGTTCAAAGTACAAGCAACTTGATTTTTTGTTTGAGAAATAAAACTCAGAATCCATTTAAAAACTTTATCAATTTAACTTCCTTCTTGAATCTTTAGGTCATGTTGTGCACATCTTTGCAAAGCAAACACTGAAGAAGGCAGCAGTCAGACACTCCCTGTAAATGTCCTAAAAATCCTTACTTTCAGATACAAATGTGCTCATTTACTGTATAATTCAGGGGTTTGCAGACACAAGTACGTGTGTCACATCACCACACGTCACCACCTCCAGGAACATGTTTTATAAATCCGATGAGGTCTCTGTTCAAAATTCAATTGAAAAAAATATTACACTAAAGAGTGAGAGTCATATTGGTAATGCAGACAATTGTGCTACTTCTGATCCCAGTTGTGCTAGAACTGTTCATTAATTTTATCTGTACAGACAAGCAGGGTACATGAAAGCCTTGACCAGGGATTAGTTTAGAAGTCTTCCAGCTGTATCAAAGCTATGTTGTGTGAGTTGATCACATTTCTGAAGTTCTGTCTCAATTCCATACCTAGCTGAGTTTTAAAAAGCTACCTAGATTATCAAAATGAAAAAGAGTTAAAAATTGACACCATGTTATAAATCCTTTATCTCTTTATATGAAAAAGTTCTTTAATATCTTGGGGAAAAAAGTTTCAAAACTGTCACATATCCCAGAAAAAAGCAATATGTCCAGTCATTTTCCAGTTTGCTTAAAAATAGGGAATTAAATGCTGTTATTTTCTACATTATTTACATGAAAACTCAGGAACACTTGCCATCATTTTATAGGAGAGGAATTGTGTTCAAGTGTTAAAGGCAAACCAAAAAATTGATTAAATTGTATTCTCGAGTTTACCTGAGAACAAATAAATGTTTATTGAATGAATAAAATAAGTAAAGCAATCTAAATTTCATGGTCTGACTAATAATTACTCATACTTACAAATTCTTCTCCAGCTACAATTTCCTCCTGCACTCTGACTGGCAACGCTGATGCTGTCTTTAAGAGTAATACTTCTCCTTTTACCTTTGTACCGTCGTGCTCAACAAGGGCAAAAGGTGAGCAGCCTGAGGAATTAAAAGTGGAAATGAAGCACACTTTTCCAACAGAAAAAATTCTTAATTTACTTATTTGGAGGAGTTATGATATCTTGAACATTGGTTGAATTTCTATCAGAATGCACATTTTAGTTTAGTAGAGATGTAGAGGGAGTTTGAAATCATGCAGTGTGTGAGAATAACTGGTTCATTCTTGAAGTTGTGTACCTAAAAATCTATATGTGAGAGAGATTCTGAGACATTACCATTATACAGACTGCAAATATTCCTATCATTTCAGTATATGCATGAAGGTTGCCCAGTGGAGTCATGCACTCATGCAGGACATCCATCTCAACACTGAGGACAGTTCCTACCACGGTGCCCCAGCAGTAGGAATGCAGGTGATAATGCAGTGGCCCATTGGCAAAGCAAAGAGCAAGTCAATGCAACGCTGTCTGCTACTGATGGCAAAAAGAAATAAAGAATATTGCATATTCTGAAATAATAACATATTCTGAAATAATATTCATACTGATTGTACTGGTTTTGTCTCAAATAATGTTCTGTTAATCTGGGGAAGGGGTTCTAAAAGAACACTCATAACTTAAAAAAATCACTTTGCCCTATATATTTTTCTTATGTCTAAGATCATTTGCAGGTATTCTGAATATCTCCTTTGTGATTTATGCTTTTCATACTGTTTCTCACTAGGACTGAAAGATAAAAGGTGCTTTCATCCAGGGACTGTATTAGAGCTCAGCAAGTGCTAATGCTGGCCCATGGTGGTATCAGCTTTTATCGTCCCTATGTCTACCAATATTAGGAATGAAATCTTGGATCCACTCTCTGTAGTTAATCTTTCTTTGGCATCCTATCCATAGGAAAGGAGAATTAGATTACACAGAACTAATTTAAAATCAGATCTCCCCTACATGTATATATATATATAGTCTTTAGTTAAAATTCTATGCTTTCTTACAAATGGATATATTTACATAACTCAAGGTCCTAGAATGGGTTGTGCTCTTCTATAATTGCCAATATTTCTTTACTCAAAGACTTGGCTATGGCTGTACACTGTTCCTGCCCAGTGCTGACAAATTTAGATTCTGTGCCCTTCGAATGGTGGAAGATGAAGCTACTAGTGGGAATCATACAGCTGATCATAGTGAATTGCATTTAAAATATCTTGCCCAAGTTTGATTGCTTGGGATATTTATTTTCTTTGAGCTCTCTTTGTTAATGAGAGTTATTAGAAGATTACCTAAACCAGAATGCCTTTGCAAAAACTTACCAAAATTTGGATATTTCAAATCTACTTAGAGACAAGAACCACAAACCTATTTCCTGGTTTCTTCTCTAGTGGCTTGCCTTAAGCCCAGACACAAAGTCTGGATGATGGTAGACATGCACAGCTTCAGTGCTACCTTACTTTGATTATTTCTAAATAGAAGGATGAGTCCTGGGCAGTCCTGATAGCAAGAACATTGGGGAGGTGAGGGCACAGAGGGGCAGATTGTGTACAGCATGCTCTCCTCAGGTACACTCCGCAGGTGTGTGAGTGTGCTTCTCCTTTCTAGGGAACACTAAGAAAGGATGCATGAAGCAGGTATGCACAACATCTGAGTGTATGTAGGATCTCTGTGCCGGGAAAGAGCAAATTACGTTGCTCCAGACTAGAGACTAAAATTTTTAGCTGTCAGGAAAGCAAGATGCAAAAAATTCACCCGAACTTCCCTAGTCATTGCATTTTTATGAAATAACAATTGACATCAGTCTGTGCTAGGAGTTACTGGGAAATTTCAGATTCTAGCTACAAACCACAGTGCCTTGCAATATATGCTTCATTATATCTTTCAGTTCTCATAATATAAAGAGTTAATGTCACACTTAGAAAAAGCAATTCTTTTTTTTTCTCCAGTCCTCAAAATCTTCCCTCCACAAATTATCCTCTGTTGGATCAGGTGTGGAAAAATTTTTTTCTCACCACAGAGTAATCTAGATTCTTTCTGGTTATTAACTCTGTAAAGTAGATTATTGCCTTGGTTGCTCCATCTTATTCAGCAGAGATGAAGCTAAAATGTAAATGAAAAACAAAGTTTCTGCTGTAATCTTTGCCTCGGGCTTAACCTTGAATTCCTCGAGTTCTTACTTGTCTTGTTCATTCCAGTACAAGATCTGGAACAATTTCTGGTGCATTATTTGGCACAACTATTCAAAAGTGGTGAAAAATGAGAGAAGTTTAACAAAAGGCAAAAATTAATTTTGGAGATCTCACATTGTGTTTACCTATTCCTGTTCTTAAATAATTCAGGGAGTGATTAGGATGCTTACGCTCTCTGCTCTGGTACTGTCAGTACTGCTATTATGGGTGCTTGATTAATGGACTGAATTCCACACCCCAAATGTAGCCTGGCAAGAGTGGTATCCTAGTAAAAGACTCTATAATCAGACTCGTCATGGATGTTGAAAAGGATATGTAAGGCTTATTAAATTCCAGGTATCTGTTTAAGTGAATAACCAAAATGTTCATGCCCAAATAACTCACTAATAAAAGAATGTGTAAGTTGTGTTGTGAAATGGGGATTAGTAAATGAGTAAGATAAACTATATGTTAAGGGATTAAAACGAGAACTTATTTGTTGTGTAATTATGCCTGTCAGTATTCTATATTAACAATTACTAGTGCTATTGTTAATAAGATGGGAGGTTATGGATTTATGATACCCTGATGAGTAGAATAATAGCAGTATGTGGATGACAGAAGGAAAAAAAAAAAGGGAATAAAAATAAATTTAGTTAATTTCTTTATGAAAATATAGTCAACAAACCTGTCTAAGGTAGGCACAATGGAAAGAAGATGCTAGAAGCCCAGGAATGTCAGCCTGGCAGTGGATGATAGAGGTGGGTGATAGAGGTGGGATTATTATTCCATACCATGCATTATTTTTACAAAAAGCATTTCCTGTTTCTAGCTGCTTAGGAAGAGTTTTGTCTTCCCTGGGCTAAGAAAGAGTCTCACTTAGTTTCTTATTACCTTTTAATTTCAGAAGTTTTACATCTGGTCCCAATGACATTCCAGGTTCAATGAAGGAAATGATGGAGAAGGGATTCCCCAAAAGAAAATCCTTCCACCAGTACAGAAGTCAAGCACTGTCACTTCTTTCAGAAAAACTGTTTTCTAAATGGAGAAATTCATAGGAAAGGAGTAATAGAGGTGCAGGGAACACTTCTGTACTCAGAGTTTGAACAGTTTCTATGGAAGAAATGTGGCACAAAGCATCCAGCTATTTCCACAGCAAGAATACTGAAGACCCAAGAGATGGTGAGGAGACAGAGGTCTTTGGAGGAGAGGAGAAATTGATCTGCTCAGTCTTCAGAGAGGAAGGATAAGGGAGCTAAGGGGAGATCTTATTGCTGTCGGCAAAATACTTAATGCATGGATGTAGGTAACATAGATCACACTCATCTTCACAGTGCACAGTGATCTGACAAGAGGCAACAAAAACAAAACTTGGATAACCAAAAATTCCCATTAGATCCCAGGAAATAATCTCCCTAAGCCATTTGTTTAAAAAAAAGCAACAACAAAATGTGGATGTCACTACTTCGTAAAGGGTACACAGGTATTTTAACATGGTTTTCTCTTTAAACGTTGAAATGTCATATTTATCATTTAAAAACAAACAGAATATCAAAATATTTGTAAAGGTACAGAATGCATCTGGAAATACACAGAATTTCAACCAAGACCCTGAGATCCATCCTTACATAAGTTGAGATATACATTGATTTATGAAAAGAATGTATAAATGTATAGTGGAATATTTATGATTAAAAATATTGTAGTATCAGAGAAAACTGATGTCATTTAGAAAAAGGGTGACAAGTAAAAAAGGAAAGACAACAGCATAAAGGAGAAAATGAAGGCCTCAGCTGATGATTATTTACATTTCTGAGTTTTCCTTGGACTTAACCCATTTCTACAAGAAATGGTCCACACTTCTTGATATTTCAGTGTACCAGCAAGTAAGAATTTTAGCAGTTCTAAATTGTATAACAATCTTAAATTGTGGGTATATGTATTTCATCATCTGTGAAACTTTCTTCATGTTTTATTGCCAAAGGAGTTCAACAGGAATTTGGCTGGAAAAGATTTTCCATCACAGAAATTTTGGTGACATGTTTCCATAGTAAAAAAGGAGAGCCTGGTCATTTTCTTGAAAGATAGATTCTAACCCACTAAAATAGAATTGGAAGCATATAGCAGCACTTTCTTACATCATGGGATGGATTATTTAAACTCCATGAGGAGAGAAGACATGAGAGCTTCTTTCAGCAGTTTTGTTGCCTGCATCCAGGCAATACCTGGCTCTGGTTCTTGACTGGTGTGGGCTGTGAATCCCCCTAACTCTTTCCATATACAGCATTTCAGTAGGATTTCAGGGAATAGAAGATCTTAACACTGTTCCAGCCAAAATAGTTGTAGACTTGTGCCAACTTTCCTACATTGTTGTCTTTTAGTAGGTGGCTTACTTAAAGTTTTCTCTGTATTCTTCAGCTACAATACAACTAAGAGTGTTTATTATTTTCTGTCTATAATACCCTGGCAGAAGTTTACAAATCCTGTGCTGTGAGCCAGGCTTCTAAGACACTACAGGTAAGGATGAGTTCCTGAATTGTGATTTTAAAGGATGAATTTTTAAACTAATAGATTTCATGTTCTTTCATATTTACTGATTCTGTTTTTCATGACTCTGGATTTCAGGCCTGCAAATCACTGTCTTTCTTTTTTATAATTTAAATAAGGGAGGATATATTTTCCTTAGTTTTAGTGGTAAGGAAAATATATATTTGCAAAACCTAAAACTTTTTATATATACATATATATATATATATATATATATATATATATATGAAGAGTGTGTCTATACCCCTCTCATATGATGCTGTACCTATTTTATATTTGTGGAAGTTTTCACATATATATTTTAACACTAGGAAGATCAAGGATGCTTAATGGTGTTACTCTTCCAGAGAAAGTATTGCACAGCATTCTTCCTAGCTTGCATTGGAGACTGGCAGCTTTTAGAGAACATAATGTATTTGTTACACAACTGTGTGCTTTGTATAACTTGTCCTTTGTCCCAGAGAGAAAACTAGGTTAAACTTAATATGGTTTGTATGTAGATAGGTGTTAACAGAGAACTACATTTTGTAATCAAATCTTAGGCAACAGACCATGCATTTAATTTAGTTTGGAAATAAAAATCCTGTAACTCTGGTAGAATTATTCTTTGAGTACATTTATTTTCGCTATTTGAGGGAGGAGGGTTATATTCTTCTCTCACTTCCTGACTTTGGAATGCAAGGCACAGGTAATTCAAGTGACTGGAGGAGTGGGGAAAAGACATTAATTTGTCAGTCATTCTGGATTCCTATTGCATATAATAGCAATTACTCCTGCTCTAACATGGCATTGCTTAAAAATACATCTCACACCACCTGTCTTACACAATGCAATACAAAGTAATACACAGATGAGAAAAATAAAGCTCAAAATTGAAGTAACCAAAGTTATCATTATATTGTTAATATATAAAAAGTTATATATAATTGATGTTCTGCACTATTCTGCTGTGGTAGATCAAATATTGTCATGTATCTTCCTTAATATCAGGATACTTAAAGTCACATCTCACTACCAAAATTTCCAGATGCACTTTAAGTTAATAAAAATGCCTGCATAAAATTATAATTGAAGAATTAATATAATCTGATTCAATCACCCACTATAAGATCTGAAAATCCATAAATTAAAAGTAATGAGATATAAACATTTTACAAAACATTTTACAGAGTGAGAAAGCAGACAACCAGGAGATGCTGAAATTATTGTTTGACCTGCTACAGCTGGAGCCTCTAAGAGCCTGAGTAAAATGAAGAGAATTTTAAGTCTTGCAAAGGAATAGTCTTGCCACTGACAGAGAGCACATCCTTTACTAACTGACCCAGCACACAAAGAAAGTGCAAAGCAGCCTAGTTTTGACTTAAAAACTAAAACAAAACCAAAACATAACCAAAAACCCAACAAAACACAAAAAACACAACCAACCTAACAAAAACAAATGGCCACTCTCCTCTGGACAGTCAAATGAGTGGCTGTTTGGTGCCTGAGCAGGCAGGGTTAGGCAAGCTCTGCAAATAACTCAAAGACAACCATAGAGGGCTAAAAAGTACTGACAAGAATGTTGAGTATGCAACATAACAGCAGCCAGAGGTACACTGACAAATCAGAAGGCATTTGGGCAAGGCCCTAACAATCTAAATTCACTGGGATAACTCAAAATTGTTCAGATGATCACTAATGTCATCTTCAACATTTGCAACTATTTGTAGGGTAGTAGAAGAACCATTTACAGGTAAGGAGTAAATTAATGAAGTTCAGAAAAAGGTAGTTAGAGCATAAGGAATTCTATGTCAAGGGAATGCTTGCATCAGTTAATGATGTGCTTGATACTATTAAGTGCAATAATAGGGAAGACACAAAGTCTAGAGCACACAGAAG
The DNA here is from genome assembly GCF_017590135.1 of Pyrgilauda ruficollis. Lineage (NCBI taxonomy): Eukaryota > Metazoa > Chordata > Aves > Passeriformes > Passeridae > Pyrgilauda > Pyrgilauda ruficollis. The sequence goes on from NW_024510321.1 coordinate 10,549,513, forward strand.
AATGACTCTGGGCCTGATACCACTTCCTACAAAAAGACAATGGACTACCTTAGTCAGAAATGTGCTAGCCCTGGTATTTAGGCAGATGCCTTACATACAATAGAAACAAAACATTTTAGTGGAGGTTTTTTGGGGTTTTTTTTGGGTTTTTTTGGTTTTTTTTTTTTTTTTTTGGTAAAACAGATTACACTATTTTTATGCAGTGCCTAAATTACACTTAGTCAATAACAAAAACAGCTGCACCTTGGTTTTCGTCTTGTACTCCCTGAGTTTTGTGAATAATAAAAATACCTCCCAGAGATCTTGGATCACCTGCTTAGCTGCTGCAGCCTGTTTAGCTCTTGTGAAGAAAAATGACTCATAGAAATCACCACAAGCAGTCACTGACTGAACCTGCATGGTACATTTTATATGTTGAATAGGATAATGTTCAGAAGAAGTTTGGACTACTGTCCTTTTCTACTTTCTGGAAAAGACATCACAAATGACATGATAACACATCTCTGACAGCTTTGTAGAAGAAATATTGAGTTATATGGACTCAGAAATATTCTTCATTCATGATCTGGTGATTTGGGAATTAAGCATTTGCACTTAATTTCTAGAAAAAAATATATTGACATAATTTCTTTTTTAAAATAATGTTCACAGAAAAAGTCAACCTAACCTGAGAACCTAAAGGACAACACATTTATAAACTCTGGCTCATGTATGACTGAGGCACAGTAGTTTAAAGTGATTCTCTGAATGTTTTAAATTGACCAAACACAACTTCCAGAGGGCTGGAAGCCCATTTTGGGGCTCAGTGATCCTCTTATCTATTCCCTCCTGTAAATTGACTATCGAATTATGCCTTTCCTGAAGCTACTGGAGATGTCTCTGCAGAGGGCAGAGTGGCTCAGCAATTCAGATCCCAGTGGGTCAGGAGAGGAGAAAGGGCAGAGTTTAGCTTTCCCTCAAGAGGTCCTGGGCTTTCAGATACCCACTGAGCTGCTACTTAGTTAAAGAAAATGCAAGCTAACATAGGGCAAAGACAAGGAAGAGCTACTAAGCAGCAGATATTCTTTTAACTCCTTTCATGGCAGGTCACTTTGACTGACCCTGGGTGTTGTAGGGCTGCCTGTGCCATCACTGTCCCCCTCCTGCCTGGCCTCAGAGGGAGTCTGCTGAGAAAAGTGTCTGGTATTCACTAAAATAAATTCTTCCCCCAAATTCCTCTCCATCTGGTGCTCACCTGTGCCATTCCAATCCTTGTTTTATGCCTGTCGTTGGCAGCAAATTCCCTCGTCCTTCATGGTTTTGTATATCAGATAATTTCCCTTCAGAAAAAGATGTATTTCCTTTCCTTGTCTCTTCGTAATCATCCTGAAAAGTTTCTGATCACATGGTATGCTATTCCAGGGCTTTTCTCTACCATACCAAGCAACAATATTTCCATAGTCACCTTCTCAGGATTCCCACCAAAGTGGGAGAATTGGCACCCCTAAACACAGTCTGTGGGGGACAGAGTGGAATGAGGTACGGGCAGCTATAACACATACCTCCTTCATATCATGCTTGCTGAAGTGTAATTTCTGTTGGTGGGAAGAGATTTTTTTTTGTTCCTGTGCTTGGAAGGGGACACCTGGGAGGTATGAAGGCAGCAGCCAGGCTGTCACACTCAAGTGTAGGACACAAGCCCACAGTAGGACTCACAAGCTTGGCCACAGCTGTCAGATAATGCAACTGTGTGAAGCCAGGTACAACACCGTGGCAAACAGAATGGGAAAAGAGCAGATCCAATGTATGGACCAACAGACTGGTTGCAAAAGAGTGGGTAGACATATTATTTATTTTTTCTAAAGCAATACAAAAGTATAAAATAGTATACCACTGACAATTACGAAATTGGCCATACGGAACCATCATTGCTATTTCAGTCAGAAATTCACTTGGGAAATGTTTAGATTCCATCCTCCCTGAGAAAACTGAATTTTAATATAGTAATTTTGAATAACTATCAGCTCACAAATCTTGAAGAAATAAGGAAAGGGAAGGGTGGCACTACACTTCCCCCGCTAGTCTCCTATAGATAAAAGGAGAAGGAAACCAAATTATTTGTACACCACCCTCATTCCCTATGAATAAGAATCAAATGATAAAATTTGAAGAAAGCAGTTTTAGGAGACTTACTTGTATTATGTATGTAAAATTACACTCAAATCTTAATAGGTTCTGATTATGGTATAGGAAAGAGTTTTTAACAAGACCTTTGATCTAGCCCATTTTATGGTGAACACGGTTCAGTTGCTATCAGGTGGGCCCACATTTTTCCATTAGCATTTCATTATTCATTCAAACTCAGTCCCAGTGATTGTTCATGGGGCATTTCCCTGGGGTCGGTACAAGTGAATTGTATATGCAAATATTTGGCATAATGAAGTGCAGATTCAAAATAATAGTCACAAACCAAGAAGCCATTTTGAACAATCTGGGCAATAAAAATACAAGGATAGTCATCCATGTTGACAGTTGTATGAACCAGATAAAAAAATTGCTACAGAAAACAACACAGCTTAATATTTTATAATATTTCACTTCACACTAACCTTGTTTTCCCAGTTCTTTGTCTCCTTTGTTAAGTGTTAACAGCATGCAAGACTTTACTGCAAGAATATCAACATCATAATCATTTTTTAAAAAATGTGTCTCATCAGCAAACAAATAAAATTTGGCCAAGAGAAAAATACTGGAGCCAGTCCACAGAGGAATAAAATTTTCTCTAAGGTCTACTAGCTTTTTAATCTGAGAAGGAGAAAAAAAAATCCTGCCTGACCAAATTATGTTAACAATCAACCACTATCAATATTTTATGCCCGAATCAGAAATATGGGCCTCATCCTGACACTCTGGTAACACCAGAGAAGCAAAGACTTATATTAGGGTTTGGTGTTTGTCTTATATTAGTGGTGCATTAAAAAGCACTTTTTAGCTCAAAAACTTAAAACATATTACAGAAATGATGACTCTTACTTCCTCTGTGCAGGTGAGAAAATAGAAAATGTGCAGTGAGAAGTGACTGGCTGAAGTAATTAAGCAAACTAATGTTTAAATTGGGATCAAAAACTTCTCATGAGTAATACTAAGAGTATGATAGAATGCAGGTGACATCCAAGGATTTCTGGTGCCTGCAGAAATATTTGTGTTGAATATATTGGGGGAAAGAGTTTATGGATTTGAACTGAGCTAAAGAAAAAACTTGTTCTGGATTTAAACTTCAGTAAATTTTTTCTTGTTGTTTGAATTTTTTAGTAGTTCTTATTATCTGCATCCATTAGCAAATAACTGATTAAGCTCCACCGGCCACAACTTATATATTTTATCATGAGATCATAAGTGTGAGCTATGACAGCATTATTTCTTAAAGCACACCTCAGCTCTTCATTTCCTCTGACAAGGAGATAATTGGAGAACAGAGTAGTCACTGATATTTCAATCATCAGATCACTAAAATAAGCTGCAGTTTAAGTGTTGGATTCTGCTGAGCCAATATGAGCTGTCTGCAACTTATCTAAAGTTAGATAAATTTAGATAAGTCCTCTGTGCTCTTCATAATTCACTGGAAGAAGATTGGCAGCTGCTGAGAGCAATCCATGATTCCTATTTTACACATTTTTTAATCTTGAAAGAAATGTCCTCTGGAGGTACCTCTCTCTCTTGAAAATAAAGGACATACAGGGAACTACTTTAGAAATTATGTAAATACTTATGACTAAAATTCTTGAAGAAAGTCTTACATCAGTTAAAATACTCCATCAGTTGGACTGTTTAAGTGTTAGTCATACAGACTTCTACATTGTCAGATAAATTCTGTTTGTAATAGTGTGTGACCTCACCTTAAAATAGTAATTCAATTAATAATTATCTCCTGTTTCACTTTTGTACCTCGTTTATTACAAGCTTTCCCTGTCCTGCTTCCTCTTGACTAATAATGAGATTGCAATCTTTCCCAGGGCTGAGACCCTTCTGCCATCACATCTCTTCAACAATCCTGTCCCAAAACTGAGAATTCCTGCAAAACTACAAAACAAAAATACAATGAAAATCACATTAGTATATCGTATTATTAATTACAAAAGGCTTAATAAATAATAATTTTTATCTCACCTTAGTCTGCTACTACTCTTAATACATTAAGAAAAATTCATAATGACTTAAAGATGACAGCTTGTGGGCCAGTATGGGAGATCATTACTGCATGTCCTCAGTTCAGGACATAGAAAGCAAATGTTCACTTGTCTTCCTGAATTAGTATTTCAAAGGTATGGGCATTTCCTAGAACACCAAACACTGATAATATGATAGCATAATCTCACAGGAGAATTTTGAAAATTCCTTCGTAAGCTATATTAAACATTGATGCTATTGCTCCACTTAGTAATGGAAATAGTACTGAATATATTTATATCAACCTTAAAAATGTCTACTTGGATCTTTTTAATCACTTACATATAAGTTACAGAAAATTTTGCTTATGAGCAGAATGTGTTTTTCTCTCTGTACACTGAAATGGAGAGAAAACCAAGCCCATGAAACAGTTTGTGCAAAATTTCAGTCTGTCTGGGACTGAGAAACAAACTAAAAAATCACCTCCTAGTCATTGTAATTCTGTGTCTATTTAACTTTGCATTTTTAAGGAATTTTTGTAGGTCAATCCAGTCCTGAAGTAAATTCAACAGATTGTGAATTAATTTGGTGTGGGCAGAGGTAAATTGGTGGTTAAGTGCATGTGATAACCAGCAGAGAATATGATTATTATTTTTTACTGTAAAGAAATTTGAGGGGGTGACTTTTTGAAAGAGTTTGTCTTGTTCCTAAGAGTACTGTAACTGTGGCATAATTGGGGACTGTATATGTCTTAATTCCACCAGTCAATCCTGTGCACTGTTCCACTGCCTGTTATTACGCACAATAACACTTTGAACTTTCACATGCCTATATTTATTCAACAGATGGCAGAGCTTGTGAGAGGATCAAACACCTTCCTGACAAGAGAGCAGCTCATTTTGTGCAAGGAAACTGCCAGATATCTTTACTGGATGGTAAACAAACTGATAGCCTGCTTCTTTTCCCAGGAGGAATTAGCTGCATGCAGCAGCCACAAAGAGGGCAGGGAGGAATGAGCTGCTGAATCCTGCAAGCCTTAATTCAGTGTCTGGTAAGGAGACATTGAATGTACCTTGCAGTAGGTTGCTAAGATGAAAAGTTCACCCTCAAACTCTGCATCATCTGGACAAAAAAACACTTATGGAAACATTCTCTTAATTGTAATAGAGAATGAGAATCTTTCTGCAATTTTCTATATTAGCCTACAAATTCATATTATTTGTTTATATAAGTCCTAAAACAACTTCATGGTTTTATGGCTTTATCAGAACATGATGCTAAATAACAGGAGTTGCAGCAGTCCTGTATAACTGAGTAATCTGTTTTGAGATAGCACCCTCAGAAGCTATTATTAGAACTGGACAGTTTTAACTGTACAATATTTTTTATAGAATCTTCTTTCCATTGGAACATATTGTTTTCCTTTCTGACAGTTTTTCTAGGACTTTTCATAACAGACAATACCTCAGCATGAACTTATCACCAAAATTTTCAAAAGGCATCAGACCTAACTCTGTAGTTCCTTTTTTCACCTTTAAAGAGGGATAGAAGAGAATTCACTGATTTACACCTCTGAAAAATGTTTCAAGAGGAGTAAAATAATGCTGAAAATACAAAATATGTATTAGAGGAACCAGCATGTGTTGGTGAAACACAGAAGGAGGGGAAAGTCCGGTGGGAAGTCCTTTATAACAGCAGCAGACAGTGCTTTCTGAAGTGCCCTTGGAAACAGAAATATGTGCGCTGTTGCCCAGGTGACAAAATCCAAGTACATGGTGCCTACTGTGCATGAAACAGCTGACACTGCCTGCTCCTTGTGGAGTGGCCAGTGTTAGTGACACTGAGAGTTATCACTTTGCATGGGCATGAGAAGCAAAGCCTACTTTTGTGGCTATGTGTTAATAGTGCTGGACTAGGCAGCAGTATAGGTATAGATTCTCCAAGTGAGTTTTTTCTAATTAAGACTTATTTTACTTTCTACAAATACATGTGTAATTTCCATTCTTTCTTTCTCATATATTTTGCAATGCCAAAGAAAATACATAAGGATTTTCTCAGGTTAGACCTTATTTTACCTTGGTGGTGAGGTTCAAGTGGCATTTGTTTCTTTAACCTGATTTTTAATTTCTCTGGTTCTTTCAGACTCTTACACAGTTACACACTTAAAACATTAGACATGCAGTACATAAAACTAACACCTTAAAGTTGAATTGTTTTCTCCTCCTTCATCCATTCATATGTCCTAACTTGTTCTGCAAAGCATTTTTCCTAATTAAATGTTCCCTTTCACATTAATCCCTTAACATCTGCCTAGTAATCAAGAACAAATGTTTCCCATTGGTATTCTCATGGAGTTGCTGGGCACTTACCTCTCTTGCTGCAATGTTCAGCCCTTGCTAGTTGGCTTGCATTTTCACTTGAGTTAGCTGCTGGCTTGGCTGCTGGTTACTGTTTCTCTGATTTTCTGCTCCATGCCTTCACCAGCAGCTCATTGCCTAGCATGAAAGAGAAAACTGAACACAGAAACAAAAAAGAGAATTCACAAAGGTCTATATCTTCTCTTTCTCTCTGGGTTTTAGGAGGTTCAACTCCAACAACACACTCTCTCATAATTATGTCTGCCCTTTTTATAGAGATACGTTCCTTATGAAAAAGTAATAGCACATCCAAACTGGTGATGGTGTATATCTTCAATCCCTGCTTATCTGAACAGAAAGTACTTGTAGAAAGGTTAAGGATACCGTGTACACCTCTCTCTTCCCTCTCCTACCTAATACAAACTAAATTATTTCAGTGGGTTTTTTTCCTCTAATATAGGTCTGTAATCTGCTGTCAGCAACACTGTTGACTTTCTCTTTTCATATGCTTTTCAAAGCTTTTCATATGCTTTAAATGACAGGTATGATTTAAACAGCAAATGCAGGAGAAAGAAGAAAAAAAACACAAACCAAAGAATGGAAGAGACCCAAGAGGACATGAACTTGTTGAAGGTGTTTGACTTGCTTGCTTTCTTTTTTTTTTTCATAGGTGATTACAGCTTCAATGGAGGTGATGTGCTTGCTTGTACACACCTCTGGAAAATATTTTTCAGAAAACCTGAAATTCTAGGACATGCCAAACTTTTATTGTGGTAAAGATGCTAGGCAAAATTTCAGGGCGGCCTTAGAGCAAGAAATAAATTTGATTATTTCCACTACTACTACTCAGTTCCTTGGAAAACTTTTCTTTCTCTTCTCATCTGTATTTACGCTAATGCCATGTCTAAATGATTCACAGCTGCTCAGGATATAAGAATGTAGAAGAATATGACTTCTTCTCCTTTATCCTCTATATTAGTGTAGAATTTACTTTCAATTTCAATAAAAAATGATTAATCTTTTATGGGAAGTATAATTCAGGAAATACAGACCTAGTTTAAATGATCTATTTAACTGCACTGGCTCTTTTCCCATGTTTACCAGAGGCTTACTTATGCAATCAACTTTCTTCACTAGTAGCAGAGAGGTGAGGGGCTGCTCACTGAAGGTGTTCACATCTATATATCAATGACTAACATCTAAAGAAACTTCTGGTCCCTCAGAATACAGAAAAGCAAAATAACCTTTCAGAACAATGTGGCAGAGCACACTCCATTAGCTCTATCTTGCAGCTTGCATCACATTTGCCCCATAGGTTTTTTGGAGATGTTATCCAGTAAGAAACAAGATTGTTGCTTCATAGCTGGGTGATCTACAGCCTTAAAAATACTTTGATAGTGACAAAACCAGATGTAATATTTTTCATTCCAAGATCAAAATTACAATTTTTTGAGAGGAGTCCTTATCCCATTTTCAAAACACTTTCTTTTAAGCCATCACTTTTAATTTTTGATATGCAATTGTCTGAACTATAAAGATACCTAAAATTAGACATTCCTCATTAGCACCTTAAACAGCTGTGGGAACTCAATCAGTGACATTGTTATAAACTGGTTTACTAAACATCTCTCAGGAACAGTTGAGGTGTAGTCAGCTTTTTCTTCAGGAAGCAGGGTGGCCTGACTGACCACATTCCTGCCCTATTTTCCATTACTATATTACTAAGAAAAGATGAAAATACTTTAAAAGTCAATTTAGCTTAAAAAGCTTTGAGAAGTTTTTTACAATGGCAAGCAGCATCATCCAATTTCACAGCTTAAAGGAAAACAGCCTTTAGGTCTGCAACAAAGCTGAAATACCTCAATCACATACACACTCCATGGCTCCTCAAAAATAATTTTTTAAAAAATTATTTAGCATGTGTCAAGCCATCATTAGAACAAAGTATTTCAAATCTCAAAATGTTTTGGATACAGTTTGTTCACCAGCACTATCCCCATTTCCTGCAGAGAACTATCACAGCCAAATACAAAATAATACAATCATAGAATGATTTGGGTCAGAAAGACCTTAAAGATCATCTAATTCCAACAGGGCAAGGGTAAAGCTTTGGTCCAAGATGGAAGTTAGCTCTATACCCACCTACCACGTGCAAGGAAGTGCTGTTGGTTGCAGCAGTGAAGGAGCAGTGCCTTGCTCACAATTTTAGGAGAGGCTGTTGAACAGGGAAGCAGTGTAAGCCTTACCACAAACATCCTCAGAGCTGAGCAGATGAAGATGTCCTTCATTGTTATTGGGCTGGAATTACTGTCAGTCGTGTGTAGTCAGCTTGAGAATAAGATTAAAGAAGAAGTCAAACATTATTTTAATCATCTGTCCTTCTGCAAGAAGAACTACATACTTACACAAATACATATACATTTCCAGATGGTTGAGCTTCCAAGCAACAGTAATTTTTTAAAGACATTTACACTGTGCCACCTGGAATTAGTATGAGATTTACTATAGGTCGCATAAATATATACACACTACAGTGCACTGTTGTGAGTAAAAAGAATCATGTCAATAATTGAAAGGATACGTCCTTCCAATGCTGCTCTGAAATACTACTCAACTCTCTCCGTATTCAGAAAAGGAATGCAAGTCCCCTTAAGAGGGCCTGAACTTAGCTCCAAAAAAATTTAGCTGCGCAGTTACAGTGCTCATTACAGGTAAAGGAGGGACTCTACCTCTCCATCGAATTTGTGTTGATACATGGAAAAGAATTCAGAACTGAAAGAGAATTTTATTATGCAGCGTTGTGATTAGAGGACCCACACAGGACACGTAATCCTGGATTTAATTTTCAGTACTCCTACTAGTTAATTTTAGTTCACAAATAATCATAGGCAAGGACAATTTAAGTTAAACACAAAAATAACTGTAGGCAAGGAATCAAAAGTTCTTTCCTCCAAACAGAACGATGGCTGTTCTGTCTTGTCTCTTTCTTGGTCATTAGTTTCCTACGATTTTTTTCTTCCTTCTTTTGCTACATTTGCTACATAGCACCCTTAAATAAAGAGCTGAGTCTTGATAAGTTACTCTTTCATGAGAAAGAATCTGATCTCCTGTAATCAGATGTAGAAAGCTTTTAAACTCTCTCAACTTCTACTCTTGATTCAATTGCAGACAATAATTTGCTTTTCTCACACCCTTCTTAACTCTGTGGAAAAAATAAACTCTTCAACAGAGCAACAAAATGGACTCCTGATATTAGAATAGTTCTCTGGGCATGCTTGTGATGCAAACATTAACAGACTAGCTGAGCAAACACTGTGCAGCTGTCAGCCATTTAAGATGCCATTGTCAGTCACCAACATCAGGCTGATTACAAGCAGATTCTCAACTGGTACAAATCCATGTAATTCCTATCAGACATCACACTCAACAGTTCTTGACTTCTCTATGAAAATGTGCCTTCTGACTGCCATTGTCTTTAATCAGTAGCATGTTTGCTTAATGTGTCTGAGGTCTGTAATGGCATATTGAGCAATAGGATAGGCATCTCTTAAGGTCTGGGCTGAACTGTAACATCCCTGAAGCACTCAACCTCTTTTAATTAGTGAGTCATTTCTGTCATAGCTACCTACTGAAAGACATATATGCCTTTCTCAAGCTCCTTCCTGTCTTAGCTTATCTGTTTTTATAATAAAGACTCAGCTTAGTTATAGGAGACACAGGCTTCTCATTAAGAAACTTGTAAGAACAGTACCAGTTCATGTTCAGTGAGAGCATACACCCAAAAACTCTTTGTATAATATCTCTAAAACTCCATGTGTTCCTCTTGTTACAGTAAATAGTTCTGCAGTGGAGAACACCATGCTTTAATATGTATGCACCTGTAGTTACTTACATTTACCATTCTTGTTTTATACATGTATCAGGCGCATTGACTTCTTTGGGAAATTTGACTGTGCAAGTGTGGACACTCAAACCGGGACATGAGTAGGATAAATTTGGGTGGGATAGAGTAAATTTTCTTCACAGCTTTTAGTATGGGTCTATGTGCTGAAAACACTGTTGACAACACAGGGATGTTTTGGCTACTACTGAGCTGCACAATGAGCATAAGCTACACCACCACTGAGTTATACGAAGCCAGGAATTTTTGTCTCTCACCACACCCCACCAATGAGGCTGGGAGTGTACAAGCAGCTGGGAGGGGACACAGGTGGGACAGCTGACCTCAACTAACCAAAGGGGTATCCCACACCATATGGCATCCTGCTCAGCCGAAGCATCTGGAGGAAGAAGAAGGAAGAGGAACATGGTTTAGTTTGTCTTTTTAGGTCACCATTGCACATGATAGGAATCCTACTTTCCTGGCGATGGCTAAACACCTGCCTGCCAATGGGAAGAAGGAATATGTTCCTTGTTTTGGTTGCATTCACAGCTTTTGCTTTATCAATTAAACTGTCTTTATGTCAACCCATAAGTTTTCTCACTTTTATTCTGATTAACTCCCCATCCACTGGGGAAAGTGCATGAGTAGCTATGTGGTCCTTTGTTGTCAGCTGATGTTAAACCTCAACAGTCCTCTGGTACCCAGTGTGAGGCTAGAAACATTCAAGATAATGACAGATTTGATTGGAATTTGCTAAATTGAATTTATAGCTGTTATTGCTGTTTAGCCTTGAATTGAGAAGCTTCTGTGCTTGCCATGGGGCTTACTTGCCCCAGTGTGTACACACTAATACATTTTAGTGGCTGCTTTCTGTTCTCACTGCTTGCTGTAGTGTTTGTTGTACTGCTTATCATCTCACTCTACTGTGCCTGGGAACATTTTGATAACAGCAATGGCGATGTGCCTGGGCTGGCACATGGCCACAGGATCACTCCTCTTTCTGTCCTGCTGCACTGGACAGGCTGGAACTGCAGCCAAAGGGACTGTGGCCTGTGGTTGAGTCCATGTGGAATCAGAACACCCCAAAGAATTGGTGGCCATGGATCAGTCCACATTAGAGTAGATATACCTCAAAATGTCTGTGATGGTAGCTATGTCTGTGCCACAGCTGGTGTGCCTCTGAAGAGAAGGGTTCATTCCAGTGTTAAACCCTGTGGGCTCCTCACAAAGAATGAAGGGTACAGAGTATAACAGAGATATCTCTAAATGGCTGTAACCTGGGATTTGAGTTGCATGTTTAGGAATCACTCAGGCAGGAATTGCCTGAACAAATGGAGAAGTCTTACAAGAAGTGTGAATGCAGTAGTGACTCAACTCAAATTGCTTTTGGTGCCCAGTAACTCCACCTACCCTGATCTGAGTGATACCATTAGAAATGGAGCACAAAGTCATGGACTAAATGAACTCCATGGACATTTTACAGACATTTCACAGGGGTGGTCCATCGACTAACTAACATCTGTGTTCTGCACCAGAAGATGGAAAGGAAGATGATGGCCAAAGTTGATGTATTGGATAGTGTCAGACCTGAGCATGATGAAAATGGTGTGGAATAAGTGGTACAGAATGCACTGGTTTTGACTGGAGTTCAGTTAGTTTTCTTCACAGTACCTGGCATGGGTCTGCGTTCTGTATTTTTGACCAAAATTGTGTTGATAACAAGGGATGGTTTAGTTCCTGCTGAAGTGCTTATACAGCATCAAGACCTCCTCTGCTTCTCACCCCATCCCAGGAGCCTGAAGGCAGCTGGAAAGGGACACAGCTGGGACAGCTGTCCCCAACTGACTAAAGAGATAGCCCAAACCTTACAGCATCATGCTCAGCAGTAAATCTGAGGGAAGAAAAGGAAGGGAGGGATGGAGTGATGGCATTTGTCTTCCCAAGTCACACATGATTGAGCCCCGATCCCCTGGAGATGGCTGAACACCTGCCTGCCCATGGGGAAGTAGTGAATGAATTCTTTGTTTCACTTTTTTGTGTGCACAGCTTTACCTGTTAAACTGTCTCTATCTCAACCCACAAGTTTTCTCACTTTTACTCTTCCGATTCTCCCCGTCTCGACGGCGTGGGGAGCGGTGGAGCAGCTGTGTGGGACCTGGTTGCCAAATGGGGTTAAACCATGACAGCAAGAAATGCCATTTGGAGCTCATTAAGCAGACACAGCTTTTACTGCTTCTAAAGCATGTTTGCTCTCATGTTCATACACAATGTGGGGGTACTACATGCACATGTTGTATTAAAAGTTCTGCTCTTACTTCATTTTAGACAATGACTGGGCAACTCTCCAAATTGTTCCTTATGAAAATTTATTAAATGCAATGCTTTTGAAAGAAAGGTATTGCATGGGGTCAGATAAATGTAAAACAGTTCCACTGGGTACCAGAGCAATAGGAATAAAAAGTGTGTGAATTAATTTTTCCCTGGCAGTTAACTCTATTCAGTGCAAAATTTGTTCAGGGTTTGTTGCAGAGCTTAAATATTTGAGATTCAGATGAAATATATGTTTGTTTTTTCTAAAGCTGTCAGGGCATGCATGTGTCAGTTTTCATTAAGAATAATTTCCCTCAGGATCTTTGGCTTAAGTTAACCTTCAGACCTCCACCGACCCCTTCCAAGCCATCAGCATTTCTTTTTGTGTATTGTTCCATGGATAAATGTACCTGCCAAAACCTAAAAGCTTCAGAGGATGATGTTGACTGAATGTCTGAGCAGTTCTCAAGCCTAAGAAATGTGCCCTGCAAACTACAGCAAGAAATTCTCCTCTTTCCTTTCCTCTGAAATGATCTATTTTCCAGTACTAACAAAACAAACACTTAGGTAAGTGTATATAGCAGGGACATTTAAAAATTACTGTCTTTTATGTTAAAGCTTCTTTCTCTATGAATCACATTGTGCTGTATATGCTTAAGACCAATTTCCACCCTGAAAATTTTGACTTGCAAACAAATGACAAAGCACAGTTCTGGCATTTCTTGAAATATATGAAAAGGAATCCATTAACTTGACATTATAACATAGTAATATATGGCTAAGGTGGCTTCTCTGGACAAAATGCTGCTTTTTCACTGGCCAGGGAGGCTTCCCAAAGACCATAAGCCCTGCTAGTGCACTGTTTGGGACATATGATTGAAATCCATTCCAACTCTTTGCTGATTGTATAGGCCACCAATTTTCTTAAGAGTTAATTTTGTTCCCTGCTCAAATGCAGCAAATAATTTTAGAGTTAGGTCATTGCTGGCAAGTAGAGGAGGACTGCTGAAAGTAAGGAAGTTTCCAGGGAAAAGCAGAGACTGAAATATTATTCAAGGAACCTTCTGCCTAAAAATCATGAGGTTATTGTAACATAGCGTTCTGGTTCACACGATCCACTGATGTTAGTCAGTAAGGAATGCTGAAATGTTTTGATTTGAAGGCTGTTTTGGAAATGAATAATTCACTTCATTTTTGCACCCATGAGTTGAGAAATGAATGTGCAATACACACTTCTCTTATATAATGTTTTCATGAAAGACTTCCCTTATTTTCTTTCTGTTAGATGAAATCCTACCATTAGCTTTTTTTGTAATGAGCTGTCAAAAAGGTTTTTTTGCTGTAGGACCAAGGCAAGGGATCAGCTCACTGATTTGCAATAAACCACACCATACTTTAATGTCCATTGTTTAGCAATATGAAACCTCAAAATTGATAGACTTTTGTAAACATATCACCCACAGTGGGGTTTATCTAAAGTTATTATTAAAAAAATAATAAAAAAATTTTCAGTTGTGCATTTACTAGTTGCAGAATTCCCTGAAAGTTATGTACTGAGCTATATACATATCTACGTTGGGTTATGGAAATATAACTTCAGAAGAAATATGTATTCAGTACTAGATGTTGTCCCTCTCTCAGCTCACTCAATTTACCTTTTGGATTGCCTGGATAAGAGTACAGCCCTGAGCTGGGTGAAATCTGGCCCTTATTATTCATAGTTTTCACAACAGATGTAGGCTAAAACTATTCTTAGGAAGGTATTTTTTCTCCTAAGCATGATTTCTTATATGTTCATCCTATCAGTGTTATTGCAGTTTCAGACTTACCGATGTTTCAAAGCTCCTCTGTATCCTGCGTGTGATATGGCAATAGCCAAACTAGAGTTAAACAAACTCCCTCAGGAACGTGAACAGGTCTGGTCATGAGAGCAAAGTGCACCATTGTTATTAAGCTTATTAATGAGTTTAAAGGAAGATACCTTCCTTTAAGATAAACTTTTAAAGTAAAAAATATGTTCATGAAAGTGCTATACAAAAGGTTCCAAACTGCCTCCCCCCTCAGCCGTGGTCTGCTGGTTACCCAACTTAAATAACAGTGACCCCATCTGAAAAAATTCCTAAGAGAGGAAAATATAGAGCATGTCTATGTGGTCAGAAGATGGATGTCATTCCCTTGCTCTGTCCATGGCTTAGGGCCACTGAGATGTTATTCCGGACTGTTCCACCAGGCTCAGGGCCAGATCTTCCCAGCATACCTAGTCCAAAAGAGATTTAGGACACATCTCAGAACTGTAAAATTCACCCTGTTTCCCCTGATATTTTTATGTCTGTCATATGGATCCCATTAGAAATTAAGGAACAAGATCAGTGACTTCCAATAAACCTTTATATAGGTATTGAAAAATAATGGACTTCACTAAAGTATTCCGGACTCCAGTTCCCACTCAACAGTTTTCTGTGAAGTATTGTCTGTTAAATGGCCAGGCAGTTTCCTCTGAAGCAATACTTTTAGAGTCATTGCAAAATGAGTTGGAACTCTCTGACTGAAATTTGGCTCTGAACTAAGAGTTAACCTCAAAAATAATCTTTCCTTTTTGGAATAATTCAAAATGACACCAATGAACCAGCACTGTTCGTGTCTCCAACTGTTGCTAATTATTGCATAACATCTATTTTTAACTTGAAATCCCCCATCTCCAGCTCTCCTCACACCTTTGCTGGTCATTATTTTCATATAATAGGATTCCCTCAATTAGCCTAATGTTGTAAAATAAATTGCCTGGTACAGGTTAGCTGCCAAGGCTCCCTATAGAGGCAATGAAAAATGTCAGGTGCAAATAAATTAATAACTTTTGCTATTCTACCTTATTATATCATTGTCTCTGTCTCATGGACCATCAACTGCAAGGGAAATACAGACTATCAGCTACACACCTGGCTTTTAGGTGCCTAAAATCCATTTAGATTAATCCCATTCTTTGTCCAGATAAGGTATCATCCAATAATGATCATAACCTAAAACTCTGCAGTTAGAATCTCACAGAACCAGTCTATGAAAATAAACCAAATTCCACTCTAATGCAGTTTGTTCAAAATGATCAGCTATATCTAGCAGTATATTTTTATTGCTTATCATTACTTAAAACTGTCCAGTGCTGCAAATGTTACTCTATTTCTGGTAATATTAGGCGGAACTGTAAGTGCTCAAAATCAGAAGTAAATCTTATTTTGTCTTGCGTTTAACATGCACAAAGAAATACCAGGATATTTTTGTGCAATTTCCTGGACCAGTCATACCCTATTAAAGGTAACAAAACACATGATGGGAAAAGCACCATGGCTCTCCTAAATTCTGGGAATTTGGCTCAGAAGGACTGGACTGTGACACTTGAAAGGATCTCAGAAAGGGATGAATGGTAAATAAATGTACAACCACTCCCTAAACAGAAAGTTCATCTTGACTTAGTTCTTTAGCAGTACTGCCCTTAGCTTAATCTGGAGTGGGAA
The DNA here is from genome assembly GCF_017590135.1 of Pyrgilauda ruficollis. Lineage (NCBI taxonomy): Eukaryota > Metazoa > Chordata > Aves > Passeriformes > Passeridae > Pyrgilauda > Pyrgilauda ruficollis. The sequence goes on from NW_024510321.1 coordinate 10,565,718, forward strand.
GGGCCAGGTCTAACCACAGTGGGCCTGACTAGAGATGTGTTAGGCCCAATGACATGAAGTGCATGATGTGAATGGAATACATGCACTTCACTGGTTCCCCCACTCCTTTTACCTTAGGAATAGGGGCATTTTCCTTAGCCATGCTAAAGAATCTCTTATGAAGATTTACAGAGAGATGTCACTGTTTTGGGACCCCAATTCCATGAGAGTTGAGTAGCTAACTCCTTGGAGAGGGGTGATAAACAACATTGGATATGCCCTATTTTTAACTGAACCTTTTGGTGTATGAACAAATGAAAGCTGCCAAAAATATGTCCTTATATGAAAATCTGTCATGCTGGAAGTGGCTTAGCTGATTTCTACTCTTATACCCTTGACAACTGAGTAAAATTATACCAAAGAAGTTCCTTATGGATCAGGTTCTAATTGAAGCGCCTCAGCTGTCCAGAGAGGTGCAGAAAGAGAAATACAGAATTTAAGATCCAGTCTTATTTCCCACTGTTCTGGTTTAATGGGGAGCTGCAGATTGGAGGGTGAGCTGTGGGATCATTATATTTGCAAGTGTGTTTACAGATACAGTATTGATTTCCTTGCTCACTAAGAGCATTTCTGTACTGCCACTGCTTGCAATAAACAACCCTGCAAGGGCCTACGTGGTTGTGAAGCCATGATGCATTATTTAACAGGACCTAATCAATACAAAACAAGCATTCCCTTTGTTACAGGAGTGCTATTGACAGAATGCTTCTCCCTTTTAATTTTTTATTATTTTGCATCGATTGCTGTAGCCCTGCATAGTCTTCAACAACATATACTGAGCTAGACCTGACCACAAATCTCACTTTATATGAAAAAAAGAGATTGCCCTATTTTAGCACAGAATTAATTTGGAAGAATATCCAGCATTCCAAGAAATCAATACTAGCATAGCCATTAACTTCAATGGAAGAAAAAACAGGTCTTTGATCAGGTATAAAAATCAGTCCATTTAACCATCTCTGAAATAAAAGATTAATACCCAAAAAAAAAAACCCCAATCGTTCCTATTCCCAAAAAAGTCCTTGACTTAAGAGTTCACCTGGCAAGAATGCATAGAATTTGGATTACTTGGCAAAGAGTAGAAAAAAATAATTTTGCCACTGGTAATTTCAAAAATAATATTCTCTACCCTGTGTCTCATTTTTGCCCGCAGTTTTACTAATGCCATGTCTGCAACATCATTCAAATGACAGCAAACAAGTGCAAGATGGGATTTATAAAGCTGGACAGTCTTGGACATATCTCATTTATGCTCTCTTAAAAATCTTCACCCAGTACAGTGTGAGCAGAGATGGAGTAGGCAGAGAAGAACCTACTTAAATTTCCACACTCACTTCTCAGACCTTCTTTTGTAAGAATGTGCTTAATTAGTGAAGTTTTAGGATCTTCATAATAAAACTCATGGACATAATTGTTAACTATCCTATTCCAGGCTCATAGTCTCAACTGGCATCCATTAACTTCTAATATGACATTTATGGAATCAGATAATTTGGCATACAGAGATCTAAAAAATCCACTAAATTAATTTGTTGTTTGAGTACAATTCTTTTCAATTTTATAAAGGAAAAATGCAGCTTTTTTCTTCCAGTCTAAAGTTAAAGCTTTACACTAAAAACTGAACTCTTAAACTAAGGTAACCTGGTTATTTTGATCCTTCCTATGTTTACTGCAGTGAGGGTTTTAGATATTGCTTCTAGTTGAATGACAACCAATTTATCAGTCAAAATTGAAAATCTGTGAAAAAAAGGGTGAGGAATGCTGTATCTGGCATTTTGGAAAGTGACGAAAATGGCAAGTAAAATAAATATGAAGCATATAAAGACAAGCCCCAAATATGAAAAGGGAAGCTTTTTATCTCTAGCTCAGAGGAGATACCTCACTGCTCTCTGAAATCTGTTTTGAAGAAAGAATAAACTGGGAGAATATATATTTTGCTAGTTAGGAGGCGAGATGGAGAAGATAGGAGCAGAAAATTTCATATTGTTGTTTTACTATTAAATAACCACTAGTCATTCATTCCTGAATGTACAACGTTTAATGGTCTTAGGATGTCCCTTTCAAGTCACTATTAAAGAAGTCATTACAAATTGCAACCATCATAGGTATCTAAAAATGTTTACAAATATTTTGTAATTGTTTAGAAGAATACTCTGCTACACCATTCTATTAGCAGACAAAGAAAAAGAAAAAAAAAAAGAGAGATGAGAAAAGAAGATATTTTGCAGAACCTCTAAGCATATACCTCATAGCATCAATCACAGTGAAGAGCACAGCTTGCCAGAGGCATTTCCTTTGTAATCCAGAAGACCATCTGCACAGTGTTATGGAATACAGCAAGCAGAAGCTTTCACCCTGCTGCCTGTGCCTGTGTGCATATACACACCTACTGCAAAGGCCAAGGGGATACCAAGGGGAGAAGGCGTCACAGGTGCTCACTTTATAAAGGATACACTGGATATTAGTCGTACAAAGTTTAAAATTTGTCCCAATCACCACTCTTGAATACTCAGAATTCTTCCTGTGTGGATGTGAAGGCTTGCCATACCCAAGTCCCCAGTTTCAGGAGGGTGGGACAATTATTCCTTGACAAACTGACAGCTGAGACCCCAAGAGGGGTCTCAGTGAAAGGGAGCACTGCACTGGGAGTATGCTCCCTATCTGGTAGGCCAAATAAAGGCAGTCCAGTTTTAGCTAAATTGTCTGGATTGCAAGTGCTTTTCTTAATGAGGGAAAGGCCCTCTGGGGTCTGCAAAGAGATCCAAACAGCAGACAAGCCAGAAAAGACAAGTGGACTTAGCTGTTTTTAGCTAAGCTGGGAAATTCAATTATTTCGTCATGGTCTAATAGATATACAGCTATGCAGGTCTTCAGAGGTGCAAAATCATCTCTCAGCAAGGAGAAAGAAGAAATTACCTGAAACTCTGAAGCAGGAAGGTAGACCCATGAAGTAGGCTGAGTTCTCCTGCCAGACAGGCACCAAGGGATAGAAGATAGGTGGCAAAACAAGCATCAGGGCTGCCAAAGCACAGAAATTCTGACAAAGCAGCACCACACAAACTTAAATGTATGCTGATGGCTTTAGAAACAGAGCCAACCTGCCTGAATAGGTTAACCTCAGTTAAAGATTTAATTCCAAGCTTGTACAATTTTGCAATTGCAAGATTCTCTCTCATGTCATGACCTAGAACAAATTCTCTGTATTGGCTTTTTTTTATACTACTTTCTAATTCTAAGAAAATTCATATTATTCTGTTAGGATTATATCAACTTTATTTCCTTCTCTCTCCTCACTCTAGGAGCCATCCAGTAAGAAGCACTGTCGATACTACTATATATCTGAAAAGATAAACACTTGGCAACTTGGCAACACTTAAGCATTCTTCATCCTTATTCTTTTATGCATCATAAGGATCTGCTCAGAACACCCACATACATGCACAAACATTGTGTCACTCACACATAATACACTCCTTTTTCCAACCACAATTTTTCCTTTCCCAACAGTTCCAACTATAATTCACTGGCAGAGCAAAATGTTGGAATAAGCATCTCATTTATCACTGGACAAAGACAGGCCTTTACTTCTCCTCAGCCCTAAAGGCCAAAGTGGAACTGTTTGCATCTCATTTGTCATAAACTTTCAGTAGATGAGTTAGTTTATATCTGGGTGGACTGAGACAGGCTGGAGCTTACTGCAGTGAGGTTTTTTGTTTTTTTAGTCAGGATGGAGGCAGAACTCACAGTTCTAAAGCTTCACTTTCACTGCTGAGCAAGTGTGACTTTATCCTGCCTGAAAGAACAGAAGAGCTGTGGTTCAGAAGGGCTCCCGAGGGTGCTCTGGCTAAATAATTACAGTAACTTGCATAATACCTCTCATCAAGAAACTGCATTTTTGCAGCAAGAAGAGGAGTCTTGTTCCATTCACAGCAGAGACTGAAAAAAACCCCCAAAAACATCAGTCTTCAGTACTAAACTGCCCGTAATCCATTTTACCATTCCAGCACAAGAAAGGGCAAAAAAACTGGGTAAAAAATAAATGAAAAGTGTTATGTGCAGCTTACTGGGGGACTAGAAATGTCACTATTCTTTTTTGTCTCAGTTTGGTAGAAGGGACCCCTCAGGAAGTGTTTACATAAGGATAGGTTAGTGACCCCTGAACACCAGAGCTCTCCTAGAAGCTATCTCACAGTTCTTTACTGCCAAATTCAAGGATTGTGCCTGAGGCTTACTCTTCTGTTCCTCAGCTGCTTGGTACATGCAGATGCCTGCATATGTCTCAAACATTGAGTTTGTGCAAGTTGCTTCTTCCATCAGCCCCGTGTCAGTCCTGCTCCCTCAGATGGGGACACATCCACGGTGCTCTCCAAATGACACCTCTGCAGCCCATTCACAGACCATGAAGTCCAACAAGGACCTTTGGTGGACTCCAGGGAAATGAGGCTCTCAGGATGCCAGGAGAGAGTCAAGAAATAAACAATGACTTAAGCTGTTATTTATAAGTTGGGAGAATCCTTAGGAAAACCATAGTTGTATCATGTGCAAATTGGGACTACAGCAATAAGGAATAAATTTAAAAAAACTTGTCTCCGCAGCATATTTCTTGGAAGGTAGAGACAGGGGTTCTCCACTGGCAGGAGAGCTTTCTGCCCCCACCCTTTAGGGAAATTCCTCAGCCAATGAATTGCTGGCTGCAAGACTGACTGCATCACCTGCTGGCTTTATTAATGGTGCACAAGTCCAGCATGCTATTTCTCTGGCTTTGATTTTAATGAAAATGTATTGGTATGTAAAATTGAAATGCTTTGTTTTACAGAAAAAAAAATCCTATTCTGTACCCCAAAAACCTACTTTTAACCAACCTCATTTCTTTTTCACGTAGCAAAAGCAAGGATATGTTTATTTAGACTTAGTTCAAGCCAAGCTGATTTCCGTTTTTAAAAGATCACTGGCATTTAAAAGGGTACAATACACTGTTTTGTTAATGAATCCCTATTCAATTCCCTGCCCTTTATACAGGACTTAATAAATTAAAAATTTTAAACTGTGACAACTTTTACTGAGATCCTGAAATGTCCATAAAATTTATTTGATGAGAAAGTTTAGTCTTATATATTTGTTCTCTATTCATAAGATACAACGTGTTTTTACATTTCCAATTTTTAAAGGCTCTGCTTTCCTCCACAGAAACTAATAGGGTCTGTTCCCCACCTATTTTTACCTTTTTTACCCAAGCTCAAGCATGCCAAGGCTCTGCTTAGTGCATAAAACATCTGACATTTTGAAAGAATAGAAAAATTCCTTTTCTTTTCTTGGTGAAGCATATATTTAAGCATGAATAGACCATTTTAAAATTTCAGCAACAGCACTTAGCCAAGAATGCAGAGATTGATAGTTTCTCAAAAAATTAAGATTATTTTAGGACATATTTGGTTAACAAAATATCTCAGGTTTCCCACCCAGCCTCAACAGTTGGCTTTTGCTGTACTAACCACTGCTGTTAAATTATACAGTGCACACTACACTTATGATGGACATGGTTATAATGGACAATTGGTTGTAGCGGACAAAAACAGATCTCCCAAACCAAACATATTAAGTTCAAGACATTCCTCTCTGGTTATAACAGACAAACATTGGCCACAATGCCATTTTCTGGGCTTTTTGCTCAACCCTGTAAGTGTACTGAATAGAATTGGGATCTAGGGAGGAAAGTTACAGGAATACTGTGTTTTTAAAATAGATTGTGCCTTAAGCCAAAGACTGAACGAGATGGTAAGAGAGGTTATGCCAGACTAGCACTTTCTGCCAGCCTGATTGACCACTGCACACTAGATAAACCCAGAATCTTCTATAATCTGATCTCTCCTGCTCTTAGAGCCAGCTTCAGTGAATGCAGTACTGTGGAGATGCAGAAGGACTCCAAGTCACCACTCCTTTGGAGGGCTCTTCCTCAGATGTCACAGCTTGTCCTGGGCATGCAAAAGGGTACTCCAATTGACAGAATAATTTTCCATGTAACCCTTTGCATCCTGTTTATGTCCACATTTGCTGAGAATGTGAGAGGGCTCAGTGGACAAGTTAAAATGTACCCATTTCAAATAGAAAGAAGAGTCTTGTGAGCTGTCAAGAAATGTGAAATATTTATGATTTAGAGCTCATTAAAGAATTGCATGTTAAGCTCAATCAAAATCTTATGAGATTTTCATGACACTAACCCAACCCAAACAGCTATTGCAGATAACAAACATTTAAATGATCATTCAGGTCCATTTCTTACATAGCACATTTCCTGGCTAAATTTCAAAAACTAAACAATCTATTGTGGGTATAGAAGTGAAAGTTATTTTTCAGGTCTGCTTTTAAACAAACAAGCAAAGTCACTTTGGTTTTCACTTCTATTAGAAGCAAACTGTTTGAATTTAAACATTTTGATCTGAAGAATAGGGACATAAGGACCTTATTCACCTGAGTTCCTCGTTGGTGTCTTGAAAATAAAACACATTAACCTTTTTGAAAGGCTTTAGTACACATTTTTCCTCAGTATCCACACATTAGTTTTTACAAATGGGCCTTGTGGCAGACCTTTCCTTGCCATCATATGTCACTAGCAGAGCTAGTTCTGCAGGAACCTTGCCTGTCTGAAGCTGAAAAACTCCCACTCTGCTTTATGACTTAAAAGAGAGTAATAAATAAGGACATAATTCACACTTCTCCATTCACAAGCAGGCAAAAAACCAATGAAACAGCTTTGGTAGAAATAGAGACGTTCTGTATTTGCATGACTAAGGTCCTGCAAGAGGGCACCCTGTCATCTGATGCTAATGGAGAAGAAAAGCTGACCCAAAATGTAATCCTGCATTTCAACAAGTCTCATTTCATTCTATACGTTCTTTGGGGTCAACATCTTTTAAGGCACAGTCTTGGCTTCCTGATGTCTAAAAGCTAAAATGAATACTTACTACATTTGGTAACAAGAACAATGTTACCTGTGAATTTTAGTTATGCCCTGTGTGTATCCAGTAAAGCAGTATCCAAAATCTTCTTGAACTCTGTCAGATTTGGTGCCATGACCACTTTCCTGGAGAGCCCATTCCAGTGCCCAACCACCCTCTGAGTGGAGAGCCTTTTCCTGACATGCAAAATAAACTTCCCTTGACTTCATGCCATTCCCTCTGGTGCTGTCACTGGTCACAGAGAGGAGAGAGCAGTGTCTGTCCCTCCTCTTCCCCTTGTGGGGAGGCTCTAAACTGCAGTGAGGTCTGCCCTCCGTCTCCTCTCCAGGCTGGACAGACCAAGTGACCTCAGGCATTCCCTTAATGCTTCCCCTCAAGGCCCTTCACAATCTTTGTTGCCAGTCTTTGGATGGTTTCTAGCAGCTCTATATTCATGTATTTTGGCACACAAAACTGGCCCCAGCACTCAAATTCAGGCCGCCCCAGGGCAGACAGAGCAGGACAATCCCTCCCTTGCCCAGCTGGCCATGCAGTGCCTGGAGCACCCCAGGACAGGGTTGGCCCTCCTGGCTGCCAGGGCACTGCTGGCTCAGGTTCAGCTTCCCATCAATGAGGACTCTGAGATCACTTTCCACAGGGCTTCTCTCTGGCCTGTCATTCTGCAGTCTGTGCAGGTGTCCAGAATCTTCCAGGTGCAGAATTTGGCACTTTTCCTTGTTAAACTTCACACAGTTGATGATTTGCATCCTCTGAAATATGATGGCAAAATATTTGTCATCCAAAATATTCTGGAATGACAGCACACATTCAAAAAGATGAAGTTCATGTAGTGATTTTCCAGGCAGTAGATGCCTGTTTCCACTCATACGTAACGTCCCTCTTTGTCATGAAACATGGGCATCACAAAACACAGTCTTGTCTACAGATTGTTTCATTTCAAAAGCAAGACAGATGTCACAAGTTTGTCCTGTTCTGGAGAAAAATTGTTAATAAAATATGTTCAGTGAATGATGATTATGACAAATCCTGTGACTGGAAACTGTACAGGAAATATAAACTGGCAAACACGTTTGCCTTCTAGAGTAAAAAGGGTTTTCAAAATATGTTCAAATGTACTATAATTTCCAAAACCGTAGAAAATACCTCTCTTTAATTAGTCCATTCAGAGCATTTGAGGGTTTGTGGTTTTGTGGTTTTTTTCCCCAAGTTTCAATATTTTAGGGTCTATTTTCCAGTTATTAAGTATATTCTACCTGTATGCAAGCAGTGTTAATGCACAGAATTTGAAGGACAACATGAAGTCTCACCAAGAGATGTAGTTGTCATACAGATTTCTACTCGTTTAAACTATCATCGTGGCACAAAACTTCAATTACTGGACCTTCTCTTCACTGGCTAACCCAAAAACACAAGAATAAAACATAAATAAGTGAAAAACATCATTTCCTCAGAGAGTGTCTTAAATGATTGGAGGTACATCTTGATCTCTTTTTCTTATCTATCTTCTTTTCATTTCCTTGGTTAAAGATATAATACTCAACAGATGAAAAAAAGGCAGGCAAAGAAAAAAGTACATTAAGATTACACTTGGCATTTTAAATACAACAAAAGGTACCTATAGGGATGCTTTTTTGTAGAGTCGAGTAAACTCCAGCTGTCAGCCCTGTGATCACTTCTTCAATAGGCAAAAAGGGCCCAGCTCTAACCTGGCTACATGCTGGTTCTCACCAGCAGAACAACTACTTCCTTAGGAATTGTATTTACAATTATCCCCTGAGTTTCAAAGAAAACTTTGAAAAAATTTGTGAATAAACTTCTTAAGTGAGTGGGGGTTTTTTCCCTTTTCTTTTTTTTTCTTTTTTTTTTTTTTTTTTGGCATTAAATAAAAAAGCTGTTTGTCTGTTTTTGTTAGAGCTAAAGTAAAACCTTTTGCCAGAGATGAAAACTTCTACAGGATAACTTGACAATCTTGTGGGTTTATTGATTCTCCTATTATGTTCACATTAAAGAGACCTAAATATGTTAAATATGACCCTCTACCTGCAGAGGGAGGAACCACTGCATACATGGAGTCAGAGAATATGCATTGATATTATGGGGAGAAATCCCAGCCTGAAGGAAATGTTATTTCTGTCATTGGCTTCAACTGGACCAAGCCATTACTATCTGACAGCAATTTCTAGATCTGTTCGGTAACTTTGTTCAAGATAGACATTTCACAGAACAAGCATAACTGAATGTTAGAAATTACTTAAAACTTTCAGCATTTTCATGAGAGATTTTCTTTTTTAGAGTGTTCTCTTTTAAATTTTATGGTGGAAAACAATTTAATCAGATCAACTTAACTTGAAAATCTGCATCAGTCTTACTTGAAATGTCTAATATAATGTGTTTTTTCTTCTGGCTTCTCCCTTTTTCTTTGTTGATTTCCATCTTCATTTCCTTTTAAAATCTAAACAATAGAAAAATAAAAATAAACAATGAGAAGTATGAGGACGGGGAAGAGGAGAAGAATGACAATTATTTGGGAAGGGAGATGACTTTTACCATATTTTATCTCTTGCATTCAAAGTCAAAGACAAGTCAGAGACAAATGATATAGCTTCAAAACTAGAAAATTCCATGGTTTTTTTCAGTCTTTTGCTGCACTGCTTTCAAGAGAAGCCACTGTCTTTTAAAAGCTAACTTAATTTTGTATACTGTTTCTGTTATGAAATTGTCTTCTCCATTTCTAAGTCCATTCTATTAGCAATTTTTCAGAAACTTATACAAAATTCCACTCTAGATTTCTTCTTCATGTAGATAGGCTAAACACAGCAGAATGGCAACAGCAATCTGTGCAAGGCTAAGCAGCATACAGTCTTCAGCAAAAAAGGACCATAAATAATTTCAAAAAAATTTTTACTGTGGCTTATAGAGTTCACAAACTTTAGACAGCAAACTAAACTACATACATTCAACCATTTCTTTTCAGTGACATACTTCTCCAGGTGACTGAATAATTAATTTTTGGTTCTAAACTCAATTTTCAGTCAGCTAACTAATCTGCTCTTTCAGCCTTCCAAAATTTCATCAACCTTAAAACTTCATAAATTCACTCAATATGTTTTGCCACAATTTCTTGAGCAATCAATAGTCAATGTGTTTATATGAACATACTTTTTTCAAAAGTCTGAAATCTCCATTTATAGGCTTTTGAGGAAAGGATTAACTGTTAAAATGACTGGCTCAAAGCATGAGGGGAGCTGTCTGAGCCATTTTTTTTTGCTTCAACAGTAATTCTTGTTACCTTAAAATCCCATTGAAAAATTTTAATGTAAACATGCACCAATGGAAATATGAAACATGAGGAGTGGTGTTGTACAGAGGTTTTCTGCCAAAAAATTTCTCAGTTATATAGAAGAATCAAAACAATAAAAAGACCTACAAAATTACATATTTGGTTCATGAAGGTGCTTCCATCCTCAGGAACAGATTTGTAAAAAGAAAACCATAAGGATATGAAAGACTTCCTAAAAAAAATTCAACTTTATCTAATACCAATTCATCAGCTGTACACTTGCTTTGTGCACACACTCGAGCAATGAGCAGAGAAAGCTTCAAGTCCTTGCACTTCATTATTCATGTCATACATTATCTGTATGACAGAAAAAGAGATACTCTTTGCTATAGCGAAACAGAGAGTTTACTGCAGATCCTACCAGAGTCCTTGCACAAAATATTTTTGTCAGTTAAGAAAGTTTCTAACAAAGTCATCAATAAGAATTGCAAGGAAAATATTTGAAAAATTTAATATCTGTACCTGAGGATATCATTAATCAGGGGTGAAGGTTTACTTTTGAAAATCTTTTCGTCTAGCATATCTGTTAAACATCTGTAAACATCTGTAAACACCTGCCCAACTTCAGGGGATTCCGTACCCCGTGGCTCTTCACTCTTTCCTCCTAAGTTCCATCTAGCAGGGAGCTGCAGCTATATTTGGCTGCTAAAAGCACTCCCATTTGCTAAATGTGTCTGTGCCACTTCCTGCAGAGTAGGTGGAAGAGCCTTAGCAGCACCAGGTGAGAGAGAAGGAGCTCCCCAAACATGAAGTGTACATAAGGTGATGGCAGGAACCTCATCAGAGCTGATCACAAGGGCCAGCACCTGAGCTGTGCTGTGTTAGGGACTGGCTGAGCCACCTCCAGCCTTGCTGCAAACATCTGCTTCCCTACTCTTTCTCACATGGCATACACTCTTCCCCTCTTTCCTCTTTTTGACAGACAACTGCCTGTGAAAAATTTGAATTCTCTCTTATATTCCTTACACCAAACTACCTCTTTAAAATGTCAAATCCCAAAAAACCACTGTCTCGTTCAGTAATCATGATGTTTCAATATCAAGGGTGACTGCAACAACTATTCTGAGTGGTGCTTTTACCCATTAGGACACCTGTTACAACACAGAACCTTAAAAATTCTCCATAGTACTTCAGAAGCCACAGAAATCTAAAGCTATAAAGTGGATTGGATTTAGTACTATCTCCTTAGATGCCTTCTCTTCTAGATTTGAATTCCTTTCATTTGATATTTTTATAAACACAGAGAAAAGCCTTTCTAGATATAACAACCTGAAGTTTGAAACAATGAATGAAGTGAAAGCCATAATAATGTATTATGGTAATTCATCCCAATGTAAAAAATGGTTGTAGATTATTATCAAATGAACCCCATTATATTGGTATTGAAGAACACAGAGGAATGGAAGCCAGCATGTGGCATGGGCAGCTGTGCACACAGATGCATTATCCTGTTCCAAAGGCTGGAAATCAGCCCAGAAAAATAATACCTCTAGGTTTCAAAATTTCATTGAATTGCATATTTTGATGTATGGTTTTTTTCTTTGTCATTTCATATTTATATAAATATTTAACAATACTCAAAATACATAACATTAACTTCAGTAACCAAGTAAAATTAAGCATCCGTTTTGCCTAGGCACTTTCATAATATCTCTTTAGACAATCTAAGTCTTTCAGGACCAAAACCAGTTAAGAAAAATATTATGCTAAAACAGAGCTTTTAATAGCCAAATGTATTATTCAGTTCAGCCATTTAGAGATAAATAGACAGATATCCTCGTAGTGGAGGTTTTCATAACCAAAAGCATGGTCTGCAATATGCTGCTATTTAGAGTTCTTTTGTCTCATGTAGTTGGAAAGACTTAACTACACAGTCAGTCATTGATAGAGAAATATAATGTGTTGGATGACTTATTGGCAGTGCTTTAGCTACAGAGGTAAGAATTATTTATCCTTTAATCATACACAGGGCTTATTAGCATTTATCAGACAGAAAGCAGCAAAACTAGCAAAATTTAAAAAAAAAAAAAAAACAAACAAACAAAAAAAGCAAACAAAAAACCAAACAAACAAACAAAAAATCCCACAAAAACTACCAAAACCTCATTTGTTCAGTGAAGACTATTGAAATATCAAGAGCATTTCCCACTCATTACTTCTGCTTGCTCACCTCCAGGTGGGGAGAAAAAGCAGTCATTCTGTACACAAAAACCTTCACTTTTGTCTCACTGACATGTTCCAAGTCCATGCAGAAAACCACAGCCCATTTAGCAGAAATCTACCATTTTACCATCTGGAGCATAAACCTCTCTGTTTCTGGACTTGTCGCAATCACATGCTATTAGCAGAAATCTACCATTTTACCATCTGGAGCATAAACCTCTGTTTCTGGACTTGTCACAATCACATGCTGATTTCCCAACAGAATGGTTTCTGCACAGGTATGGCTCTCAGCATAATTAATGTGTTATAAGAAATGCATTGTGCTCCTTGATTTCAGAGAGCTCTGTGCTATCAGGGTCACATTTCACCCCTCCCCTGGGCTCCCAGAGTCTCTGGGAGGGGGGCAGAGCTCAGGTGGTGGGGGACAGAGCCAGCAACCCCCTGTGGTACAGATTCATCAGCCACAGGAAGGGCACATCTGTGCATTCCACCACCTGCAGTCCCAGGAAAGGGAAAAGGGAGCCAGCACCACGGGAATTTGTGTGCTCCTGCTGGGGAGAGCAGGGTGCAGGTGCTGACCTGACCAGGGCTGTGCCAGAGCTGGGTATGGCCCAGGCTGCCTGCACACACCCTGCCCAGTGCTGCCTTGTCCCTCTGCTCCAGCTGCTGCAGCTCAGCTCACGACAGGTGAGAGCTCTTTGCTCTGTGCTCCCATGGCAGGATCAGACAAGTCCTTAGGAATGATACTTGGAAAAATCTTTTTTTTCCCTTTCTGTCCTTTGCTTAGTCCAGCACTCAGACACTTTCAATGGGATTTGTTCAGTGTCGTCAGTGTTCATTTATGCTAAGGAGCCTTTCTAAACCTCTCCTCTGTATTTATGAAATTCAGCTTTTTTTATAAAACCATCTGACAACAATACCTGGGACCTATATACAGTAAATTAAACAAAACAAAACCCTCTTAATATCCGTGTCTCAGAGGTTAAGTCTGTGCCTTCAGTTCCACAGCTACATCTCTGTACAAAGATTTCCTTGAATTTGCCTTTTCCTCCTTTTATGAGTGAAATCAGTACTCAAGAAACAGCAACACCCTAGGTAGACAGCCTTGGCAAATATAACTGTTCCACATATGCAACTTGTGTAATAACTCCATGTGAGGTCTGAAACTGAGGGAAATAATGGAACCATCTCCAAAATAATGAAGTCTGGATGAAACAAAAAAAAAAAACCAATCCAATGAGACACTAGGAAAGCATTTTAGCTATAAAATCAATGAAATGCTTAGCCAGGCAAGTAGGAGTAGCTCATCTCTTCATTACGATATTTTCCAAATAAATGTAATTTTTTCTGTGTTCTTTCACTATAGCAAATGACCCCTCTTCTAAACATTATTCCAGATAAAGACCAGATTTAAACATTTTATTTTCTGTTGTCTTGTCAGTATTCTGTTGTCCTGTCAATACAAACTTCAGTTCTTTTTCTAGTAATGTCCATTCACCAACACATAGAAAGAAATACAAAAAGAGCTTCTCAATTTCTTTATATGATTACAACACCCTACAGATTTTAAGAGAAACACCTTCTTAACAAATAAAAAAATTCTTTTCAATTAAAGGTCAGCAGAATTGATTTTGATTGGTTAAATTCCGAAGAAGGTTCATGTCAGTGGAATCACAGCTATCTTTCAATTTGTCTTTGTGTTTAAGTAATATCTATGTTACTGAGAGAAAAGTTAATTTACTGAGAATACTTTGCAAACACTGGATGTTTTTAAGGCTGTTTTATGCAGCTCTGACAGCTGTATTAGCCCACGAAGCCAAGCTGAGGGGGGAAAAAAAGTACTTCAAGCAGTATATTTATTATATTAAGTGGTACTCTGTACCAGTATAATGCACTCAAGGGTCTTCTAAATTCTTTCAAAGCCTTTAATTTTATATTTATATAAAATTTATAAAGCCTTTAACAAGTAAAGCTGATTAATTTTAATTTGTACCTCAGCCATATCAGAATAGCATTTAGGAGGTTACTGCAAACTGTCCAAATTGTGTAAAATAATATTTTCACTATTCATTTGAGGTAGGACTGGATATAATGACTCCTACACATTAAGAAACTGAAAGAAGCAAGATCAGTGCTAGACGATTTCACCATTTTCTAATTTAAGATACTGAAGCATTGACAACTAATAGAATGAAAACTTTGACACTCCTCATACAATAATACTCAGCTTTCAGCAATGCTTAATATTTTTTATAAAATCACTATATTTTTAGAGGAAGATATTAAGGTATTTCTGTGTGCTGAAATCAGAGTGTGAAAGCAGATAAAGAATTAATATATAACACTGAACAACATTCCCCTTTTTCCTAAGGTGTATTCAGCTCAGTCACATTATTATGTAAAAAAAAAAATCTTTTTCTGGTTGTAAGTTTTTCTTATTGAATGTATTATGGCATAAGACTTTATTAGAAATAATATCACATTGTTACAACTGTACAACATGAACTTTTTTCTAAGATCCACCATAAAAATATCCTAGGCAGCTGTTAAATCACACTTCATATTTTAGCTATTAACAGTCTTAGAGAGTTTCAATTGATTGGTATTCATTTAATGTCCAAAGCCATTTCTAACAGCTGAAAGACATTTTAAGATATTTCCAACTTCAATCAATACCATTTATGAGTAAAGTTTTTTTTCCCTCAGAATTACTAAATATGCCAGGCTGATAACAAGAATATTTTCTAAAATTCTAATGCTATTTTCCTAGATAATAAGAAAAAGGTAAATGCAAACTTATACTACCTATTAGCAATCAAAGAGTAGTTTAAGAGAAACTGCAAATACTTGCACACATATATTCACAGTATAGGTAAATCATTGTGTACTTAGCTCTTGGAAAATACTCATTTTAATTTTCTTTGCACCTCAAGAAACCAAGGTGCTTCTCTTGAAATCACAACTTGCATTATCAACAGCAATTTATGCTGTATCAAGTAATATAAAAAATATTTATATTTGCAAATAATTTTACATAATCACTTTGACATATTGAAAGTCCAGTACATAATAGCTCAGTCCTTCAGTTGTGCTAAGAAGCCTAAATCTTCCCATTATCTTTCAGCAGTCACAAAAGAGCACTTCCTTTACTGTCAGTTTTCTCAAATAGAAAATTAGAAAATAGAAAATAGAAAATGTGTTGTTGCTGTAAACGCATGGCATATTGGTCCTGTAGAAAACTGTAGCTCTTTTGCATTTCAGTGGTAGATGATTTTTCTTTTGAATTCACAAAGAAATATAAGCATTCTGTTATTTTAGAAAAGATCTTTGGGTACAAACATTTTCTGGTCTTACTATGGCCACTTCTCAGTCTTTAAACATTAGTCTTATTCCAGGATATAAGGGATTCCCAGACGAAACTTAGAGTGTCATTTGAAAACTCCATCCAATGTGAGAAGCAACTAAGATCTCATTCTTGCACCATCACAGCTCTGAATTCAGTCCACCACCTGCTCAGCACCTCAGACCACCACGGTGGCACACTGCACAGCAACTTTCTGCAGGCAGATGTCCTGATCTGTTTAGAAAATTTAGACCAAACCAGTCCTTTGCTTTCAGAAGCAGCTCCCCACTCCGTGTGCTGACAGCCTTTGCCCCACTGAGCACACACTGAGCATCCCTGCATCACCCAGGGCTGTCCCTGCACTGCCTTCCTTGTTGGCTCCAGCAGAGAATCTGATTTAGAACCATGTGACTATCAAGTTACAATTATGTTCCTGTGAAAAACATTCCCTGATTGTTTTTAAGGCACCTTTACACTGTTGCCCAGAGCTAGAAAACACCAAGGATTTAGTCCAAGTATTTATCCAGAGAATCCAGCCCTGACCAAAACAATCCATGTGGCTGTTTCATAAGGTTTCAGAAATGGCATCAGTGACATTTCTCACAGACTTCAGCTGGCAATAACTCACCAGGCATTCCAATTCATTATATTTCTCCACTCCCCTATCACAAAGGATATTTTAATTTCTATATTTTGACTCTGCTGAACACTTGAAGGCTATATTGTTTTGTAGTCCCTAGGGCACCAGGCAAAACAAACACAGAATTTCAAACTTTCCACAACCTCATGCTGTGATAACATTTCAGTTTATCCTTATATTTTAAAGACTGTCTCCAGTCATCAGGATTGAGAACATGTGGTAAACTTCTGCTGCACAAGTTTTATTCACTTTTTAATCCTGTGTGGCTGTAAATTGCCCCAGCCCCTAAAACTGCAGACTGTTACCTCTTTATAACTCAGGGGTATACGACTCACTTTTTGCCTTTTTACTAAAACAATTTTTGACCTGGTAAAAGGGGGAACATAAGGAATCTTGGTTGTGGAGAGAACGTAAACAGTGAAAATACTTGTAAAAGAGACAAGATTTTAGTAGTAATAGTACTGATATTAGTATGCTTGCAAGTATTGACATTAAACAAAGCAAAAAACTTAAGAAAATTAGTTATGTCTGTGTTCAGCTTTAGTACCTTGTTTCTTTGCTGAGGCTGTCCTCAAACAGCCTTCACTATGTGTCTCTCTGTTTTCTTATATTCCAGTTCTTGGGTGCAAGGATTGTTCTTTCTCTCATCTTTGGAAAGCACCCAGGTCATTTTAGACATAAATAATCGTTATCCAGCTGCTGGAATGCCCACTTGGTGCCTTAGCTGCATGGCTGCACATTCAGTCACCTCGTGTTCCCTTCCAAGGATTGTCCCACATTTCCTGCAGATTACTGCCAGAAGCAGGGAAACATCAGGCTCAAATGTATAGTTTCACAAAAAGAGAAATGCTCCCTCTTCCTTTTCTAGGAAAATCAGATAATGACAGTTGCAATGAACTCACTGAAAGGGAGAACCACACAGAGCCTGACAGCAGCGAGGCCGCATGCATCACTCAGCAAGACCTGCTGCACACGCAGTTGTGCAAGGGCACAAGTGCAGTAAGCACTGCTGGGGAGGCTGCCTGGTGAGCTCGTGGTGCAGCTGTGGAGCCCTGCAGTGCTGGCCAAGTGACCCCACTCTCAGCACAGTCACAGAACCCAAAAAGCTGAGTTCATAACAGTTATGTGTTCATAGGCAGGGGGAAAGAGTCAGAAAAACAAATATTTCTCCTTGTTTTAACACATGGAATTGAAAAGTATAAGGTCTGGCTTTAAATTACTCACCAGGTTCTCTAACTCTCCAATGCATCAGCTGCTTTGTGCTGGCATAAATGCAGCTGCAAAGAGGTCAGTGGGAGTTCCAGCTGACCTCCATGAAAGAGCTGTTGAATAAAACACATCCAAGTAGATTCCCTGAGCAATTTCTTCCTCAAGTTTCCCTATTGTAAAGGATTGGAGAATGTTACTCACTTTATTACACAGATCCCTTTAAGAACTTTAACAGAAAGGCAAGAAATTAATTCAGAGACAGATTTTGGCATAACTGCAAAATATCTACACCTCTAATGAAAGCAGAATATCTTCATTTATAGTACTATATATAATGTACTAAATTAAATTGGTTTTGAACTCAAAGTAATATAAATTGCAAAAATTAATCCATAATTGGAAAAAATTGTATTTTTTGAGGGGTAGAGGGACAACATATTGTAAAGTGAAACAAATATTTCCCATATTATTAGATCTTTCACAAAAAAGTGTGTAAGTTTTGCACACTCCAAACACGAATCCCCTCATTAATATAAATTAATTCATTTTAGCTATAAGATGAAGAAACAGAAATATTTAGCATCTGAAATAATTATTAATTATTACTTTCACAATTTACACATATCTCATTATTCACATGTACAGTAATCATCAAGAATCCCTTCTAATACATAGCATTAAAGCTCTACTTTTTGAACAATTGTTGCTGAAGTAGCAACATGGCAGATTCTCCATTGTTTCATATTACCTTTACATTTAAAGATATTATCCTATATAATGCAGAAGTGGATACTGTACATGTTGCCAGTGTGGTGTAAATAATGAGCCATCCAGCCACCTAACAGTCATGCTAAAATTATGATTGGAAAACCACTGAGTAAAAATCAATTTTCCTTCTTTCTGACCTGTGTTTAGGTTTCATTGTCCATAAACCCGGTCAGACTTCTACAAATTTCTTCACAGGAAATCTTTATTGATATACCAGGGAAGTTTTAATTTCTGCCTGTTTTTCTTGTAGGCATGTCAACTGAAGTCATGGCCCAGATTCACACCAAGAGTTCATAGGAGTTGCCTACAGTAAGTAAGGAAGTACTATTGTAGGTACCTTGTAGGTAGTGTGGAAGGAAAGAAATATTAAAGCAAAATAATTGCACAAGACACATAATTGTCTGTCTAGATTAATGTAAGAGGTTACTCAATAAAGAGCATTTTCAAGCACATCTAGGTTAGGTAATGGGGTAATTGAGCTTTCTTGCACAACCTTAATTAATCTCAGTAAAGTACCTACATTATGAGACAATCTTAAGTGATTATGTACTACAAATCCTGTATTGCATTTTACAATGCACACAACAGTCTTTCTTTTTTTCTGAAAATGAATCAAAATTATCTAGAGTTGCCTGAAGAAACCCTTCTTAGGACTGCCTTTACAACAATAGGAAGTTTTATGTATCTAAAGCTAAATAAAATGGTACTTACCAGTATTTTCCATCTGGGATGGTCAAGAAGATTTACAAAGTTCTACCAGAATATGTGGAATAGTTTATAAAGGAAATAAGTGGAAGCACAGCAAAGTCTTCATCTGTACTTTGAAGACCATTCTGAATTGTTCTTTGAAATGAAAGGAGAAAAATAATAGATCTCAATTTTCTTCCTTTCATAAAACTACCTAAAATCATGGATTACATGGATCACAATGAACTTTTAGAATTGGTTTCTAAGGCTTTGTCCAGATATGTATTAAAAGCATATGTCTTGTTGCACTTTCTAAAGATGGAAAGGGTTCTACCTGTATTTACATATTTTGATTCAAAATCTCCTTTATTCTCAGCTGGGAACAGAAAAGCCTTTATTATTCTCAGCTGGGCCCAGTCCCACAAACATTTCAGCTCTGCCTTCATCAGATGCAGATCACACCAGCATTTATCCCCACTAATCACCACTCCCTCTGGCACTGACATTATCCTGGGGAGTTTCCCATTCACCTGACATCAATTACCCTAGACCCTGCTGATACTTAATTCATATCATCATACTTAATTAATCATTAACCCCTTCACTGCAGTCAGTGGTCTATAATTGGTGTTCACAGCATCTGCAAAATATTAAGGGTACTTGACTGTACATTCATCATGAGCTCTTCTACTAGAGCATAAGGTACAGGCTACACACTTCAGCCATGTTTCAGAAGGATATCACACAACTATATTAACACCAGGAAAAATTAGTATTCCTTAACCAGCAGCTCCATAAATCTAGCAGCTGCACATTTACCATTCAGTTCTCTTCAGAGGCATTTAATAAAGTCCTGTTCTCCCAAGGATATCAGGAGACCTGCCTAATCACTTAGCCAGGAAAAATGCTCATGGAGAGTTCATGGCAGAGCTTCACATTTCATAATATTTAAATAAAATAGACTTAAAAATTTAAAGGAAAAGTCCAATTCTAAATTTAACTGTTAGCTCATTCTAGAAATGGGGTTTTTTACCTGATCATGCTGCTGACCTGCCTCTGGTAAAACACATACCTGCAGTGAGTCTACAACAAGCTGTGCATCTCTGAGAATGTCTGATGTTTTTAGGGATACCATAAATATGGATATTTTTGTTATAGGGAGGCTGGAATTCTATCAAGCTTCAAAAATCCACTTACTCGGTGGATTCTACCTTGTTTTGTTTGTTTTTCCATTGGAGACCTATAGAATGGGGGTGGGGAGAAAGAAGTCTAGTGTGCATGGAGTCTTTGGTGCAAGACTCTAAACACACAGGGAGAAAGGCAAGGAGACTGAGAAATGAAACAAATACTGTGAATGGCTCATTTCAGAGAGCAACCACCTACCCAGATTGTGAGAAAAGTATTATCAGAGGACTGGATTCTTAGTTACATCCTGTGGGGTTTTGTTATATCTTATAACCTCTTTTTATGTTTGTCTTTTAATGGTA
This sequence comes from Pyrgilauda ruficollis, assembly GCF_017590135.1. Classification (NCBI taxonomy): domain Eukaryota; kingdom Metazoa; phylum Chordata; class Aves; order Passeriformes; family Passeridae; genus Pyrgilauda; species Pyrgilauda ruficollis. The sequence continues at coordinate 10,586,350 of NW_024510321.1, forward strand.
CATTTGAATAGAACATCTATAAAATTACATTTATCTGAAAGAAAAGAACCAAAGAATTGGTACAGAGGATATATCAGTGGATCTTAAGTTAGCAACAAATCAGGAGGTCCATACTCTACACTTACTCTACTGGAAAACAAATAGCACATTGCTGATGAGATGTTTTCCAGGTCTTTATATTCTGCTTTTATTTTGTTTTGCTTTTAGCTTTACAGAAGAGAAATATTTAAAGAGCGGAGTATCTAACAAATCTCATTTCACAAGCATCAAGAAAGAGGTTAATGAGGTTTCGAAATAGGGTTAAGTGGTACCACCATCACAGAAGCTGTGAATGTTTGTAGAAGATGCACATGAAAGAAGACCCATTTTAATAGTATGGAAGATTCTCACTTTCATTTCTTCTAGCAGAGTAATGTCAGAGAGATTTTTAAATTTTTATTAGAGGTGCAAGATAAAATAGAACAAAGCCACATTTACTGGTCTCATATCTTCACTAATCAGGTTGCAGAGATCAATTAATACAAAAATAAAAATTTAACTTTTTTTTTTTAATATGTATTTCTCTTAGAAATATCTCTAGCAAATACATCAAAGTTTTACATCATTCCATGTCAGACTGAAATCAAACAGTTTTTCCTTGTGGCCAAGCAGAATACAATCATATCTGTAGATCAATGCCTATACTTCACTTTGAAAACAAAATAAAACAAAAATAATCAAGCATTCTATTCCCTGCAGTTCCATTGAACTGTTGTACCAGTCTTAACTTCTCCCAGAGACCTGTGGATCCATGTGGTGGGTCAAAATTTTAGTGGTACAAAATCACCCCTCCCTGTTACCATCACCTGTGTTGTTTCCCTTTACCAAGTAAAGAGTTTGTTGAGCATTTCCAAAGAAAGCCATATTGCTAGGGGAATCTTCAGCTGCAGAAGTCAAGGAATATGTTTTATATCTAGTAGATGGAAAGAGTTCAAGCTCAGGCAATGAAGAGATTTCTTTAGCTAAATCATTTTTGTTTAAATTTTTCTAAAGAATTTAGCCAGTGACAGTCAGCGAGTATAGAAAAGTTCAGCCCAAACAGTTGAAGTATGATGAAGATATTTATTGTGAGACATGTCTGGCAATTTTAGTAACAGGTCTTTCTACACCACCACTTCCACCCCCCAGTATTGATCTCCTTAAAGGCACCAGTTACAGCTATTAATTCCAGACCTGGTTGTAATGATTGATATCGCTCCCATTCTCTTTCAAGCTAATTGAAAAAAATACGTCCATACATTTATGGAATCTAATATCATGAAAAGCAGAATCTTTTTCACAAAAGAATTGTCCCAATGGTAAAAGCTGAGCAAAGCCAGGCTTCAGATTCTACGAGTGTTTCTTGTGCCTGGGTTATACATCTAATGGAGACTCCATAGACAGGACATGGTGTACAAAACAGGAAAAAGTCTTGCACAAAGAGGCACTCATGAGGAAAACAAAAGAAAAAGACCTTGTGGCACAGGAGAAGATTGAAAAATAAGCTTGCAAACTGCAAGCAAAATACCTTCTGAGTTATTGCTTTTTCAGCAGTACCTGTTCTGAATTTGGGCTAGGACCATCATTTTTTATCTAATCAGAAAAAAATATCTCATAGTCATTAACAGAATAGAACAAAGAGCAAATTTATAAATGTTTATATATACTGCTTTGTGAGGTTTAATTTTTGTTGTTGTTGTTTTCTCTGGCATAGGAAAAGCCTTTACATAAATTTCCAAATATATTATATTTGCATTTAGTTTATTTGTTTGATATCACTCCCTGTTCTTTATTCATAATACTTTATTCAGAGAAAGTTTTTCAGTGGCACTAGTCTCTGTAATCTAGAATTATGTTAAATTAATACCTGAGACACCAGTTCACATAACTCATGATGAGCCTTCCTGTATTTGTCATCAAAAAACAAGGGTTACACAAGAAATAATTTGTTAGATTACACTGCATTAATAGCTTCTGATTTAGCACATTTCAGTTTGACAGGAAAGACAGAGTGCTATTTCTAGTGAGAAAGCAAAGTGCAACAGATAATTGGGTGACAATGGCAGCTCTAAAGCCAAGTCCCTTTTACATGCCTAGAGCACAGTGCAGTGCCGACATGCAGCAAACACATCCAGCCCAAATATGACACAGTCAGCTGCCTGAGCTGTTCCTCCTCTTCACATAGGTGCCCACACCGATGAGCATCAGTTCTCCTCAGTTTGCATGCTGATTATTGGCACAACAGGCTCTGGTTTTCCCTTAGTAACCCACTGGCTATTCCTCTTTCTCAAATTCCGCCCCCCAGAAAAACATTTCTTGACCCTGTAGACCACCTGGCCATTGATCCATCATGGCCAAGCCACAGGCACGAAGATGTAGTGTCTCCTGGGGACCCAGGGAATGCCCAAAAGACAGTGGAGCAGCAGTTTCTATTCCTACACAAACAAATATGTCCTTCAAGGAAGAAACAGTTGCTGTTAACTTTGTAGCATTTGCAGAACTACAGCCAAAAAGAATATTGTTCCTTCAGGAAATATGGAGTCTAGGGATTCCCCCCTCAAGAAACCACTTCTTTAATTGGTTAGAATAGTTCTAAAAGCTGGTATGAATACTATTGTACCTTTCTCCATCTAAAATACTTTTATAATCTCAACCTAAATACATACAAACAATATCAGAGGATTAACTCAAATTCAAATCAAATAGTAACTTCCTTGCCTCTCTACTCTTTTTTAAGTGCTCACAGGAAAATCAGGAACTTTTTTCTATACACATTTTAAATTTCTTTCTAAGACACCTTAATCATAACTGTGTGAATGTAAACATTTTCTGGAAATGTTAGGATATTTTAATTGCCGTCTTTGCTGTTTCATGGCTGACTGAAAAACAATCTTTCTGGGTAGGTCTCTGAAACAGATTGAAATATCCACCTAGATACAGAAAGTCTCTCCTGGAGGGAGTGCCTGAATGGCAGATGGACTAGCACACTCTTCCGGCTGTTATTGTTGTCTGACTGTTGACGATAAGTACAGACCAAAGAAAAAAATATTAAAGTAACTTTTGCTTACCAGCTGAGCAGAAAATAGCAGGCTGGTATAGAATAAAAATAGTAAATTTGAGGCATACATGGATTTGGAACTGTAAAGGACCCCTGATAGGATTGGGCAAGAAGCTTCATTCCAAGTCCAAACAACCTGAACTGCAGCTCTATAATTATGTTTGGATTTGGGGTTTTTTTCTGCCCGTAATATTTTGTTTGGCTTCTGAATGGTTTGGAAGTTAAAACTTCTCCTATTTGCTTATGACATTCAGTGTTGGCAAGGATGATGCATTTCTGAACTATGGAAATCTAAATCCCAAGGATATTTGAAAACCGTCATTTTCAGTAAAAAAGTTTAGATATTGTGGGTAATCATAGCAATTTCAGTAATAAGAGTCTCACAATACATCAATCTTGTGACTTTGTTTGCTTGAAAGGTAAGAGGTGGGTCAGCATGTGTGTGACATGAAGTAGCAAACATTCATCTTAATTATTATGGAGGTAAAGTAGTGTCACTGATAAACATTATTCAGGGCCCTCCTAGTTGGATGTGGTCTACAAGCAGCATTTCTCATTTCCAGAAAATGCTATTTTGCCTGGTATTTGGCTGAAAATTCTATAGAACTTTCTAAAATTCCATAGAACTTTTTAAAATTCCTTGTGAACTCAAGGCCCTGGACCAGCCCAATGTTTCTGTCAGACAAATCACTGTCTTCACCACCAAAATTGCCCCCTATAGAGCAACAATACTACACTTACTTTGCCCAGCATGTACTGCATATTCAGAACACTAAGCATGACTGGTGAATCCAAGAGAAAATAAGATATACATTCACACAGAAATCCACAATAATCTCTGTTCCTCAAACAGTAGGTGGAAGGATTGCATTAGTGCTTCTGTAAAGTATGCTGTACATTGATGCAACGCCTGAGTTTAGCTGATCCCAATTCTACTAATTTCTTGTAAAGCATTTACTAATTTGTTGGTCTTTAAAATATTGACAAGTTTTCCCTCTTGTGCTAAATGCCTCCTAAAGCACCCTCCTCTCTGACCCAGAATGCTTGTTCTTGATTCTTCTCTGCACTTTTGACACAAAAATTTCAAGCTTCTACATCAGATACTGACCCTTTACAATTTTACCTGAGACTGATTAAAATTAAAATTGTCTTTGTATGTGTTACTCAGCCTTTTTGCATACTCATTACTTCATTACCAATCTAAATTTTGAAATTGTATAGTAAGTCTAGTGATATAATCTTACAAAGTGTTGGTACCTGGTTGCTACAGTTTACAGGGAAAAAAAATCCCAAAAACCTTAATAAAAGCACATATTTTTGAGATTTCAAAACTTCAGCCAAGAACTCCTAAAACTTGGTCTACCATCTCCTTTGGAAATAGGCTAAGGAAGTGCATCTTAGTAAAAGTCCGCTTCAGCCAAGAACTCCTAAAACTTGGTCTACCATCTCCTTTGGAAATAGGCCTGCTAACGAACTGCATCTTAGTAAAAGTCCATTTTCAAACATTTTAACCCCACTTTAACCATACAAAACTGGATGTTTTAAATAAGTGTATTCCGTCACAAAAATGTCAGGTGGTTCTTGCATGCAACTGAGATGGATTCTATGGGGAATAATTTTATTTTGTTCAAAGCACTGGTTGGGAAAATTGAGGGAACATTTCCAGGACATTACACAATTCTTCATTAGAAAACCATAAAGTTTGCTGAGTAAAAAAATTACTTCTGGCTTTCCTACAGTGTAACCCCATTTAATGCTGTAAAAACCCTTCCAAAACTGGCTTGCACAGCGGCCAGATCTTTTACTCTGGTCATCCCTCATTAGTCACTAATATAGTTAAACTTGTCTCAGAGTTTCCACCAACAAACTTCATCTTCAAGAGGTTTCAATTCAGTTGTAAATTTTGACTCCAGAGTGAAATTTAACAAACCAAAAGCTTAACCCTGTAGCAAATAATAATTATATTAATATAATTATATATATTATGTTTTGTGCTTTTAAGCTATTAAAACTTAAATGTCTCAAACAGCTTTGGGCCTCCAACAAGTTTAAAAAGGAAGGTACATTTAAGTCATGTCTAACTGATAGGGCCAACCCCAACCTAAATTGTTTCTCTGACCCTCCAGTGATGCCCACTGCCCTGGGTACCAGCACCCCACCCCAGTGGCCTCCTGTGAGTGCTCAGCTCAAATATTGATGCAGATATTCACTCCCACCTGTAGGTGAGATGAGGGCCCTAAATTCAATCTCCTCTCCAGTTGCTCAGTCTCAGTGGCAGCTCAGGTCTTTTCAAACCAAACAGGGAGAGCACCTGCAGCCCTGCAAGGACCCTGGCCACGCTCACAGCACCCACCCAGACCCAGCAGTGGCCCCCAGCTCTCACTTTCCTTCATTTTTTCACACCAGGTTAAAATCCTTTTGCTCAATGTAAAACCTTACTCACATCTGCTGTTCATTGTCCTCTAAGATGCTTTGTTGGTTTTTTTTAATTTATGGTTTAAAATATCACATTTTTTAATATCTTAGATCTTTCATACATAAATCTGAATATCTGTTGCTGGTCACAATTCACATTCATTTTTAAAATAAAAGCAAATGTTTCTGGATCTCTCTCTTTCTTTGTAACTTTAAATGCAGAAATAAATGGCTACACAAATAATGCATACACCAAACATAAGAATTTGATACTACACTCCTCTTTCACACAAATATATATACATATGTATTTTATACATATACAAAAACACTTAATTTTCAATAAATTCCACAGTATGAAATTATGTCATTTGGAAAATGCCAACAACAACATCATTTTAGACTTTTTCACAAACAAAACAAAACAAAGCAAAAAAACAAAACCAAAAACAAACAAACAAACAAACAAAAAACAAACAAACAAAAAAAAAACCTGTGCTCCAGCCAGCATAGCAAGTCAAATCTGAGATTTTTTTCAATCATTTTGATAAGCAACATGTGTGGTTTTTTCAGTCAATAATTCTGCCTCTCACAATAAATATTCTCTGTTTTACTTACTAGTAGTAGACAAACAAATAAAAAATGCAGAATTTTAGGAGCCTTAATTCCCTTAAATTGAGTACCTTTAAAAGGACCTCCTCACTCATAAATATTTTGAGGTCACAAGTATAAAGGAAAAAGTTCATGAGAACAGCAAAAAATTTAACAGCAAGCTGAGGAAAAGTAGCAGAAAAAGCTAAAATGTCTTTTTCAGGATAAGAAACAACATCATACAGTCCTGGGTCCCTGGGGCAAAATGCTGGCTGTTGGCATGGACTGGGGTGCAGCCCCATTGTTTTCTCTCTTAGAGACACATAGTCACCATTTTAAGTTGTAATTAGGCATTTTGGGGATATAATTTTTCTCTGATATATGAGAAAGACAAATTCTTCATGAGCTCATGGCAAAAAAAGAAAAAAAAAGGGAAGAAAAATAAGACTTTTTTATTCATCTGAACTTTATTTTTGTGCATTTTAATAAATGAAATCTTCTGTCCGTAAGGTAAAATAAACACTTTTCGATTTCGACTGATGACATTTTTAAACCAGGCATTTTTCCCTTTAATTTCTTTTGCAGGGATCCAGTCATTGCTCCCCTTTCTAAGGTCCCCAGGCAGGCATGTCTGAGCTGCCTCCTGCTGTGTGCAGCCTCCCACACCCAGAGCCTGCTCTGAGCTGCACCTCATGCAACTCACCCCAGAGGATGTGCCCATGTCCTCCAGGACCTGTCCATACAGGTATTTTTCTTCAGAAGCATTGCATAAAATGTAACAAGATCTAAACATTTTTGTGGCTCTGACCTTGCACATAAGGTTTGCTGTGTGTTTAGTAAAATAGTAGGGGGGATTTTTTTGATTTTCAGGAGCTTACATTTTTCCATTCACAAAAATTATAAACCTTAAGTCTGTGTACATGTTGTCTCTGGGAAAAAAAAAATCTTTTTAATCCAGTTAATTATGTCTGTCCACTTTTTGAGGACTGTAACTTTGTAAATAGAGCACAACTTCCTCTAACTTTCACTTGGAAGGCCTAGCTGTTAGTAAGGTATTGCTATTAGTATTTAGTAAATCCTCAGCTTAAAATGCAGGTTTACATAGGACTACTTGCATACCACACCTTTTAAAAGCTTCAATAATGTCTAAAGCATGTTCAGTCCTGCCAGTACCCAGATCCACATTTTGTAAAGTTACTTAATGTCTCGAAACAGGGTTTAAATATACCAAGAAAGTATTATAGACAGACCTCTAGCAATATCTTTATGTACCATTTTTCCAAGGAAAAAGTGATTGAATTGTATAAGCTTCCCCTCTTCCATTTTATTGTAAGAATTCCCTGGTGCTGTTAGTTCATTCAAAGCCAGAAGTATCACTTTACACAGTTTTTCATTGTACTCAGGGGAAGTATATGGAAATTTTAGAGCAATAAGCTACAAATGGGGAGCTGGACTGCAGCCAGTCTGCATCCTTCTCATGCCCTTGCAGCATTTTTTTCAGCATTTAGTGTTCTCCACAGTGTATATCCTGAGAGGCCATTATATTTGTTTTGGAGATGCAAAATGTAATAAGTAGACCTTTAACAGTGATGTCTAAGAGGCAGAGCTGACATTTTCTTTTCTTTTTGCTTCAAGAAAAGTTCATTAGTGGAGCCTTTAAACCCAAAAAGTCAGACTTTTACATAATGTGTAGCTCTTGTGTTTGAAGTCTACTCTTTTCCAAGTGGTCAATAATTCCTGTTCTTGTGTTATACAATTTGACAATCATTATACAGCTTGCACAAATTGTTAGAAGGTGCAGGTTGACCTGAGTAGGGGCCTCGAGTTTTTTCTTTTTACCTTTATAAGAGAAAAGAGGTGATAGCCAGAATAGTGTTATAACTGCTAGAGGAATCATATTTTATGAATACAGAACATATTATTAAAATGTTAATATAGAATGTTATTAGAGGATAATGTTTTATGAATATACTCAAGTACTGGAGTATTTAAACCCACAGGGAAGTCACTGTATCTATCCCCTCATGGCACAATGAAACATTCATCAATAACAGTGGTGACATTTTAATACAGGGCTAACATTTCTCATCCTTTATATACTGAGTATGTACATAAACATGGCCAGTGCAGACATCACAGTCACTCCTTAGTTACACCTTAGAATATAGAATTTTACAATTGAAAAGTTCATTTATCCCATAGAAACAAGAGATGGATGATGTCTTCCCAGTGCATGAAATTCACTCTGTATCAAAACTTTTAGAGATTGTCTTTATAAGATTTTCTTTCCATAGGTTTCATAGATCTGATGTGTGAACTGGCCAAATCACGTATTTCAGACATCTATATTTGAATCAGATACTGTGTGTGCTGTTTCCAATTGAGGGAAGGAAGTTGTTACTCTAAGGATAAAATTCTGCTGTCCAGTTTTAAAATTAACTTTAGGAGAAAGCAACACTAGAGTGTATTCACATGGTCTCTTCTCTGATAACAAAAGGGGATTAAAAGGATCAGTTCTGAAGAGCTTTTCTATATTATAGATTTTTACATTTAGACAAAGTAATAACCTGGTCAATGGAACAATGACAGGAGGAATGGTACAGCCAGGAAAAGAATTGGTACATGCCTAAAACTCAGATGTTATCATACTAAACCCTACCTCCTAAAATGTCTGTATATATCAGCCCAAAGATTTGTTCAGGAGGGATATGAAATGAACTGAAATCAATAGCAAACTTGTCAGTTTCAAAGCAGTCAGTCACATTTTGAATTAGAGACAGTTCCTGGAGATCCAGTTCCCCAGATGTTGCTAACACTTTTGTGATCCAGCAGAATAACAGCAACAAGATCCCATCATGTCTTGAGAGGCAATCAATGAAAAAAATACCACCATAATTAATCATAAAAGCAAGTATATGCAGAGCAAAAATAAAAGTCACCATAGTTTTTTTTTTTTTTTTTCAATATATTCTAGGAAAATTAATTTAATCTTTTTGTGCCTCTGCTGCCTATCTGTTCAGAAAAGGGACAGAATTTTTTAATTCTCCTAGATCTGTGGTATTAGAGTGAAAATCCTCATTGCAAAGATGATCTAATAACTTGTTGTGTATCTTGGAAGTGTCTAATACAAAGGCAGCTCAGCTGGGATCTTTGCTAAGGTTGGATTATACACAATAGCATGCAAAACCCAAATTTAACCAATGCTAGCTCCTCGCTTGTAACATACATGCATATATACCCCTCCACGTTGTTAGAAATGCTCTATTTTACTTAAATTTATTTATGGAAAACCGTTTCTACTATATATTCACTGCTATTTCAGTGTGTGCAGATGATTTTTTAATTTAAAGGTTAACAGCAAGCATATTTAAGAGCAAGAATTCATGCTTACAGCTCTGTGTTTCTTTTACAGCATTTGATTAGCAACACCTAAAATTATACCGGGACCTATATTTCCTGCATCTTTATATAGCCTCAGGGCTATCATCACCACCAGAGGGGACACAAAGATTTTTGTATAACTACAAGATTAACAACTAGGGAAGGGAGAAACTGATTTTCAATTATACGTATAAAATAATACACAGTATATTCCATGTTTATTTTTAATATGAGAGAAACATTCTGAAAATGGTACAAGAGTTTCAACAGGTTACTTTCTAATACTGTTTTACCATTCATAAAGCTTTTTGCCACACCAGTCTGTATGGACTCATTTTTCACGATGATTCTTCGGGAAAATGTGAACTTTTGACCTCCCACCTTTACAACACAGCTTCTATTCATTAAAAAAAAAAAAAGAAAAATGGAAAGAAAGAAAGAACAAACAGCTTACACACACACACACATGTACATGTAGTACACATGGTGGATACAAAAAGAATTTGGTGTACTGCTTACTTAAGGTAACCCCAGCAACAAGAAATCATTCAATTTATCAGGGGCAGGGGGGGATACATTTATCCTTTAAAAAAAAATCTCTCTTAGAGGTGCAAAATAAAATTCTAAATAACCACATGACATTTCACACTTATGTAATCAATTCCGTTCTTGGAAGTACTGTCTCATGGAAAAAAAAAAAAAAAAAAAAAATGGACAAATGGACAGCTATATGACCAGGGACCATTATACCATTATGACCTTTTATTTTTTGCTTTATGTTTTTCAGGGAGAGTTATTGAGGTTCTTTTGCAGTTTGAATCTATTATCTTTAAGGTCTTTTCTAACCTAATCAATTCCATTATTCACTTCACTTGGAACAGGTCCTTTTTTCTGTATGTGGATATGCCTACCAGTGAGTTCTCAAAAGGATTAAAATTTGTGCTCTTTGTATTTGCCACTGAAAGTCTCACAAGAAAACAGACCTTTGACTTCCACTGACTTTAAGAGGCTGATGACTGAATTTATTCAAAACCTGTTGAATTTCTGGACTGTAAGATTGGAACAAGCAGTATTTTGTTACAGCAGGCACTACTATCTTAGCCAGCAAAGATACAAGCGGGTGATTTGCAAATGGGAAGTCCATATTTGTCAATAAACACACTGTCCTGTGCTACACTAATATTATGAAGAAATACTATACCTAGTAAGAGGAAAGATATCACATTTTTCTGTATAATATATTAATTCTTAGATTCTACTGTATACAGTATCTTCTACCCTTTCACTTTACTGTGTATCTGGGTGTAAAGTGAAAAATCAAATGGATAAAGAACCAAAAATAAGTGTAATTCTTCTAGTTCCCTTGTCATTGACTCACCAAGAAATATCAGCACACTGAAATTAAGTCTCACGTGGACCTGAGACTTAATCACCAAGATGTCTGCTAGTCATGCAGGTTATCACTTCCTACTGGAAAGTGTGCTGTATTTTCAACAAATATCTGGTATTTTGATACAATCCTACATTCTGAGCTGAGTGCAGTGTTATAATACAGGTAATCCTAAATATGAAGCAAATTTAATCAAATCCAGTTAAAAAAAGGAAAATAAAATACTGGGTTAGTGTCTGTTATTTTATTCAACTTTGAAATGGTTTGAAATGTCTTAAAAAAAAAAAAGGGGGAATGTGTTTCATCAAATTTGTGATCTGATGCCTCTTCATAGTTAATGGGCAAGCCAAAACTTGCTGATTTATGCAACACGAGGAAAAAGCTGAAGTCACATTTACATTTCATAAATCAGATGACAGACATGTAGATACAAAACCACAGAAATCTACAGAATCTCTGCACTTCTAGTCACTTAGCTGGAGAACTCAATGCAGAAAATGAAGAAAGCTATATTTATTATAGCAGATAATATCATGTTCTACTTCATTTTAAAATTAACTGTTTCTCAGAGATTGTACAATTATCCACAGACAACCAGCTTTCTAATTTCTCCTATGTTGTACTCTATTAAAGAAAGGTGTTCAGTTTGAGAGCACCACAATATAAGTGATTGCTCTAATCACTGATATTTTTAGCTCCTTGTTTCCTCTCAGTGGATGTGCTTGCCAAAATGAACACCCAACTACAAGACAGGGTTAAAACTTGTAAATCCTGATCAGACACAGCTGTCATTCTCTAGTGTGGAGTTGAACACTGCTGTCAGAGCTATATAGGAATGAGTCCAGTTGCTCAGTGTAAAATGCTCTAATCTCAGGGTGCTGGTTGGTGGTAGCAGTGCAGAGAAGTTGCCTTAGCACAAGGTTACTTATGCTGATCCCTGATCTCTTGTGCACATGCTCCTGCCTAAGCCCTGCCCTGTGTAACTGCAGTGCACCCATGAAACATTTAGTGCAACTCAGTTCCATCCAGTTTTTTGGTTTACCAAAATGAGAATTCTAAGGAGTGCAAACTTTCATTTCCACTAGAACCAAAAAAATTAGGATCATTCATATTTAGGAGCAGATCTACCAAGGTATATCTTGCAAGTTTCTTGCACTTCCCTTGCATGTGATCTGGGACACAGATGTTGCTGGAGCATCCATAAGTGACTTCCCCATCCTCTCTGACTTTCAGAAAGTCTTGTATATCAGTCTCTTCTCAATAGAAGTCAATTTATTTGGTTCCCATCTAGACAACTGACTGCCTCGGTACTTTTTTATCAGCTCAGACAATGACTGCCTTGGGGGAAAAACTCCCACTGAAAAACTACAAACATCTAGAATCCAAAACTTTGCAGGCTTGAATTGCCAAGTCATTATGTGGAGCTGGATTGGAAACTATATCCATTATCAATTTCCTGCAAGTTTCACTTTTTTGAATGCTGCAAATCACTCAGGTTTTTCCTGCTGTTGTTTTATGAATACTGCACAGAGACTTGCAAAAAACAAAAATAGACAATTATTTCTATCCATCACAAGTTGTACATTATTAACCTTGCTCTCATAATCCACTATCCATTGCTTGTTGGCCACTCCACATCAGATTTGAGGGCTCATTAGCCCACAGTTAGCCAATGATGAATAGGCAGGCACTTAGAGGTAAGCACAGATGTCTTTTTTTGCATGGTCTCCTGACTCTGAGACACCAAAGGTCAATTAGCGATATGACTGCTGGGCTGAGACAATGATGATGTGAAGAGGAGTTATTACCTCCTTAGGACATGAGGGAGCCTTTCGTGCTGAAGCACAGTAATCTATACAGTCAGGATGGCCTAAGTGTGAACAAAGGCGAAGTAGTGCCTTGAAGCCTCAGGACACCTTTTCCCTTGTTCTCAAACTCAGTACTAAGCACTTGAGGCAAGGTTGAAATGTTAATGTAGGGGGTAAAGAGGGTCTCCCTCATTCTCTGGCTTGTCTTTCAAGGGATCTTCTCCCAGATTTCCATTTGAATTCTGGGGAGGAGATACATCAATACAGCCTTTCAAAAATAAATGAGGCCACAGGCACCCACTGACTGCACTCTATTTAAAACTCTCTTGTAATACTTTGGTTCAGCCAGTCTATAGGTTCTTGTACTGTACAAAATCCCTACTGAGTAATGGCAGTGCTACTTAGAGAGGTGCCAAATCAGCACTGCAGGGATCCCACAAGTCATTGCAGACAGCAGGTGACTGCAAACTGTCAGTAATGATCCACTGGATGCCTACAGATCTAGATACAGATGATAATGCTGAGAGGTATAGAGCTATAGACATGATAGAGGTTATAGAGAGACAGAACTTAATGGTGACACTGACAGTAGAGGAAGGAGAGTTAGAGAAATAGGAACAAATATAATGAATACATGTGCCTGAGACATTAATCTAGTGAGAAACAGTGCAGAGAGTCCAGCTGCTTGGACAGTGATTTACAGGAACCCTGAGTATGAAACCTTGCAGTTGTAAGCATATGAGTAGTGAAAGCAAATGTCTGTATGACCTTGTGCCAGATTAACAGGTGTGGGGCTCCAATCTCCAACAGATGAAAAAAGTGGGACCAGAGTCCCACAGTTAGGGATTGCTGGAGGCACCACTCTATGGCATGTTGCTTTGCATTCATGCCAGTATGAACTAAAATAGCATGGGAAATTATTTCAGAGTGGATGATCTATTTCTCATTTCATAACAAAAATTCTTGTTATTTTCTTGTGATTTTTTTGCATTGCATTTATAGTAGCTGTGATTTATGGAGACAAGTCATCAAGAAATATATTAACAATGTGGTTTAGCAGAGAACTTTCTTCCATCATATATATTTTACAACTTTAGCTTGAATCCAATGGCTTCCCAACTTCCATGTAGATTAATCTGGTAATGTAAACTAGATTGGGGGAGGGGGGGGGTGGGGAGTGTGCTTCTGCGGGGAAGGGGGAAATAGTGTTAAATTTTGGAGTATAAACACAGGTTGAGATAGTAAAAATTGAGTATGAATTTTCTCTCTTTGCAAGGAGAGATTTTCTTCCCTGCATGTATTTGCAGTGAAAGATTGTCACCACAGTGCTGACTGCAATGTGGCCTAAAATGAGAAGTATTCTAACTAAACAAACCCAAATCCAGTGAAATCACAAAAGAGCATTGTAAAAAATTCAACAATAAAAAAGGACCTGAGAAAAATGGGATTTAGCATTTGCATAAGTGATTCTAGCATCTTGAAGTGGAAGGCTCTAGAAGTAGATGATCACCACCACCAGTTAAATCACTGAAGGGAGTACTGGAGATACTTCTGTTGGCAATGTAAAAAAATCAATGGCATTACCATAAGGCAAGTCTTGTCTAAAACTCAGTAGCTGCAGTAAGTTCTATTAGCTCAGAAGGAACCTGGCTAATATCACCTTCTAAGTCACAGATGGTAGATCATTCCAGTGTAAAAGTGATATATATTATTTAGTCTGCAACTGGAAATTATTATAGCTTTGCTCACTTTTTTCCTGTCAGCTAACATGCCAAGCCATCTTAAAGTTCAGCATCAAGTGTAAACCTGTCATTCCAACTCAATGGAGAAAGTTAGACACAGGAAAGAATGATTTATGTCATTCTAGGGTGACCCTACAAAGTCAATATATCTCCCTAGTGGCTCTGGCAGGAACCAAGTTTAGCTGAGCAATCTTCAGGTAGTTAAACAAGTACCTATGGTCATAATCCTGTCCTATGAAGTCCTCTATGTGTATGGACCTGACAAATCCCTGGAAGTGCAGGTGAATCAGTTAGCAAAGGCTGTGCGCTGTAGGAATCGAATCCTATTCTTATCAGGAAGGGGCCAACATCTTTATTTTTAATTGGAGAAAGATTTTTTTTTTTCTTTAAAGAGGCAAAACAGAATGAAAAGGCTAAAACAGAATGAAAAGTCAGAGGAGCCTGACTTACTTATATTTCACAACCTCAACAAAAACACCTTCACATCTGGAGGAAGATTTCCTCCCCAGAAACAAAGAATAAAGCCTTCCTGTAGGATTGGGGGTGGTGAGAGGTTTTCTGGGTGACCCCCAGAGCAATACAATAAGAAGGAGCTGCTTTCTACTTTTCCAAGCAGCTTCAGTGCATATACCTACTATTCCCAGAGAGAGCTCTTGTCCCTGGAGGCAGCTGAATAGATGGCTGGGTGAGCAACCACAGCCCTCACCCTGAAGGCTTCTCAGAGAAGAGAATGTGGTGCTCTTGGCCCACCTCCAGTCCCACCTTTGTGAACTTTGGAGAGCTGTTGTTGCAAATGCCTCTTGGTGTTACCCAGTCTCAGATGATTGCCTACACCTTTGCTTCACCTCCCTCTCACAACAGCCCAGGAGGGAAGGTAATGTCCTTTGGATGCTTGGACAAGCTCTTGCCAAATTCACAGTCCCATTGTCACTAAGGCTGCATCTCCCAACATACAATTTTGCCTTATTTTTCTTGTTTCCTAAGGCCAGTGGGAACTGAATCCCAAGCCCTTGTCAGCCATTTAAGCATTCCAGCTCCTCAGATGGGAGAAATTTTGTCTGAATGCATATATGAATCTTTTTTGTCACATTCTAAATACAAGCAATTTACTAAATTGTAATTATACAGTGCTTTGGCAAGTGCACTATAAAAATCACTATGAGGTATCTACAGACAAATTTATTTATAGAACTAAAAAGTATCTAGAGGTTATCACTTCTGTTTAGCAAAGCTGGCACATGCCTGGCAGTCAGGAAAGCAGAGTGTGTGTACTGGATGGTTTTACAGATAATTCCTGTTTCTGAAGAGGCTGCTTGTTCTCACAAGATCATGTGTTACTGACATTTGTCAGTGTCATTGATTTAGAAGGACTTACCTTTTGCATCTTTTAAATCACTGGCAAATACTTCCTAAAATTATATAGTGTCACTGAATATTCTCATGATTGTTAATTGAATTCTAATACCATTTTGTTTACTCAAACAGTTTTGCAGCTAATTCCTACACTCAGATGAAAATCATAGTGACCTCCTTTTGAAGTTCAGTTTCAGTTTTTCCATGCATTTGTAACTCCTGTCTTTATGTATGTCCATGAGCACTGTGTTTGTGCAAATGAAGGTACTCAGTGATTTAGCAATTAATATGAAACCATACATTAAGTTTTCCAGGCTACACAGATATAAAGCTTTGTTAATGATGGGTTTCCAAAGCCACTTTTTGGGGATTTTTTTTGGTTGGTCGGTTGGTTGCATGATTTTGTGTTAATAGAGAAAATACATTAAGATTTGATTGCTTTTTGGAGAAGAGAGATGTAATAGGGCGTAGTTTTTATTTTTTGAAGACAAAATGCAACACTCATCTCCACTGAGCAGACTTACAGTTTGTCCCGTACTCTAGATTTGGTTTATTAACTTATGTAGTTTAGCTTTCTTTTCTTTTTATTTTTTATATTATTTCTCTCTTTTCCCTTTTTTCATGGCCTGCAACTCTTGTCACTGTTTTCATTATGACATCCCTCTCATTTTAATTTTTATTCCCTTGAAATAATAGGTCTGTAAGCCTAATCGTAGATTTTTTTTCAAAATATGGGACCATAACTTTCATCTAACTACTGATCTGGTAATATGACTTGAAAATAATTTTCTTATGTATTAAAACTGGTGTCATTATAATATTTTTCTATGGATATTGTATAGTTCTGTAGTTTTCACTGGCTGAAACAGCTCACATCCTCTCTAGTAGCTTAGATTTTGTCTCTGTTGTTGTTGTTATTGTTAAATTAAACTGCTGTTTGATAGAGTTTATTTTATTTCCACTTGAATTCTGTGATATTTTCCAACCAAGCAAGAGATTTTTGCCAGGAGGCTGTATAATTCCCTTATGATTATGTATGCATTCCTCCCTCTTCCCAGCCTACCTTTTAAGCTGTTTTTACAAGTCCTCTGGATACTCCAAAGTGTTCATAATTTATCTATCACTCTTTTTGAAGCACCCTCAATAATGTTCATTTTCATAAACTCTGTGATTGCAGTTTTGCAGACAACACAAAATTTGTTAGTTTTTAATATCTGTCATGTGTCTTCTCTTTTTCTCCTGCTCCAGTCTCCTGAATTCTGTAACATAACAGTTCATCTTACAAACCCTGCATGCTCCTCAGTAAGTAGATATTGACACTGCTGAATTTTGTGTACTATTTCAGCCCTCCACAGACATCAGCATGGCAGTCACAGCCATGCACATGACATGCTCTGCTTCTATTGAATACTAGATTTCTTCTAGCACACTGGTGAATCTGACCCATTTTTTTTTCTGAGTTGGTTATACTCAGACAACTTGTCACAGCACACTGTATGACACGGAAACAAAGGACACAGAAGCTCGTGATCACAGTGAAATGAAAGTCCTTTTAGATATGCAGTCACGTTTGCTTGTTCCTGTAGATGGTAAAGAGTGAATGTTGTGTTTGACAAGAGTTGTTGTTCTAGAGAGTGAAAAAGATAGGGACAGGGAAATTGTTAAATCAACCCATATCAATTTTCCCTCCTTATTGGCTTTTGCTGTTTGGTAGCCAAAGTTCAGCCAAACAACACAGTCCTACTTTTAACCTTCAGTTGTGTATTGTTGCAAAAAGTCTTCAAGCACAGATGTATGCAGACCAGATAGTCTGGGGTAACTTATTGCTGCCCAAGAAAGTATTTTGCATCTTCATTTACTCCTCTACCATTTGCTTCACAAAAAAATGAGGCTTCATTTTGAAATGGGGAGATAGAGTAGAGGACCTATAGCATAGGAACATGGGCTGAGAGATGAATGATACAAAGCTAGAGGATTTATGTTATATTAGTGATACAAGACCAAAACATGGTTGTGATTAGCTCTTACTAAGAGTCTTTTCATTCTCTCCATTGTACTCCTTTCACTCCTAAGATGTGTTCTTCTTTAAAAGCATGTTCATGACACTACAGAAAATGTCTTCAGAGTTCAGATGTGGAAATTTTAATGTAGACCATTTTTTTTAAATGCTAGAAACAACATTTGAAACATGTATCTTTATTGTTTCGCCCAGCAGTAAAATGATGTGATTCTTTACAGGTTCCTCTTCAGGAACACAAAATCATTCCACTGATTAAATTGAAGAATATTTTAGAGAAGTGAAATAGAATTCCATTCATCCATCTCAGAGCTCATCTAAATTGTCTCTTCAGATTCAGTGAATGAATAAATAATTAATGATTCAATCTTGTGTCTGAGTTTTTATTCCAACTCCTTCAGAGTGATTTCCCCCCCCCCCCCGCTACTGCTACCTAACTTTTCCTGGCAGGTATTTCCCCTGGATTAAGGTTCTCAGAAATCATCATGGTTTTCACTGCTTGGAGAAAAGACTGCAGGAGGAAGCTCTTAATTGCTCTTTTAACAGCAGCAGCTGGTAAAAGCATTAGGTCTTTAAATCCCACTGAAAACTGCAAGCTTTTTTAAAGGAGTTTGCAAGAAGGGACCAAATTCAGAATGGGCTCATAGTGCTAGGACAGAGAAAAAAATGAGAGAGGATACTTTATCTGACTGTTCAGTGTTCTGTGGTTCTAAATTAGGAATAAAAAGAAACCCACAGTTTTAGAAAGCTGACTCTGTGGGAGGTCTGAGTGAAATAGTCCATAGCAGAAGGCAGAAGCCTTTCAGGAAATGTGCCATTCCTTCTGCATTAACTCTTGCCTCTCTTGAATTATTGTTACTGAGCTCGCTAGATCTGGTCACTGATAAAATGTTCTTCTAAAAGTTTGCCTTGTCCAGAACTGTTCCAGGAATGGCAGTGCAAGTTGTTGAAGGCATTTGTGCATACAATAGAGCTCTGTGGGAAATATATGGAACAACACTGATGGCATTTTTAAGTGCTGTTTAGCATGAGAGTAAAGGTTTACACAGCATACATAATATATAGCTCTGGTTGCTAAATGTCTGCTGCCAGTGCTTCCTGATGTCAACAGAGGCTGCCATTGTTTAGTCAACGTGAAATCTTTAGAAATATAGCTGTGAAATTCTTTCCTCAAATGCAAAATGAACAGCCCTAATAAATACACTGAGCTTTTACCAACATGAAATTCCCTTTAGGATTAGAGGCAGCTGAAGAGGTTTTTTAACATAGCGCTCAGTGCTGCTAGGAGTGGGTGAGGGAGGAAGGTATCTGCAAGTACTCAGCCTGGCCTGATTGTGTTCCTGCTAAATTCAGCCTCCCATTTGTTTTAATGGCCAGAACAGAAGTTAATCAGTAATACAAACTAGATCTGATGGAGAAACTCCTTGAGAGTTGCCCTATAAAACTAACCAAGTCGCTGGATCATAGTTGTCTTTTTGGCTTTGAATCCTCAAGGCTTTGTTTTTCACACCTCTTGCTTTCCAGTACCCTTTGAGCCATTCCTTTCAGACAGAAAGCACCATTTTGGTTTCTGTAAGAACATGATAGCAGTGCCTCAAACTTTCTATTTAAAAGGATTGCTCTGACTTGCTCTTTCAAAGCTCTCCCACGTTGCTTGCTGCAGGCTTTTGATATTCAGCAAAGAAAATTTCTTTGGGTAACAAATCTTCTCCCTCCACCTCCCCCTCAATTCCTTTCAGATCTGGTCAAGATTTAAAGTGAATAAATGTGATTTGAGATCCCAGTATTGATTGGAGTGAAGATTGGAGACAAAGGAGAAAATAAAATAGAAGAAAGCATCCCATTTGCAAAAACGTGTTTTACTCTTTGCTTTTACGGTGCAAAAAAACGCAATAAATTATACATGAACCAGGACAGCAGAAGAACAGTAATAGAATCTGCAAAAACAAGTTAGAGTTTTCTACTGGTTTTAGACTTCTTATTCTTTCCCCTTATACAAACAGAGTAGGGACAGTGCAAACTGAAGATTTTGATAGATATTACTGTGAAGTACTGACAGGAGGGCGTTTGCATGTTAAATCTTCAATCTGACCTATACTACGTGTTGTGGGAACATCATTTTTAATCTAAAACGGACTTCTTGAGTATAGATTTTGAAATGTTACATTCAAATATATAAACAGTATTACTCAGTGCTGTATCTTCCATACTGTTTCTTCCCTAAGAATGGATAGTGAGTTTCATCACCACTGATCAAGACTAAATCCACTGTCATCATAAAGAAGAGAGAGGGGTCCCCTGAGTTTAGGCTCTCAGAATTCAGTCATTTTACACCTAAATCTTAAATCCTTGGGTTTTTTGATAGGTTTTTGTACTCTGATCCTTAATCACACAATCTGCAGTAATTTTTTTTCTTGTTTTTCAAAAAGTAATGGTATGATACAGTATTTTCTGCAAACAAGACAGGTAGAAAAGCATACCAGAGATGTGCTGATGGACAGACACTGTCTTTTCAGAAGATTTCATCTCAGAGGTGAAGTCTGTCTCCTCACTCATGCTAGCTCCATTGCCACCTGCAGCAGTTATATATTTACTCCCCATGACTGTCGCTCTGGTGCCACTGCCTGAAATGGCAATTCCCGTTCAGTGTGTGATCACAGTGCTACACCCAGCAGCACTGGCACACACAAGGCACACAGACAGCTGAGAGCTCTGCTCGAGCACTGTGTGTGATGAAAGAAACAAAACAAAACAGCATGGAAAAGGGTGTCTGAAATTTAGCTTTTCATTGTTCGTTTACAAGAGTTTTGGAAATAAGTCTGCCTGAGGATGTCAGGGTTTGTGTGTACAAAAGCACTACCTCCAGCTGTTGTGTGTGTGTTACAATAAAAGTTTTGAGAAACAGCTCAGGATTGGTCCATGAGGCCAGTGAGACTTGGTGCTTTTCTTGCACACACACAGCCACAGTGCTGGCAGCATTTTGCAGTGGCGTGTTGGATCCACTTCTAGTCTCACATCACTTAAAAAACAATTTATCTCATCATATTTTCACAGATCTAGGCAATAATACTTTTTAAATAACATGCCACTTTATGTGCAATTATTTCTAGTCATATTTATACTTTTCATTTCAAACGAGCCTTGGTGTATGATACTGAGTTAAAGCAGGATTTTACCAGCTGGAATTCTGGATTTGAGGGACTGGTTTTCTGTGTTCTCCCGTCCTATCTTCCCTTCTTCTTTCTTTGAAACACAACAATTCTGTGTATTCACATTTGGATTATTTGCTGCTGATGGAAGTAGCAATAACAAAACTAAGCAATAACAGCTGCTTTTTTTCAAGTTCAATCATATCTAAGTCAAAATTCATCATTCATAGTCAATCTTGGACTCATTTTCATTTATTTGGAATTTAAAATATTAGGGAGTTCATGTCCACTGAAGCCCTAGTGGAAGCTGTTTATAAGTAACTTCAAAAAGACTTTGTTTATTTTTAGAGTGTTTAGAGGGTGAACATCAATAATTCTTTGTTTAGTCCACTGAGCATTGTGACTCTGTGTCTAAATCACTACAGCTTGTCTTGGATTAATGTTATAATCCTCTGGTTTTGAACAGGTGAGATATAACAGAGTAAAAAGATAAAGTAAAACTTAGAAAACTAGTTCTTCTCTTACCAGGAAAACATTTTGTTAGCATATTTAAATGGGTACACTCAAATTTGTTGGCTAGAGAACCATTAAACATTAAACAGTATGTTAGGCATGTAACTAAAATTTTCTCTGACAGAGAAAAATCTGTAATTTTAAAGTATAGAAACAGCAGTTCCTTAATTAACATATGGATTTCTATACAGGGTATATTATTTCTTTACCTTTCAAAGTATTGCACACCTAATAGTCAAAGAAATAGATGGTCAGTAAAAGAAAGAAAATCAGTCCTTACCTTTTTCCTTTTTAGGCATAAAAGGAAGGGAGTCAATATCTGTGGTGATAATGCAAGAACTGAAATAAAACAGATAAGTCAGTGTTACAACTGCTGCAATTTTGAAAAGGAAACTTATATAATGCTAGAAAAAAAAAAACAGCTTTCCTAAAATTCCTAAAAAATTTAAGCCTTCCAGGAACGCTACCCATCAATAAAAAGGTGAAAACATAACAAACAGCATCCTGCAGGACAACCATTCTTTTGGCTGTAACCCTTCATATGAAAGCCATTTGTTTGAATCTTCCCTTGCTGAATACCAGTGATTTAACCCACAATCATCTGGTAGCTGTTCATCTGATGGTACAGGTCACAGCTGACAGGCATGCATCACCCAAAACCTCTATCTGGTTTTCCAGCTGGTGAGCAACATTTCAGGGACACAAGATAAAATCCATTTATCTATTCAGCTTCATTTGTGCTCATTGTTTGAAAGAGAGGTAGCAGGGGCAGGTGTTACTCCTCTGGCTCCGGGGTCATGTCATGGTTTTACACAGCCTGCAAATCAAAGGTGCAGAGGAACCACCCATTTGTGGAGGTTCAGGCAACAGGAGTCATAGCTACTAACCCAGCACTATACTGAAACACCTATTTTTGTTTGTTTCTCTGACATTTTTTTATAAACATTCCTTTAGAATCAGAATTGCCCCTTACATGACTCTCTTGTTTAATAGCTTTGGGAGTCATTAGTGTGTTTTTGCATGTTTAGTATGCATTATGTAAAAAAATTTCTATTGTTTATTTGTATACGGCTTTTGGGATGCAGTTTTTTGGTGGCTCAGAATTAGCCTTAGAAAATAGACACTGACTTTTACCTGCCTTGATAGTTTTGCTGAGTAAAGAGCTCATGGATCCCATAGTTAGATGGATTTCTGTATCCTTTACTTTAGGAACAAAGCCATTCCTTCATAAAACATTAGTTTGTTTTGGGTTTGTCATTGAAGGGGATCGTGATCCTTTAAAGGCTCATACATTAAACCTCCTCCATTTGAAAGTGGCTGTGCTTCTGCCCTGTGTTTGTCACTTCAGAGTTCATGTTGATGTTATCTTGCTTAGGTGAAGGAAGTAACACCACAGAGAAGGATAGGCTGAGAAATGGGTACCAGAAACTGGTAATTAGGCACAGCAGTTCATTAACGGTAGGTATTTCTGAGCTGCCTCAGCCTTTAGGTGTGTGGTTTTATTAGAGTCACCTGCAGTACACACGGAGTTGAACGAGTCAACCTATTCAGCAGATGAGTTTCTACCAACAGCACAGGGTAATAATGTTTACAAAAAACAACTGTGTAAATATGCAGCTCTGTGAGATTTCAATTTTTAGGATTTTGGCAGCCTGCTTTTTCTGTCACCAAAAGCAAAAATTAACCTGTAATTAAGAATGTCTCACATACCTGAAGGGATAGAAAGACTGGCCACTTAAGATATTTTTTTTAGTTTAATGAACTATCTAGAAAGATGCTTTGTTACTGAAGGAAAATTAGAACAGTAAAGACCACCTCTTCTTCAGAATCATTCTCAAGAAAAACTTCTATTTCTCCTCATGGTGTTTTATTACCTCTTGAATTGACCCAAAGTGCCTTCATGGCTGAATAAAATGTGACAATTCCTACAAAACTAATTCATTTCTTATATTTAAAGAACAAGTAATAGACAGTGACAAACACAATAAAGGTAACCCAAGCAGTACAGATAATGACAAGGCATTTGTATTTTTGATGCAAACAGAAATAGAGAAATACTATAGCAACCTTTTCATTACATCCCCAGGTTCCCATACTCAGCTTCAAAAGTCCTTGAGCCCTAACCAACTTCCAACAGTAAGGCTGGAATTGAATTTCTGATTAAAATCTGACTTTACTCCTCAAGGGAAGTTACAGGATAAATTAAGGAAGCAGATGCAAAGTCTTATTGGTCTTGACAATGTCTTGAAACACCAGCACTTAACAAGAGAAAACAAAATTTCCAGTACTTATGAGCAAACCTAATGAGGTGGGAGAAGGAGGAGGTGGCAGGGCAGAAAGGACACCTGCTGTGGGAAATCTTTCACTTCTGGGGCTGGATGAGTGCTGAATCTCTGCTGTGTCTCTGAAGGGCACAGGGTCTCCCTGGAAGGGGGCTGCTGCTTTGTCACCATACACACACACAAATATATTTACAGGTCATGTTTTTTGGCACTGCCTGGCTGACTTCTGCCATTTTGACTTTTGTCACACACGTGCCAGCAGCACAAATTCCCTGTGCCAGGCATTACTGTGCCCCACCTGGGAGAGCAGGTCAGTTTTCTGCAGGATGTGCAGGGTGTGCAGCCATCAAAAGGGCAAGTCCAGGCTGACCAAGCACCATACCTGCAGCACTTGGCACTCTTTGGAGTTGCTTCATCAGACAATAATATGGTTTCCCTGTTTTGTTATTGCTCTCTCCCTGTGTCCTCAGGGAAGTCAGATTTCCATAGGAAACTCAGCTGTGGAAAGCTGATTCTGCCAGAGGTCTAACAGCAGACCCCCTCAGGCAGGAAGGCAGCACAGGGAGCAGAGTGGGAAGAAGCAGATAGATAGAAAGCCAACCTGCTCTCCAAAACTATTCAAATCTAAATGCTCCTTTGCTGTGGCCCTGTAAAGGCCATATAAAATCAAGGAACATTTAATCAAATAGAGGGGTTATGATGAAGGGCAAAAAGTAATGCGAAAAAGTGAAAACAGATAGTCCTTTGTAAATTAAAATATAAGCCTGATAAAGACTACCCCTTGAAAATTGTGAATCTACCCCTTGATTGCATCTACCCCTTGAAAATTGTGAAGCCACACTACAAAGAAGGGGGCTCCATGGAATACCTAAAGGAGTAAAAGTAGATTTTTGATGCTGATTTTCAGTTCTGGTCGAAGTTTGCCTTTTACCATGGCAATAGGACATATTCTTAGTAAAGCTTATTCTTAGTGCTCTTGATTCAGCTGAGGGCTGTTACAGGATGAGAGCAGCTTTCTGATGCTATCTTCCCATCATACAAGTCCTTAATTTTCAGGTAAGGTGAAGTAAATAACTGACTTGTGTGCAGTACTCCATTGATTTCCCTGATGGTCTATCTTGCATCTAATGTGCTGAGAATTCTGGTCACTTTGAGAGATCTCCAAACTTCCACCAATCACTAATTTATCTGAACACAAATATTCTTCTAACTGCCAAAAAAACTTACTGTGGGTCTGGAAACAGCTTCAAGCCAGTACTAGCATCATCTTAGCCTGTCAAAATTATAGTAGATAGTAACTTGCATGCTTGCAGATTGATATACAAATGAGTTAGGGTAAGTATTAAGATAGACATTTTAGTAATAATCTGCCCGCAGACAAATTTCCCCAGGAAGGAAATATACTTTAAATAGTAAACACAGAAACAAAGTCTTCAAGGTTATCCTCTCAGTGGAAAAACTGGATAAAAACATTCATCATTTCACATATACATATATATAAAAATTTCAAACCTGTGAGATATACAGTACAAACATAAGGAACTAGCATTTAGGGCACAATTTTTGATCAAAATAAAGGTCAGTGTTTTTCTGTGGTGTAGCTATGAAGTTATAAATACCCCAAAAAACTGCTGAGTTCTGTGTGGAAAAGAACATGAAAGTCCAAATGAGACTGAATAAGACAGAGGAAAGAAGTACTAAGGATTACACTTTCCAAAGTGCAAATACAAAAGAGGATTCAAAACTACATTGATTTTTCGGTCCTTTTTTGATATTACATGTTTATCATATGCTTAGTGTTTTATGGGACTGGTAGTGAGTGCTCTGCTTGGAAGATCACTCCCTGCAATTCAGCATGAGCTGCCTGAATGTGATTTCCCCAATGTATCGCTCCAGGTCACATAGAAAATATGATGACTAAAACCAGAATTTTTATTTGGAAAATCTTTTTAACATTTATAGTCTTCATTACTGACCAAACTAATAATCACACCTTGTTAAAGGCTGTCAGAAAATAAAACCAGTTAGTTTAATGCCAGCAATAGCACTGAAGTCTCCATTATGCACATGCTTGTTTGAACAAGACTCCTGCAGCAACAAATGAAACTACATTTCCTGGATCTGGCACATTTTCATGCCATCAAACGAGTGATTCACATCTGCATCATGTCAGTCTTTGTTACCTGCTTCAAGATATCTGAGAAACATGCAAAATCTGCAACTTCTCTCCATTCCTGGTTCAACTGTTCCTATCATTTTTTGCTAAATTTCTAGTGTTATTTCACGCCTGGGCTATGGCAGGAATTTTTGCTCCATATTTAAGAAGAACGTCTCTGTAGCTCTCTGGTAGAGCTCTGCAGTTACCTGAATCCCACATGTGCAGGGCTGACACAAGGGGAACGAGTATTCCAGTGTTCCCTCGCTGAGTTTTCTTGTTTTGACTTGAAAGGGAGCAAACTTTAGATGTTACTAAGCATGTTCCAGAACTGAGAGGGAAGAGATAGCAGTGGGATGAGCACCAATAAACAGAGCACCCAGTATCCCCATCCTAGATTTAAAGAGTAACTTGTAGAAGACATGATATAGATGTTATCATATTTTATGGCACATTTTCCTATGGGATATGGCTCAGATGATTTCAGAATCCCATTGAAGTCAAACATCAAATGTCTGCAGAAAAAGTATTGGAAAATTATTTTATAAAAATGTATTATATGCTGAAAGTGAGAGAGCATATGGAGTCTTATGCATGAAAACAAAGGGAAACAGAGCTCACACTAGATGCAATATTCATTCAGGGATATTAAGGCGAAGAAATATTTCCATGCGCTTTATTTTCATGCCAGAATAGGTATGATCAAGCAAGTAACTTGCCTTTTCAAAAGTTCTGTTTATGTGTTGGTTTTAGGTTGGAGTGAGGGGTTATGATTGTCTTTGAATAGTAGAAAACTACAATATCCAGAGGTGAAAGTGCCTTAAGCATGAGTAACTGTGTGAGTGAGCAAAACTGATTGTGGATAACAATTGGATGCAAGTCTAAATCAACAGGCAACAAAACACAACAGGAGAAGGAAGGCGTAGGTATCTCGGTGTTAGAGCTGTCTGCAAGCTACTCTAAGTTCATGGTGAAAGCACAAAGGATAAAATAGAAACATAAAATTAGTATAATTTAAGAAAATCTTATGTGTCCTGACCTGCAACTGACACTAGCTTTAAGTTGTGCCAAAGAATCAACTCTGACTCTTATGCTACCAAAATACTTTCTCCTCCAAACAATGGAATTATCTCCTCCCACACATACCAAGATTCTCTAGAAGTTCAATGTAACTCAGTACATACAAGGATTTGGGCAACATTCACTTCATATTTTTAAGTTGAAGTAATAACAAGGGAAAGAGCTCTCTTGAGGAAAGATACTAAATTTTTCCACCAGAAAAAGGAAAGAAAAAACCTTAAGATAACAACAAAAAATAGTGCAAATTGTGCCAAAAGGCTTAAAGGAGAAGTATACCCTGCAAAATCCTCTGCTCAGCCCAGTGTCTCTTGCCTGTGCTTGCTTGGGGACCTTACCCACTAGGGAGCATTACTCATTTTAAGTGTTTTAAGTGCAAGCCTCCTTGGTTTATGGGTTTCTACTGGCCTTAGTCCTGTGCAGTTCTTATTTTAAACCCTGACTGAGATCACAGGTGTCACTGGGAGGTTTGTTCCCAAGGAACATTCCTGACTCAGGTCATTTGGCAGCCTGAACACACCAAGCACCAGAATGCCCTGGTGTTACCAAGCAGGAGATTGTAAAAGTGACACCAAGCTTCTCAAAATCAATGCACTGCGTGTAATTTTTTTGCTCTACTTATCTTGACATTAAGGCAGCATGTCTTTCTAAAGGATGTGCTACAGTTCCAGAGGAAACTTCCAACCAGGGAAATATTAGTGATAAAGAGCCTATGTGCAACAGTATACAATGGCATAGGCTGTGTGTCATCCAGTTTTCTTTCTGACTTCAGACAAATTAATTTAGGACTGCTTTGACAAGGAAGACCAAAACTGAACTTCTGAATGGATTTTATAGAATTTCACAGAAGATATGTCTGTATAATTACTAATATTGTCATAGTAAGTGTAATTTTAATAATAAGGCATGTAACAATTTAAAAGAGTATATGTTCTGCTGTGACCTTGATGCTTAATTTACCAATTTGGTTTTCAAATGTCACATGCTTTCTAATGGCTTCACAGGAGTTCAAATCTATTTAGAATATGCTTTGGAACTTGAAAATAAAAAATCCAATTATAAATTTATTAAGGAAAAAAGTAAATGTTTACCCAGAGCATTTTGCGAAGCATATAGATGAGTCATTAAAACAAAAAAAGGAGAAAATAATTGAGTGGTGGTTTATTTTTTTATTAATTGCTCACCCATGGATCTGTATGTGTCTACCAGGCATCAGAATTTATGATGTTAATGTGATCATAAGTGGGGACTTAAAGCACAACAACTATTTTTATTCTCCCCTGTGCATTCCAAGATGGGGATTTTCCATCACTAAGCTTCAACTGAAGGAACCACCAAATAACGTTTCTCTCAGCCTTCAGAAATACCACCATATCACATATTTGAAATAGGTAATGCTCATTTTGTCCTCTAATTCTTATTCCACAAAACCCTCTCTTCTACAATACTTCGAATCTACTGCTTCAGAGTTTCATGCATCTGCAGATCTCCACACTGGGGGAGACACTCGAAGCAAAACTCCTAATTCTGAGAATATACTTTGTCAGTCATTACATTTTTCTGCTCAAAATAAAAAAAAACTCCCAGTTCAGATATCTGCATGTCAGCCTAGAAACAGAGAAAACTTTTTTTTGCTCTCTCACCCACATTTAGTGAATGTAAAACTGGCTGTTGTGTTGGCAAAGAGAGGAAGGGGGATGGGTGTCCCTCCAGCTGTTTGCAGCAATCCTGGCGCAGAGAGGGGCTCGCGTCCAACTGCTGCAGGCTGGAACAGTCGGACTGAGGGCAGTGAAGTAATCCCACAGCAGGTCTAGCTCCCAATTGTCCCGGATTTTTTTCATCAACAATCTTCATTGTTTGTCCTCTGTTTTGGGGTTTCCCTTCAGTAAGTAGGCAAGTTTGGAAAGAGTGAAAAAAAATTGTATTTAAAAGCAATAGCTGAATTGTTCTGTGCCTCCTTCAGCTCCTTCCCTCATTCACAGTTCCTTGCTCATAATTTTTATAGTTTTTATGTAGCTTTTTGCCAGTTTCATTCTTTGTCCTATCACTCCCATGTATTTTAATTTCACATCCAAGTTTTCTATTGTATATGCATTTGAGAACGTTTGCTGGCAAGCAGGTCTTTAAAAAAAATGAGCAATGAGTGACAGAGTGTATTGATTTCTCTAGATTTACATTTCCCTCAGCATTCACAGAAGTCTAATTGATTTGTGGACCTTGTGAGCTTTCTCCCTCCAAAAAAATATAATTGTGCATGCAGTTCAATTATACCAGGGCAATTAAGAATTACAATTTGAGTTAGGAAAAATAGCAGAATTGAAGACACAAAGCAATCATCTTTTTCTGGTCTGTTTCTTTTCTAAGAGGTCAGAGCCAACACTTCCACCAAATTCAAGAGGAAGACTTTTCTGCCTTTATTGTCAAGCAAACACGGTTAAAATACATAAACCAGACATATACAGTCAAAATACATGGACTATGTTTAAGGCCAAATTTGGTAACTGATCACAATGAATCACTGTTTCTAAATGAGGGCAAAGGTTGTCCCTACAAGACTTTTTCTTTTATTTAAGATTTCAGTAAGCGTTGCTGAGTTTATCAAGACCTGCTTTCTTGTTTTGTGTACAGAGTGCCTCATGCAGTGGACTACTGCTCCACATCTGAGACTGTATGACAGGTCTGCAGCACAAAGACCAAACAAAACCAAAAAAAATTCAGTATGATTAAATCCTTTCATCTGGCATCTTTCTCCACAGTACTGCTATTGTTTATGCAGATTGCCATTTTGAGACAAAACTAAGGCCATCTTTCTAAAATCCTCATGTTGAAATATTTTACAACACCTGAACACAGCTGGTGGCATAATCCCGAAAATTAGAAAATAGAAAAACAAAACAAGCAAATTCCAAGAAAAATATTAAGCTGGATTTCAGTTTAGTTGAAAAAACCTTCAGCCTTTGGAAGCATCTTCTGCAGAGAAGTGCAGAGAACCTAAAAGCTTGAATATGTTTCCAAGCAAAAAGAAAGAGCCCACTGTTGCTCATATTCCAGGAGCTGAAGGAAGCCAAGGGATGGGAACACAGTTCAGTCCCTTGGAAGGAACAGCCTGAGAGTGGCCACACAAGAGCCAGCTGTACAGTCACTCTCCAGCAAGCTGACAAACAAGGCAGGGGAAGGCAGCAAAGGGATCAGCCCCAGCCCTGGCTGTATCTGTAATTGCTAGAAATGCTGCGCTCCAAAGCAGAACTGCAGTAAATGATCAGTGGGAGAAGGGGATGGACTACACACAGAATGAGGAATATTTTACTGTGTCAGGAGGCAAAGGAAAGTCCTCTAGCTCTGCCACTTCTTATGACTAATAATATCAGGGACACAAAGTGAAGGAAAGTAGTTAAGAAATGCTCCCATGAGGCCAAATCTACACACATTTGCCTCATTCATTTTTATGAAACTTGCTTTCAAGGTAAAAGCTCTCCCAAGGCAGCCCTCTCTTTCTGTTGGTAGATCCCACATAACCACAGGCTCTTGATTCTCTCTAGGGGAGATTTTGTGAGGTACAAATAGGAGTTACATGTCCAATTCCCATTATCTCTCAAAGACAATTACATGCTAAACTGCCCTCTGCTCCTTTTATAACCTTCTCTTTTACAGTCAGAGGTTCCTGATTACAGAGATTATCTACAAAAGGTTTCAAAACAGCAGTAGTTTGAGGTACTTCTTTAAAATGCTATTGGAAGGTTTGACAGCATACACAAAATATAAAGTAATAATCATGTATTGTATGGATTGTTTGTTTTAAGCTGACATTTACATGCTAAAATAGGATATATTTTTAAGGAAGCATACGCTCAGTCTAAAATATATGCAATTGTGGTTTATTCTGTTGCTCCAGTGAATTAAAACTTTCATTCTACAAAACACAGATGAGATACAATCTGGGGGGTTGATGACTTTTTACATCTCAGAAGACTGGGAGGGAAACTTTGCTGTAAACTAGTTTGCAGTAAATGGAGTTTGCAGTAGAAAATTATGTCCACTATGTGGTAAAGAGTTACTGTCACTTCAACTCTGGTCTTGCTTTATTTTATTTTTCCTAGTCTAGCTGACTGTAAATCTTTGAAATTGCATAATGCCAATTAAGAAAAATAAAGAACAAATTGAGATACCAGTACTCATAGAGGAATGCTGTTGGCTGAGGCCCCAGATATTTTTTATGTCTCCAGTGATTTGCCTGTAACTGTTCCAGGAAGTTTGGGAAAAGCTTTGCATTGACATCGTGCTGCAAGTGCTGGAAAAGCTTTACCCTGGGAAAGCCTTGAAGCCTAGTTCAATGTCCTGGGTAGCCTATCTTATGACTTCTGCGGACATTCTCAAGGTTAATGAATTTAGCAGAACTCCAACCAATCTCCCCACATGCACTTTTCAGAGCAGTTCTACTGAAGAGACAGTTTAAAAATTGTTTCTTTTTAGTGTTATTTTTCCTCCTCATTTCTCTTTCCTCAAAGTCTTGGAATTTTATTTTTCATTTAGGTTTTTTTCCTCTCAATGCTCATATGAACTTCTTAAAGGGAAAGAACTTAGTCTAACCTTGACATTAAAAAATAATAAAAGAAACAAACAAACAAAAAACCCAAACAAATGAACAAAAGCAAAAAAACAAATTTTAATTCCCACAATAGGTCATTCTCACTTCCAAAGCAGAATATTAAGAATGACTCTCCTCTTCTTAATTCATAGGCTTGAGACTTGGTTTTTCTTTTTACAAATGAAAAATTATTTTTAAAAAGACAAATAAGAAGTAATTCTGTAGAACGGCAAAGTCAGTGGATCATTTAAGCTTTGGCTGAGGATGGTGGCCACTGTAGAAGGATAAGTCATCCCAGGAGTTGTCTTCTGAGGAGGGGAGAAAGCATTCAGTGTGTGCTAGGTTCAGTGCCCCATCCACCTGCAGCGATTCTGTGGAATTACTCTTTGGGTGGGCTTTTGTTTCCTAGGAATTTTTGCATTTACTTTCCACTGTCAGAGAGTGGTTGGGCTCTTCCGACCTAGACTGACTCAGAAGCTGGGTGACCCAGTCTGCAGAGTTACCAACGACCTGGGAGCTCACTGCTCTTCTCTAGATGCCTTCTCTGACTACAACAGGAACTTGATAATTGGTTTGAACCAGAAACCTTTTTTTTAGATGACTAAAGTTAGTTTAAAAAAAGGTCAGCTAAATAAACTCTAATAATTTTATGGCTCCTAGTTCCCAAGTAAAATCTGGCAATACAAAAGGTGTGTAAAAGTAGTAAAAAGACTGTGGGAAGCAGAAATACTTTTCTAATAAAGGTTGGGGAAAAAAACAAGAAATATAATGACCTTGAAGGGTCACAAAAAATTAACTTCTGTGGCAATTAGTTCTCAATATGCCAGTTTTTCAAACTTCTTATTCTTGTAGTACATTTTCTTCATAAATATGTTGTATAAGAAAATTGTTGTTATAACGTCTCACATTTGGCAAATTGAAACCCCAATGTCTCATTTTCTTTGCTGATATTTTACAGATAAGGGCAAGTAACATTACAGAAACAATGCTGACTGTGTGTACTTGTTGCTTTTAATAAAACTGTCAAGTACTAAAACCCTGAGAGTGCATAGGCATATTTATAGATTGTTTCTCTCCAAATGGATAGGAAGAATGTTTTCTAAAGCCACATTCACAAGTTAAAGCTCGAGAGAAAATTCAACTAAATACAAAAAATATTATAGAAAAATTAAGACAGAAAAGTACAAACTATTGAATAGATCCCAGAAAAAAATATTCATTCAAAAATTTATTTAAAGCAAACCTTTAAAATGTGTTCTAAAAATAATGTGATTCTAAGCAAGAAAAGAAAAAAATTAACTATTAGAAAATACTTTTTTTCCTCTTGGTTGTGGTGTAGTTTCCTACTGTTGTATCAACATTATTCAAGAAATCTACTATTAACATTTCAGAGTATATGAAAGCCCTTACTGGACTGCAAAAATACAGGTAACCTTTTAATTTTTTTTAATGCAGTTAAATATACAAAATCAGATATAGATTATGTCCAATATATTAAGTGCAAGAACTTGGATCTAGTAGACAAATACTTAACATCATTTTCAGAAGTACTGACTACAAAAATAACAGGGAATTTAGCCAGGAAGAGAATCCAGAGGTTAGGCCTGTAAAAGTATTTAGGCCATTTAATCACAACAGCTATTTTAGTGGAAGTTGGATGCTTAAATACATTTAAGGATATGGCTATAAAACTGAAAGAGCAAACTAAGTACTGCAGTTCTTAAACTTGCAAAAATAGCTGTTCCTGATTAGATAGTCAGATTTAGCACTTAAGCCTGCAATGGCAGCAATACTTTTGGGCACTTATGAGTGGATATGCAGAACCCATCATGTTAAGAAAACTTTACCAGAACCTGAAAGTGTCAAAGAAAGGTCATGGCAGTCCCACCCTTCTAACGTAATTTAGTCCGTAGACTCAGATAAGATTTTAAGGATTTTGTAATATCTTAGAGTGAGAAACCCAAGTGAAATTAACTTCTAACCTTCACATAAAGAGTTATCTCCTACATTTCTCAAATCTGAAGGCCACATTTACTGTACTATCCTTGTATACAGCTAGCAAACCCAGGCATCAGAACCACGAGATATGTCTTTGTGCTCTATACCATCTTCACAAATGCTAACAGACAGAGTTTAAACCATATGCTTCACTCTGGTTCTCCTACAAGGACAACTAGTACCTCTAAGTATTAGTTGTCCTTGTAGGAGAACCACAAAAAATATCAAAGTGAAGGACCTCTAGGTGTCCTTCAATTTGATATTGATGACAATGAGAACTTTAAAATGTTCTCCTCCTCAAGAATGAAAATTCTCAGACTTTAAGGACACTTCAGCTTTAAGAGTAGAAATAATCTGGCTCAGTTTAGATGTCAACACAATTAATCATTCAGGGTTCCCTTGACAGTCAATAGAGATGTATTCAATGTAGACAGTGGAGTTCAGGTTGTGATTCATTTCATCCTGAAGTACACACTTAAAATAGGTCAGTAAAATCATGCCCTAATAAGGCCTGTTTCTCTTCATAGACTACAGATGGAGCCTAAAATGATGAACTCAACTGAAGATAGCTGAAGTTAAAATCAATCCATGCCTGTACTATGGAGTACAATTTTTGTGGATGTAGTCTATCATACCCAGTATCCTTTTTTCTACAGAACAGGGTGAAGAAAATTAATTTTCAATTATAAATATTTTTAAACTGAAACTCATGCAGATTTGCCTGTAAAATAAATCCCAAAACTTTATTATATCTATTTAAAGTTTACAGTAAAAATTAGTATAAACAAAATGTAAAGAATTAAGGTCTTCAAAGAAAAATATGATGTAAAAGTTAGACATGGAACTTCAAAAGCAAAGGGATTTGAATGTCTAATGAAACTGAGTAAGCATATCTCTTGGGTTTGTTTGGAAGTAAATATTAGTAAAGGGAAAATAAGATTAGTAAAATGTTGGCATTTCTTACCATTTCTGTATTGAAGAGAGAATGCAGAAAAAAAATACCTTGTTCTCTTTTAGCAAATATGTTAATGTAAAGTGGTTATTCATTCATTCCATCATATTTTATGACTGGAGAAAGAAGAACATTCCAGTAGTCATATTCTATTCACTTCAGCTTTTTCAGAGTGTATGAATCCACATTTATGCAACTTCTGACCACTGATTCTGAAAAATAAAACTCACAGGAATTCTGTGAGCATAGCAGTTTTTCAAAAGGATCATTTAGAACCTTAAAAATAATTGCTTGTGTTACACTCCAAATGCACAATATTAAGCTCTGTCCATTAAAAAGTTTCTAAAGAGATTTTGAGAGAAAAACTTATAATGAATACCTTGACTAATAAAAAAACCAAAAATGTATTTATTTATCTTTACGTTAGCCCACCTCTTCCAGCAGGAAATATTACAGAACTGTGATTACCAGGCACTGAGGGTTTTTTTAATATGTAAAATAAAGAAGAGAGGGGATAAGCTGTGGTGAGGAAAATGCAAGCATTGTACAACTCACCAGACCTCCTGTCCCAGAGAGATTTATTTATTGGAAATTGCAGCAAGAGGAAAAAGACTAAATAACTTTAAGTCCCTAGTTATTATGTCATATGTAGCCCCATGGTACAATACAGTCACAATCTGCTGTTTTGTAAACTGAGCTGTCAAACACTTGTTATTTTAAAGCTGCAGCTTTTCAAGGTTCTCTGACAGCCAGTGGTCTCAGCTCTCAGCCTGATTCATGGCTGGCTCTGAGACAGAGGAAGTTCGTGTCTGCTGTAATCTAAACACTTTGCAAATGGAGCATTGGAACAGTGGTGAAAGAAGAAAATAACCTAAACCCCATAACCCAGACAAGAATCCTGCAAAGCTTCTGGGGAGAAGAGAAAGGAAATAAGTACAACAGCATAGTCTGCAAGATCAGCAAATGTATTCACATGATTTTATTTCAAAAAACTCTCAGAGTTTCAGGCTGGGAGAAGAAGTTGATTTTAAGCCACTTAGCTGAAAAGCAGTGAGAATTAGTCTCTGTCAAAAATATGGAAACAATGTCCCAGACGTGTACTTCTGCAACATCTGTATTTTCCATTTCAAGAGTAAATACAAAAAGGTTGGTTGTAGCAGGATTTATCCTTCTCCTCCTCTCCCTCTCACCCCTGAGAGTTGTGTCTTGCCCCTAAATTCAGAGCAGTGAAGGATTATAAAGCATAAAGAGATGTGGATAATTTCCACTGCACTGAACTTGAGATCTAATGTTTCAGAGGTACCACGCAGACAGTAAAGGGAAGATGTATTCCTGGGCTGTGGTAAATCATCTCTGTAATAATGGAATCAAGACATAACTACTGCTTAGTCTTTCTTAAAGGAAGCAAAAGTTCAAATCCAGGGAGAAATATTTTAAAAGCTCCCTAGTCAATTAACCAAAACCACGTTTCTGATATAATATTAGCCCAGAATTTATTTCCCATTTTTCCCTTATACAATTCTTGCACATTTTCAGTCTTCTTTGTCTCCAGCACACATCTGTTTGTTACCAGTCTAAGCCTCATTCCCTGCTCCCCTCCTACCAACTTTCATAGAGCAACCCACACCAAAATACTTTGCTAGGATATAAAAGAGGCCCTCGAACTGTCCTTTTGCAGCCTGGTCTGACCAAGTGTAAAAGTTTCTTATTTTCTTTACTTGTATGGACACATAGGTAGCCTCAGGATAACGTTCTAGCTACAAGGTTCTCTCAATTGTCAGGAAAAAATATGTTTCTGGATGAGCATTTGGTAATTCTGTCCTACCAGTCCTCTTTGCAACATAAATCAAATGTATTTTTGGAGTTCGTGGCTGGTGAGTTACAGCTCACTTTTTAGCATTCATTTTGTAGACAGTAACACAATACAGCAGGAATCATTGCAAAAGGGAAGAATTTGTGAGAAGAAGTATAATTTGTATACATTCTCTGCAGAAAGACACCATGCTGAAGATTTTGGCAACTTACTTGAAATGTTTATAGCAGCCATAATACTTGCCTTTCAAAAAATGATTTATGGACAGCTGGAATTTACACACATTGCTTGGAATCTGTGGAAAAAATCTATAGGATAGTTCATGTCCTTCAGAAAGCTGGATGCCTAAAAGCAGAGCTATGGACACTGTAGAAAGTACAGTCACAAAGCATCTGCAAACTAGTGCCAGCATTCTTGCATTTGTCATCAAGCAATGGAAAGGCTTTTTTAGTTAAACTGAAGTAATTAAATCTCCCAGCTTTCATTAAAAGGATAGAACTGTCTGCTGCTGGTCTGAAGAAGTGCACCGAGGGAATGTAAATTTTAATTTCATGGTGCAAGTGTTAAATTATTGCCATCTAAGCTGCCTGCCAATACTACATGAAATGCCGCCACATTTTAATAATTGTCCTTTTGTTTTAGGTGGAAATACCACATGTGTTATGATTTCAAAGTTTTTATGTGCAATTAGAGCCCTGAGAACTACAGCAGCATAACCACATTCAGTTCACCTAATTGGACTGAGAAGAAACTATCACTTCTGAAATGGTTTGTGTCATTTTGAGTGTCTGTGTTCATGCACGCGTGCATAAAAAATGAAATTTATTTACTCCTTCATCCTCTGTTAAAATAGGGAAATTCCTTGCAGTTCAAATTCAAGATACAGCTGGGTGTTCTAAATGAATCTCAAAACAATTGTTGGAATGCATATAAATACAAACCTGCCCTTCTGAATCCCAGAATTCTTTCCTTTCTTTTTTCTTTTTTTTTTCTTTTTTATTTCTTATGCTGTTAACATGGATTTGTTATCAGTTACCTGCCTTTACTGTGCACTCGATGAGAGTTTTCAGATTCCCAAACTATAAAAATCAGAGCCATTCTCACTACTGTGGAAATACTAGCTTTTCTTTCAGAAGTGCAGAATTTATGACAAATTTAACAATGTTTATTAGATTATGTTGTTGTAAGTGGTAGTAACAAAGAAAACCAAATGGAGATGTTTTCACTACAAACAGTTTTGAAGATTTTTATAAACTTATACAAAAAAAAAAAAAGGAAAAAAAGCAACAGGGGAATCTTATATCCTTATGAAACAATCAGCTTCTGCCTAGACATTTCCATGGTGTGTTGTGGGGCCTTCTCTAAAGGCTTTTAGGTAAAAGCACTCACATTTCTACATGCTCTCACTGGCTCTGCAAGGTCCCTCACCTTGCTAAGAAGCTAGTTGGTGTTTTTGTGTCATTTGTTCTTGAGTAAGTGCATTCACCATTCTCTCTGGCCCCACAAAATTAACACTGGCACAAGTCCCAGTGAGGCAAAATCTAGAAAGACAGAGAAATGCCACTAACCCTGCTCTTCCCTGACTTTATAATTTCTGTCCAAAAACTAAGCTAAGAATTGCAAATCCAACCAAAGTTATGTTTCCAAGTCCTGTTTCAGTACCTAAGCTTCCATTAGAACCCATGGGTAGGCACACACAGATTTAAGAGCTCACCTACCCATATGAGTCTGATTTTTCTTCAAGTAGAAATGGAGTTTCTGAACTTTTCTTTTCCTTTTCTTCCCTCTTAGTGAATTGAAAAATTTCCAGGCTTGAGCAAAATAGGGTTCAAAGGAGCTTTTGCTTCTGAGAAAGCCTGAGACTTATGTCTCTAATGCATCTGATTCTGGGAGAATATCCCCTTTGTTTCCCTTTGCAGATTTAACTATACAGTGAGACACAATAGCAGATGAAATATTGATTTGGAGAGTCTTCTCACAGCACAGAGGAGATTATTTTATTGCAAAGCTAGTGGGGAAACACTGAGGTACCACAGTCCTGTCTTCCAAATGACTGAAGGTATCTACAGTTCTGTGTATGCCTAGAATACCACTTTTGGAGAAATTTAATGACAGAAAATTAAACTTCAATAGGATCAGCTAGAAATTAAGGAGGAGTCTTGAAGATCAGGAAGACTCAAACAAAATTCTATCCTACTGAGACATCTGAGATGTTTACAAGTATCCAAGATTTATGTCTTTAACCAAAATTGTCTTACTAAGACAGCGTTGTCCCAGTCCCTGCATTTGCTGAGGTGAGTAAACCTGTTATCTCCTGCCTTATCTTTCTCCAGGATACTGCTGACCTCACAGAGATGCCCAGTCACTGGCAAGGCAGGCATTACTCTACACTCTCATTAAGTATCATGTTGATACAGTCACCTAAACTTACAATTCTAGTGCCGTTTGAAGCATACATAAAGCTGGCAGAGAGAACACAGGATTCTCTCTGACACTCCCAGGTGTGGCAGCTGAAGGAAAATCAGGTGTCCTATAACATTTCATTTGTGTTTCACAATCCCCCTGAACCCTGAATGGGAACAAACACATATATAGATGCCACAGAGGCATACACCTAAATTTTGTGTTCTGTCAATGGCAATGAATTCTGTACAATCTGTGGCAATGAGTTCTGCCCAAGAGTAAAAGGCTCTGAAACAAGGACATAACCCAGTGGAGTCCCTTGGGATCCACCTAAGAGTTCATTCTTCACTTGCAGTATTCTGGGCTGCTTGTGAATCAGTAACTGCAGATAGAAGGGAATAAAATCTCAAGGCAAGGTACTTGAAAACTTATTCTCTTCCAGGAATACAAGAATGAAGTGACAATGGTATTGGTTCTAAGGTTTTAAAACAAATAAATTATCTTTTTAGGTTTGAATGTTTTGGAACACGCATTGACTATGATTTCACATGTATAACCTGAAAATATGTGTAATTATCA
This sequence comes from Pyrgilauda ruficollis, assembly GCF_017590135.1. NCBI lineage: Eukaryota > Metazoa > Chordata > Aves > Passeriformes > Passeridae > Pyrgilauda > Pyrgilauda ruficollis. Next base: position 10,625,629 of record NW_024510321.1, read on the forward strand.
TGTATATTCCATCAAGGTTTACTGGTGAAGATCTAGCATTGTAAACAACCCTTGTTTACACAAAAAGACAATTGGATCTTCTTTTGTTTCAGAGTTTACATGGTTAGAGACTGAGATCATTATTTTGAAATGTGAGGATGGGAAGACACACTAAGTACCCTTGTGAAGCTTTTACAATGACTTCTGTAAATAAAGCCCACAACAGAAATGCACAGTGTCTCCAAAGAAACAATTATCATGTACTGTGTTTGAATAATGACTCACAATATTTTATCATCATCTGTTTACATCATAAGTCATAATGACAATTCAAAATATAGTGTATGCTTTTTTATGATTGTCTTAATTGTGCAGAAGGGAATTGCCACAGCCTAGCATCATAAACTTTGTAAACCTTTCTTGGAGACTGCTTTTTTATCCCCATCCTCTTCTGCTCAAACAAAAGCATGAAGGAAACAGAGCACACAAATAAAACTGCTTTAAAATAGTCCCATGTGTCTGGCTAAAACAAAAGACAGGAAATTCTTAAAAGTATGGTTATAAACTGAAAAATGCCTATAAACATGGCTTCCTAATGTTCTGGGTTTATGTATCCATGATTATTTCACTATCAATATTTTCTCTGTTTATGTATATACAAATGGCACTGGGTCAAAGAGCCAAGACCACATTCTTAGTCTGAGATCTGGAACACAAGTCCTGCTGCTGTTGGCTCCTACTTCAGCCTTGAAGATGGAACTGAATGAAGCCCCTAGATTTCAGCTCCTGCATGTTTGATATGCCATGTTATTTCTAATTTGTAACCATAGTGCACTGCAGAGGCTAAGGTTTTGATTCAGCTTTTAAGAATTATGTGGTAAATCTCAATTAACTCCTGGAATGTCAGGATGACAAAACACACTGCAGTTACAGCAAAAGTGCTCAGCACTGTCCAAGGGCTTCAACAAGAGACCTTGCTGCTCACAGGAAGATCTAGAAAGAAGAATGGGGCCCATAGACCCAAAAAATGTAACATCTGCCTAAACTTCAGGCATTGTAGCCTGCAATTAAAACCCAAGATTAGATATTTGTTACAGGAAACATATGACAGATTAGGACACTGGCTCAAAGTAAATGCAAAGAAATATCTGACTCTATCTCACAACACTGAAACTCAAATGATGTCATCACCCTATGAAGTTTAGGCACTCAGTGTCACAGCTGAAAGCTGTGGCTGCTCCATCCAGGTAGGATCCATGGACCATGAGGGCTATTCAGCTGCTTTTCAAATGTTCAAGCTTCCTGTAACACTGACAAAAATGAGATGGTAACAACGCTTCATAGGATTATTCCTAATCCTATCATTTAATGAAAAATAGACATAAGAGCTTTGAGGAGCGGGGACAGCTTGCTCTATACAGTTTCTCTCTTCTCATCTGTCTTCATGAGCCCTGGTCACATGCAGCTGGAGTGAGCACCACCTGCCCAGCTACGTAGGTGAGGCCAGGACCATGTGGGGCCCTGCTTCCTCAGGAATGAGATATCTAAATGCCTGATGGGAGGAGGAGGGGAAAGGGGGAAGACTTTCTGAAACATTCACATTTTTACTGGAGTATATTAGTAGAATTTCTGGGGTTGGAAGGGCCCTTCCAAAGATCATCTACTCCAATCCACCTGGTTGCTCAAAGCCTCATCCAACCTGACTTTAAACACTTTCAGTGATGTAGTATCCACAAAATATATATTCCCTAAACAACGTTCCCAAAGTAATGAATTTTGCATGAATTTTCTACCTGATATCTAATCTAAATATATCTTCTTTCACTTTAAAACCATTGCACCTGTCCTGTCAGTACAGGCCTTGGTAAAAATCTATTGTTCATCCTTTTTTTTTTGTTACAAGCCATATTTTTATATTGAAAGACAACAAAAAGTGTCTTCCCAGAGTCTTCTGTTCTCCAGGTACACAACCCCAATTCTCCCAGCCTATTAATTACATGTGTTCTACCACACTTCCCAGGCATGGGAAGCTACAGGGAAGTTGCCTCACTTTTCTTCAGGATCCCAAGAGTGCTTAAATTAGATGACATTACCTGTTTGGTTATTCTTTCTGAGAACAACCAAAACTAGACTATATGACCTGAAAAGCTTCAGAGAAAGCAGAGGAGTCAATTATTTTTTAAAGATGCTGAGGTCAGGCAACCAATGAATGTAAGGATTTGAAGGAAAAATTTCAATGTGGCAACTTAAAACTCATTGCCTTCTATTTTACTTAAGTAGTTTTATTGACCCTAACCTGTTACAGGTTTGTGAAATGTGAAAGAATGCAGATATGTTTCCCATGTCTGATGTTACTTAGGCATTGCTTATGAAGTAAGCAATTACAATTAAATTCTCCACATAAATGAACACAGCTACAGCTCAAAATCTGTTCCACTTCCAAAAAGACATTATTTTTTATTTTTATTTTTTTTCCACATGGAGCACTGATTAATTCTTCAAGTTTTTTTTAGAAGGACTTTCTGACATGTATCATTTGCTTTAAAGTTTATTTATGTATTTCTCATGCATTGCATTCTTAAGGCAAAAAAGATCAAAAGGATAGATAGGTTCAGAGCACAAGATGTAAACTAGTTAGATTTCAAGATGATTGACAATATTTGAATCCTGTTCTGACAAACTGTACAAATGACTAAAGAAGAAGGATTCTTCAGCTGACTCTTTTCAACAAATTTCTACCACATGACTACATGTATCCTATGGCAAAGGGAAGGGTTTGGGCTGTGCACAGCTGTGCAGCCTCTGTTGCAGCTCACAAAGAAAAGCACATGCACTGCCTAGGACACAGCTTCTTTTTCTTTCCTTCTGTAAATCTAGGTGCATGGTCCTACAATTCCTACTCCCAGCTCATTTACCTGACCTCCGTGGTCTTTCTCAAATCATATCATCTCCTGTTATTTCATCCACCCCATTCATTAGGTCAACTGAAGTACCACTCATGGCCATATCAGTGGAGACTATGCACAGTGTGGGAACACAAAATTTATGTTTCCTATATGGAGTTGTAATTCTCTTGATAAAGAACTTGCTTAATTATTAAAAGCTGTATAGTGTGTCAAGACATGTAGCAGTTCATGAATAAGCCATTTTTTCTGTGGTCAGCAACTGCTGGCCAACTTAGATGCTTGAAGAGCATCCAACTTACACATGAAAAGGAACTAGTTTGTCTTCTTGGGTCATGGAGTTCCTCATTTCACCAGCCAGGATCTTTCCATGGTATATCTTTATTTTCTTGTGGGAAAAGAAAAGAAAATTCACAAAAACTAGGATAAATTTGTACCAATTGTATCATTCTGTTCTGGTTGAAAAGCTTTCATAATTCAGTATTAAAATATAAAGTGTTCTTAAATAATTTCTGTTGGACTTTTTTGGCTTCACACCTCTTACAAATCATAAATCTCACCTTTCAGCTTTAGTTCTCTTGCAGCACATAGGTTTTCCTGGCAACACTGGAGTAAAACACATCTAACTTTAATGTCAAAAATTTTTTCCAATTGAAATTAACCCAAATATTAATTTCCTCTCTATTTTTCGTGATTAAGTTCATCAAATATTTGAAGATGATTTTCATGTTCCTTGTTAGGCATCAGTTAACTTACAGTATATATTATTTGCTCCTTTAATTTTCTTCATAAATCAATTTTTCTATACCCCTTAATCATGCAAATTTGTCCTTTCTGAGCTCTTTCCAGTATGAAAGCCTTTTTTTTTATTCTTTTAGATCCCTTGCTTTAAAAAGTTCATAATTTTAAATTTATTTAGGATCACAAGGGAAGTTCCAAATATTACATAAAACGTTTGATACAAATAAGTAAGAGTGTATAATAACAACATTTGCTATTTCAGCATATAGCAAACATACCCAAATAAAACTAATGGATATTACAAGTCATTCCCCCTTTTCTTTTGAAATTTGTTTTGGATGTTCATAGTACAACACAGTGTAACTTTATTGCACTAAAAGTCATGATGGCATTTATTTTACCTAATTTTTGATTCTGCAATTTTATAATCTCAGAACTTAAAATCCTTCTGGTCTTTTTCAGATTGCTACCTCAGAAAGAGATGAGTCACAGCATTGACTAAAATGCCTACAAACAGAGTCTGAGACACTCAGAACCCAACCTCATTGAAGCTACTCTACCAGAGCTCTAGATACACAGACTTTTGCATTTAGTCAAATGAATTCCACCTTCATGTAATCTTCGCACTACACTGCTTAAAAAAAATGCTTGAAAACCGAAGGAAGTTCACTACTCTCTAGCTCTTTCTACAGATCAGGCTACTCAAAGTATTGTATTTATCTGGGGATCTTCAAGGGTTTTGGCGTAAGATACAACCAAAGCCTAGACAATGCAGAGATGGGAAAGCTCTCAGTAATTAGATATCAAGACCCTCAAGGCATTATATCATTCTCTCAAGCAAGAGAGTACTTGGGAAGTTGGCATCAGAGTCAAAATTTACACAGAGACACATACACACCATATAATTAGAAGATTAAGGTAATATTATGACACTGCCTTTGGGAAAGTCTATTTCTTAATTGTCAGAACCATGATTAAACCTGCCATGTCAGATACTTTTGCTAAATTGAAGACGTTAAGTGGATGAGAACTATAAATCAGTTTGTTTTCATAACTGCTAAAGAAGAGCCAGTAAGCTGGTAAATTTCTTGTCAAAAACATCATGATCAAAACACTCCTCCTTTTAATCAATTCCTCCAAAAAAATTCAGGTAGGTTCTCATTCTTCAGATAACCCATTTCTCCTTAGGGAAACATTTCCTTCCTAGGGAACTTCTGTCAAACGACTTTTTTGCAACCAACAAACATGAGAATTCTAATCATAAGTGATTTTAAAAGCACATACAGACGTCCTGTAATGAGTGAATGTCCATTTTCTGCAATTAGCCATCTCCTTCCAACCTCAGCAGTCTGGAAGAGTTGCTCCTCTGTAAAGCCCTGCTCATAGAAGAACAAGGAGAGTGGAGAAGTCACCAAAGTCCCGAGACTCGAGCAGTAATGCCACCACTTCTGTGGAGATCAGGGTAATAAGAGCCCTTGCTTGGAAGAGCTTTTGAAACACCCCTGTGAGCATCCAAGGGAACTGCAGCAACACATTCCTGTGAACAGGAGGGAGTAAGTTCAACAAGGAGTGGCAGGCCTTATTTCCTGATAAAATATCTTCCTACAAGAAAACTAAAAAGGATTTTTCCTCAGTTTTTTCCACATGGTCCAGTATAAGACCATAATTTCTGCACCTGATAAAACAATTGATAGTGAAATATTGTTCAAGGTCATATCAGATATTTGTACACATCATATGTAGGTTTCCATTTTATCTCTTTTGTTGGACTTAAAATGAGTCCACTGTTCTATCAATAGTGACAATAAACAATCAGACTCCATGTGTAAGAGACTGCTTTTTTTTTTCTTCTTTTTCTGTGTAGCCTGTAAAGCTGTTTATTTGTAGAATAAATAAAAACATGATAGATCCTTTAATTAAAATTAAATGGTAGTACCAGAATTTTTTTCTGTTTTAAAGAATTTCATAGATATAAGTACACATAATATTTTGATAAATAGGTGTGTTTTTCTTTTTCTATTCCTGTTTTAAGATTTAAAGAAAAATGTGCAGAAAGATGGAGAGACAAAGTAAAAATGATAACCCTCAAATATTTATAAGACCTTGAAAGTTTTTCAAAACTCTCCCAGAAACATTCCAATTCCTATAAAAATAAAAACCAGTGGAAAAAAAATTGTTAGACAAACATAATTAGAAACCTGTTAAAGATATTTCTCTTTTTACTTTACCATTTTCCATCATAAAATCAGGATTTTAAAATTGTTCCAAATAAATTAGCTTTGGAATATACTTTCTCCCACAGTTTCAGAACCAAAAAAATTTTTGCCATATCATTTTCAGGAAATCATTCTGTATCGAATACTGTAAAGACACTTTCCAGACTATATTCTTTCACTTGCAGTTTTGTCCTTCATTCTCACATCCCAGTGACAGCTGTGCTCTGTGCCAGTGCCATCCTGAAGGATGCATCTGTAATGAAATTTGAAGTTTTCCTACTGCCAGCACACAAAACACCCTACTTTGGGACCTGTGCTGCACCGTGCACTGAATCTGGGTTTGCATTGACCCACTGGACAACTTGATTCCATCTGCCACTACTGGAACTAAAGACCCATTTTGATTCTAGTTATGGCTGGGACAAGACAAATAACAGCATCAGCTGTAGCTGGTGAATATTAAAATATGTAAGTACAGTTTGGAAAAAAAATTTTCTTCCCACCATCTCTGCAGTGGCAACACTCAGGAACTAAAAAACCACAGCTATGATATTCAAGTAGAGGTTTAATAAAGGAAATAAAGCAGGAATTTCTCTTTCAGGAATTTCTTTCCTTTGTTTTTCTGGAAGGACATCTGTAATAAACCTTTTAAGACATCTTTAGTTATCATCATAAAAGAGCTCACAAAAATTCAAGTAGACATTGCTTTTGAACAGGGCACAACTAGCAGTTTACAACTGGAGCTCTGTTGTAGCACAGCACAGCAATTAATTCTAGAGTGCTAAATTATGTCAAAATACATTAGCATGCATCAAGTACACTCAGAATTTCATTACACCTAATTCTAAGTGTTCAAAAATAGTAAATGTTTAATAGTGATACAGAAGGAAATAGAAGAACAATCAAAAAGGACCCCTAAAGGATTAAAAAAATCCCACTAAAATTAATACCTAGATCAGAGAGTGGGGAAAATAGATAAGAGAAGCAAAACTAAGATTTTACAGAAGACTACAGACCTACAAAAATGCTTTTAAATATCTAAGAACAGAAGGTAACTGAATAATACTGTAATGCCTAAAGAGGATAATTTTTTGAGGGATGCAAAAGAAAGTGCTGTGAAATTTAAATAAATTCTTCCCATAGCTTATCAGAAATAAAATTATAGGCAGATGGCAGACCTTTACACACAGAGGTATACCTTTCCTGAGGAAGAGAGAAGTAAACACTGCAGAAAATACAACATGAATCTGAAATATTACAGGTGGCAATCTTAGCACATACCAGATGAACTAGTGTCTCAGAGCTAAGACATATCCACTTCAGAATTCACAGAAAGGGACAAAACTTAGGCCACTTCACAAGAGTAATTTAAATCACTTCATTGTTCAACTAATTAATTCCTTATGCAAGACATTACTTTGAAATCAATGGGGTTGTTCACACAAGTGACAGCAGTGGGACCATGGAGAGGAGGAAGCTTTAGTGGATTTAAAGAAAAATGTGTGGAGTTGTTCAAGAATGGACCTGGTGCAACCCTGCCCACAGCTAACCATTAACAAAATAAGGACTGCATTTGAGTCAGAGAAACAGTGTCTCTTTCAGGCATATTTTAGAGATATCCTTCAGAGAGGTGTTATTCCAGCCTAAACACAGAAATATGTGTTTATGGGAACCACATATTACAAAAACTATAGAACATAACTTAAGCAAACTATGGAGCAATGGCTATTGCACTGAGATAATCTACCAATGAAAACCAGAAGTTTTAACCCTGAACAGAAGTGATGAATTCTGTTAATCCAGATTCAAGTTTAAACTCCTAAAACTCACCACTTGTGAGTGTGAAGATAGCTACATACCATATTTTTATCTAAACGTATGAAAGAGTTCAGTAAATTCAGCTTAAAAAATTCAAAACACAGACATGTCTTCAGCCAAAACAAAGTCAGAGCCAGAAGTAATTTTAATTCTCTTCACTAAATACTTTTTTTGACCATGAGAGTATGTATAAAATGGATGCAATTGTAATCACAACAGCACAGGGATATGTAACTTTTATATGGTGAAGAACATGCTGAGGAATAATTTGCATGCCTAAAGGATTGTATTTTCATCCAGCTGTCGTGGTTCCTGTAGCAAAAGTATTTTTCTCTCCTTCCCAATCTTACTCTTTCCTAAAAATCTTAGTTTTGGAAGGAATAAGACAGCTCAGGAATTTTAGTTTGGGTCCCCGAGAACAAACCAAGGGTTTTGGAAATGCCTCCATTCTCTGCAGGAGCTCTGCTTGCTCCCAGTCTGCACAGGAGACTCGACTGTCTTTGGGCTGAAGGCAGACCAGGAGAGACACACGGATGTTTGCTTCCTGCTTTTCCTCCTCTGGGAGAGAACAGAGGAGGTGTTCTGCTGGGGTGAACCACTGTGAATCTTTGGAGGGATACTGCATGGGCTGTCTGGAACACACCTGCATGCTGGGAGGTGGGAAACTGAATTGGCCTATTTGAGTTCCCTTTTGTTCAGAGAAACAGGGCTTTGGACTTATAAACAGAGGTGCTTCAAAGGGAGACAACTTCACCTTTAACCTTTCCACAGAGGGATAACCCTAACTTCCAAACTTTTAATCAAATATTATCAAGAGCAGTTCAGAAACCGAGTGAGGCAGTGATGGCAACCAACAGCTAAGATATTAACTATACACAAGATCTGCCAGTCTACGTGTCAGTTTTGAGAGGACACTTGTTAAATACTTGGTATTGACCAAAATGACTTGCAAACAGAATAGCTGCAAAGTATACAAAAACATAACTCTGTGTCTTCTTTCCCTTAGATAAAAAAGTATGTTTCCAGTCAGTGAAGTAAACAGAAATAAATGCAAACTGTGTGCCTACAAATAGACAAGCAGAGGAAGTGTCACTAAAGCAGTTAACAGGAATATTAAAAGCCATTCCTTATTAATAACAAAATAAAGAACTGTATCTCCAGAGACCGCTGAAGAGAAGATAGCAAACTACTGAAAAACCAAACAAAACTAATGTTTCCCATGTCAGCCTCTTAGCAAGTCAGTTAATCCGCAAAGGCTGGCTCTCTCTGAAAAATATAGCAACAAGAACTAACAAGACAAAGCTTCATCATCAGGCTGAGACAAAATTTCAGGTGAGGTATTACTTACTGTTAAGTGCCTAAAACAAAACAAAATTAAAAGCTGAAGCTATCAAACAATTCACTTTGGTATTTCTGATATACTTTTTTTTCTGATAGAGTTTTCAGGACAAATTAAAGGAGTCTAAAATATAATATGGAAAATTAAGAGAAGACAGTTGCCTCCTTTTACTCAGTATACCCCAGAAGTTACACACTGTTCACCAAACCCTCATGTACTGCACTACGTTGATTCTTGAAGTTAGCTTCACCTCCCTCATCCAAATATCATCTTGTTTGCAGGAGTAAATTTCTCCATATCTTACCAGCTGCAGCTGATTCATTTCATACAAATAACTAATGGACCATTAAAAATAATATTCACATAGTATCTTGCAAATTCACCTGACCAAGAGACTGCTTGACTTTGTTTGCTGGTATAGCTGACATTTCTGTTTCAGTAAAAGGTTATAACTTCCACAAGGGACTCAAATATATGCTCAGCACTCAGTCTTAGTGAGGGCAAACAGAAGCAAATTTTTGAGTGTAGTTCACCCAAACTGTATGTGAACACCCTCATTACTGGACTACCAGCTCTTCCTCCTCCTTGTGTTGGAGAAATTTGCTTTACCCCACCCCAAGCTGTCTTTTCTTTTTTTTAATACAGTAGCTTGTACTAGAATTTCACTTAAAGGTTTGGTTTGCTTTTTTAATTTGCAGAAAAACTAAGAAAATATATTTTGTGTTAATGTATAAATAGTTTACACAACTGTCAATGAACCAAAAACAACTAGATACTTTATAGAGAACTGACCTCTTCTATATCAGGTCCCTTTCTTCATCTTTCTTGTTATTCCTGCTCTATTGCAAGATTTTAGTGAGAACACTATTAAAATGAGTACATCTGTACAACTGTTGCTCTTCATTAACTCTTCAGCCTGTGCCAAAAGTTATGGCTGAAAGTGGGAGGTTGTTAATGAGGACTTGTTAATGGGCATTCCCAGTGTTTCTATTACTTTATAAGTTTTCTCTCTGCCTGATTGTAGCTAACTATTACCATTTGAGGGACACAGCAGAGAAGCCATGATTTTCTTCCTCACTCAATGGTCACAGAGCACGTGGGGTAGACCGAAATCTAGAAGAATATCTGCAATTTCTCGTTATCTGTTTCCATTCTAAATTATATCAGTACAGAGTTTTATAAAATGGTAATGAATATTGAAAGTGAATTTACAGCTTTCAGTGGCAAATTACAACTAGATATGACCAAGGAAGGATTAAGCCCATGATTTTGCTTAAGAGCTCAGATGGTTGGAGTAATTGGAATGTAGCTGTAGGGCATCCTTTTGGTCTATAATTGGGTCATTTCTATCTCATCCCCTCGTGGTGTGTATAATTACAAATTAATTTGAAATCCCACTGTGAGTAAAGAAAATCAGTTTAATATAATGGAAGTGCAAAAGCAACAGGATATTATTTTTTAAAAGATTTTTAGTCTTTATGCCAAAATAGTCTGGCCCAGAAGTCAAGTTCCTATGGACTGAAGGGCTCACATATGGTTTCCTTCCTGTCTTTTATGTGGACACAGGTAAATTTTCTCTCCAAAATAGATGACATTTCATGACCACACCAGCCATGAGATTTGATGGGCAATGGTGCTACCGGAGCACTCCCAGGCAGCTCTAAACAAGGTGATCTAGTTTTACTAGATTTCACTCTTGCCCTTTGAAAGGTATTTTTCTGCTTTTCCCCGGAAGCGTTAGGCGTTGCTCAGCCCTAGCTAGCACAGCTGTCCCCGTGTGCTGCAGGAGCTCACCCGTTCCAGCTGCTGGCTGAGCAGTGCTGCTGGCAAGTTCCGCTCCCTGCCTTCATCGCCTGCGCGGTCGGATGTGTTGGACCTGCTGCCTGCCTGAGCGCGGCACAGGTAAAAACACGCGCTCCTGACAAATGGATAACCCCAGCCACAGACAATGTTTTGACTTGCTGAACTTCCTGTTTCGCTCCAAGTGTTTTCATCTCTCCCCAGAAATCTTGAAAGGGGTTGGTGAGAGGGTCCCAGGTGTGATCTGAGCACCAGGAATGTTGACAGCGAGCCGGGGGCTGCATAGGGTGTGCATTTAGAGGGAAGAGGAGAAAAAAAGACTGTCAGTGCAGAGAACAAGGGTATTGAGATTTGATCACATTTGTAGGTGTCTTGTAAAAACTGTAGAACATCCCATGCCATTAGCATGATAAGATTAAACTCCTGGCAGAAAAATTTATAAAATAAAGAAACAAAAGAAAAGGAGGGGGGAAAAAAAGAAAAGAAGAAAGGGAACTACTTAGATATAAGATCCAAAGTTCATTGGGAGTGTTCTTTATTGCATAGCTCCAAAGCTAAGATGTGCTGGGGCATGTGGAAAAATAAGGAGGTGTTAAAAAGCTTCCGAGCTTCTTAGTTTTCAAAACCAGTTCAAAGTCCCAGTCTTGGATTATTCACACTGTGACCTTGAGGCCTATTTGGGATGCCATAAAAACTGTATTCAGGAAGGAAGGAAGAGATTATCAAAAAGGAAAGAACTCCTTTTCATTCTAGTAATGTCTTTAGAGCAACAATCTTTTTCTTTTACATAAAACCTTTAATTTGAGTATATCAACATATTTGTTAGATTTTAAAAAATTAAAATCTCAGCATTACAAGGAAAACCTGGGGCAACCAATTAGGAAGAAGAGCTAGGGAAAGAGATTTGAATGTACTTATCACTCACATGAGAGATATGTAACAACTTAGTCTTCTCATCCCAAAAGTAAAATAGACATGCCAATAGGATATATCTACCACAGCATTTCTCTAGCGTAATGTCACTCTGCAATTTTTGAAACAATAAATATTTTTAAATTTCTACATGAAACTGAACTAGCTAAACATTTATATTTTCATTACATATTTTTAATTCCAAGAAAAAAAAATTTACAACTAAATCTTATTTCCTACTTGGAAAATTTTCTACCTCCCCCATGTAGTTTCTAGGGCAGATGATACATATGAAGGTTATATAAAAGGAAATAATATGTAGATTACAGAATTAGCTTCTCCATTTGCAATTTTTCTTGCTGCTGTATTTAAAACACTATCTTAATTAAAAATAGATTTTTTTTTTGTCTGCAATACCAACAATATACTTGTGTGGTTAGTCTTCCATAGGGAAAAAAATCTACCACAGAGATCAATTACTTATAGGCATTTTCTTACCCTGCTATGATTTTTTTAAAGTAAATTATTTTGAATAGCTGGCAGCTATCAGTGAGAGTTCTTATACAAAAATAAATACAAGATCTAAACCAGAATAATTATTGGGTTGTTTAAATTCAATTTCTTAAGACTTTTTTAAATCTCTCTAAACCACAATTTAAAAAATGGGTGGTCTCAAATTAGCTATGATATAACAGAGTTTAAATTATGTGAGTGGTGAATTAACTCATTTCCCTCTAAGCATTTACAACTTTTTGTTTGTTATGTAAATAGTTCATGACATTTTATTTATAAGAGATCAATGGGAAATAGAAATCCATAATACAATATTGTCCTTCTTCTCTTATTATTCTGTAGACCTTAATGCTAGCAACAACAAATTTACCATTGACATCTGCATTTAAAAGACAGAAAAACATTTATCCTTCCTGTAAAGTTGCCCTACAATCATTCCCCTGTTCAGGAGTATACTAACACACTTGGAGCAAATAAATCCTGCTCACAGTTTGCCCACACTCCACCCCTCAGGATGTTACCAGAGTAGCAAAACCCTCACCTCAAACCTCAAAACTATTGGAATAAAACCTTGGTTTCATGTGTTCCTGACCCTCAGGCAGTGCTTACAACAGTTCGTGAATGCAACTTGAGGTTTTGTATGCATCTGGGAAGTCTGTGGTCTCTCAACCCTTAAAGTTTCCCAGGTGGTATTCATCTGACTTCCTTCCACCTTTGTTTGGTTCAGATTCCTGGGGAAAAAGGGTGAAGATGGTAATTTAGAAATATAACTCCTAAAAATGTTCTGATGTGGTAAGGAGAGAAAGGATATGAAAAAAAAAAAAAAAAAAAAAAAAAAAAAAAAAAAGAATGGAGAATGGCAGTTCCACTCACAGCAAACATCACACTTGTCAAATTCCTTTGCACTCCACAATAATCATGGAATGGTTTGGCTTGGAAGGGACGTTAAAAATTATCTAGTTTCAAACCTCCTGCCATAGGCAGAGACAGATTGGTCTTAAAAGATATTATGAACATTTTCCTAAAATACAGGATTGTGCTACATATCTGTTTTCTTTTAGACACCTGGTATAAGAGAAAGAAGGAGGTCTAAAAATGTGGGAGGCCAAGCTAGAGGTCCCCAATCTGCTTGATATGAATCAATATAACCTTCAGTGTGTATCTGTCCAAACCAGGACTTTTTCCATTCATACCACTGCCCTAACCCCCACTCAGAATCCTGGGCAGTGGTCCTTCCTTCAGTGGAATTTCCGTCTCAGAACCATTTTATTTTTGATATGTATTATTTCCTGACCCACTCTCTCTGCAGCAAATTTTCTACAGTGTTTCTAGGTGGAACCATTTCAGGAAGCAACTCAAAGAATGAAACCGGATTTCAAAAGAGCGAAAGTGATTTTTCAGATTAAAAGTCACAATAGTCACCTCTGTGTTGAAATGTTGAAGCCATAGTAAAAGTTTGATTCCTTCATCAGGAGTGGAACAGAATTTTCTGGTCCTGTAAATATTACCAAAGATCCTAGAAGTCATAACACTTTCCTAGAAGGTGTTTGTTTAAACAGTCTTTGGCATGGCCGGCTGAATCTTCCATCCCAGTACTAATCCAACCATGCATCTCTAAATAAAGGAGGAGCTTATCACCCAATCTGAATTCTGATGGAGTTTCTCCTCTCTTTTCCTTCCAGTGCTTTTCTTTCCTTCCTTAAATATTTCTTTTTGGGCTATGTGGTCAGTTTCTCTTAAGAGTATTTTACATCTAGCTTTACCTTTCACTTCAGGAACATTATTCTTTTTCAGTAACGTGTCATTCAATTTTGCCATGGGGCCCTAAACCCCTAATTCTATACCAGCAACATAAAGAGACTCATCCCTTGTGTTGTATTCTTGCAGCTGGTGATGTGGTAAAATGTGTGAGCTGCCTCACTGTGCCCAGCAGGAAGAGGGGTCTGCCTGTGCCTGATCTGTTCCCAAGGACACTGAGAGTGGATAACAAAGACTTGTGTCTGTGAGTGCAGTGTAGCCTCAGGAACAACATATATTTGGTAAGGCTAATTTCAGATTAAATAAATCTAATTTCAGATAAAGATACTATTCTTGACACTGTAGCACAAGATTAGAGTCCAAAATTTAGTCTGATGTAAAATTTTATGATGCTATGATGTGGTATGAAGTGGTATGATGTGGTAGCCTGTAATTATTTTTAAAATTCTGGTTCAAAACTGAAACCCAGATAATCTCTGTCACTTTCTCCAAACTTAGATCTATGAAAGTGGCTCTTCATAAACACAAAAATGGTATGCTAGTGTTTGCCAACAGGAACATTTCCTTGCATTCTATATAGAATATTCTATATAAACACAAGAGCTTCAATGTTCTTTCTTAAATTTTAGAAAGGATTATTAGACTACCTAGATATTCTTGCCTTTCAACTGCAGTAGGAGGTTTTTAACTTCAAGCAGGACTAACTTTAGTTTCCAGATCTTGCAAATGAACACGTCAGCTGTGATCTTGGGATTATGCCAGGTTTGGGGTGCAGCTAAAACTTAATTAAAAGTTTTCATAAGCATTTGCTTAAGCTCCAAAGAGAAGAGAAAGGGGAAAAAGAGCCTACATGAAAAAGCAGGCTGGATTGAGTTGACCACTACTTTTTAATGAAATTCCACTTGTAGGTTTAAACTCAGAAGTGACCATCCTGTCTTTGTATAACAAAGGACATAGATTTTCACCCTTTCACTTAGTAACTCGGAGCTGATTTGATCTTTTACAAAAATATGCAGTCTCTATTGAAAGTCATGAGGAGTTTATCTCTCCTCATCAGCAGACTTGCAGGTAATATTGCATACTAGCAGTTGTCACACTTCTAAGGTTACTCAGTCACTGACAGGAAAATCCATTTAAGAAACAAATCTATCCTGAACAAACAGGCCTTTAATCTCTTGCATTATCTCCATTGAAGGTGATTTTATTCGAGGAAGCTCAGGGAAAAAAAGTCTTTTATAATGGCACTGCTTGCATGTGAATGAGTTTAATGACTTTTTAACCCATTAGCCGTCCATAGGATAACAATCTCAAATAAATGTGTTTCCCAGAAATAGGTGGCTAGATAAAAAAAAGTCTACTAGTGGCATACTGGATTTTAATATTAGACACTGGAAAGTCTTCATAGGAAAAAGAGGCTGTAAATGTTCCAACTTCAGAAAAGCTCCATCTGAAAACTGCAGTTTCATAGGCAACACAGAATTTTTCACTCACACAATCTCACAAAGGGAGTGTATGACCATTCCTCTGAAGCACCTAGGAGATATGGACCACCATCAGACAGTTCTGAGGAAACCAGCTCACCTTGGCAGAGTCCTTTTGTCACAGATTTGGTTTTAGTCACTTTTGCTTTGTTTTGCTCCCAGTTCTGTGAATCTGTCCCCTTTTTTTTTTCTATTTTTTTCTCCAATTCTCTGAGAAATACTTCCTAATATTTCCCAATTCAATAAACTGAAGAATATAGGTGAACAAAAGAAAAAAATCTGCATTTTGTTCCAGTGTAGAAAAAAAAATTTAACACCTCAAAGCTCTATTTAATTTCAATTCTTTATGTCTCAACTTTATGCCCACCACCAATCCCTCATAGCATGCTTGTATCTCAGTGAAGGCTCATTCTCAGCTCCCCTGTGAAGCAGAACACTGAACAAGAACCAGAGAGGGACAACCCCTGCCTGACAGGGCTGAAAATTACTCGAAGAATTTAAACACACATGTAAGAGGGAAGTAAAGCCATGTATGAAAAGCCACTTACAGAAGAAAAGGAGCAAGGAGATCTTCCAAGTCCAGCCACATCTAATTTCCTTTGACTTGCATGCTTATCACAGTACAGTTTGGTTTGTTCTATAAGGGTTTATTTCAGCTAAACCAGATAAAGTTTGCTCTAAATGGCATAGTTCATTCTGCAGTAGCAGGGATCCTTTTGGAAAATGTGAAGCCAATGCTCTGACATCAGTTGTGTGGAAATCAAACAGTAAGGGAAATTGTTCTGTCCATAAGTAACCATATACTGAACTACAGAGAATTATATGCAGGAAAATAACAATACCAAAAGCATTCTGAGTAAATAAAAATAATTTTGGAAGGACTCTTCCGCATTTATTCATGCTTAATGAAAATGACCTCATACTGAGGATGGAGTTACTATTTTGGATCTTCCCCTCCTCACTCCATGTCAAACCAATAGCCATAAATAGAAAGGAAATTGAAAATAGTACTCTCTTCATGGGAGGTGATCCATTCTTTAGGCCCATATCAAAGGTTTGAGATTTTAATGGGTAATCAGCCATCTGGAGACATTCCCTCGAGGTGCCTGCATATTTTGATTACAGAAGAATTCAACACTACAGCTCTGCTGCTCAGGATGAGCTTTCTCTGTCTAGTACCTTATATTATTAGACATATATTTTGTATTAATTTATACCTTGGGGAATTATGGCACATTAGTTTGCAACTTGCAGAAATCACCTGTCTCTTTAAATTGACATCAGGTAAAGCTCCTACCACCACAGAGTAAAAGCTTCCTCACATACACGTATAAAGAAAGGCCTCTCCCAGGGACCAAATGGTGATGAAAATGGCCACTTAAAAGCCTTCCACACCTGCAATATCTCCAGCTCCTGACGTTCAGGTCTCATGATTAAAACTTTAAAAGAGATCATCAAAATAGACTTTATGCTTATCTTTACATTTTCTTTCTCGCTTTTTCTCTCTTTCTCATTCTCTCTTTCTTTGTCTCTCTCTTTCTTTCCTTTTTTCTCTCTCTGTCCTTCTCTCTTTTGTTCTTGCCTTCTTGCTTTTTTTCCAATTTCTGTCACTGCAAGGCCTTGGAAACTTCAAAACTTTTGAAAGCAAACACAGTGATTTTCACTCAACCACATTACTTTAGTATATGATGTTTTGAGAAAACCACCAAATATTGCAAGGCTCACTAATAAAAACACTGCAGCTGGCAACGTGGTTGAATGAATCATTCTCCCTAGGATTTTTGTATAGACCAAATATGCTGGCATAAGCAACCATTCTCTTCAAACAGAAGTGATGGAGCCAGAAGGAATGATTACAGCACAAAAGCTGTGACCTGTCCTGACTAAGCTCCTTTTTATATCTGGCTTTGTTGATATCTTCTTGTTTATTCTTCTGTGAGCACAGTCAGAGTACGTATGATCTTTTGCAAACAGTCTTGCATCTGTCTTACAAATCTTCTCAGACAGACAGTCAAGCACAAAGCAGCTGCAAAACAAACAGGTATTGCAATATTATGTTCAAGATTGTAAGTCTGGCTGAGGAGAGCATAAGAACCTAGGCTCAGTGCCTGGTTTACATGTCTATTTGTTCATCTTGCTAAAAAACCAAAAACAGCCTCATGTGTCCACTGATGAATGATCACAGATGTGTAGCCTAGCATTATCTCTCACCACCCACCCCATTTCAAAATCTCACAGTTGATTTGTTGATTTTTTTTTTTTTTTTTTTTTTTTTTTTTTTTTTTTTTTTTTTTTTTTTTTTTTTTTTTTCCC
>NW_024510321.1:10643497-10865608 GCF_017590135.1 Pyrgilauda ruficollis
TTTTAAAAAACCCACTTTTTTTTTTTTTTTTTTTTTTTTTTTTTTTTTTTTTTTTTTTTTTTTTTTTTTTGTTACTTGTTCTTCCTGACCTGTGAGCCTGCTCTCCTTCCTCCTTAGAAATGACGTCCAGCTGTGTGCTATGGGTACCATTGTGGAAGACTACTTCACCATTTACTTAACAGAGTTAAAATTATGTATTTTAACACAAATCAGTCATAGCTCAAGCATTCTGGCCCTAAGGTGTGCATACTGCAGAAAAAAATCTCACATACTATTTGAGGTCTCATTCACTCTGTGACTGGAATTGAAACAAGGGTTTAGAGCAGGACCTCGATGAAATCCTAAATGCTATGTCCAACACTAAAGTTGTCAGAAGTCCTATATATCTGTTGTACTTAAATTAGAAGGCGTGCAGCATTTGCCATAAATATTCCCCAAGTGTCTCAGATTCTCTGTCATTGTGTGCATACAACCTCCTAAGGCCTCTCAGCCAAAGAAACCAAAGTCAAAGTCTCACTGAAGCTCTAAATCCACAAATGAGGATCTTCTCATCACAGGACCTATAAGACACAAGCACACATTTTGAAAACTATTCCACAAAAATTGTTCCCTTTTTTTTTTTAAACATGAACTAAGTAGGAGCTCATACCTACCTCTCCTGTTCATTATTTTGAGGGTAAGAACTTGTGGAAAAATCTGAGATTAGTGGGCTCTACATAACCTCTTTTCTACATGCTCTCCTAACTTTTAAGCTATCCAGGTAGAAAAGAGCATACTTAAAGCCCTCCTAAACATTTTCCATTTTCTATAAAGGTATTAAGGATCTTCTAGTGAAGGAGAAAAATATAGAACAAGATGAGTCTAAACCTGTTGTTAGAGCACTCAGCTTGCAAAAGGGCACAAAAAGTCATAGCTGTTGGGTTCTTAAGGCCTTTTCTGGATTAAACTTCCATGGGATAAAATAGAGAAGCAGGCTGTGATGAAAGGAACTGGACAGACCCATTCCTTCCCCAAAGTGAACTCTCCAGCTGCCTGGAGAATGTGTTCTCCCTTTCCCAGTAGGCAACAGAGACCATTTACCACCATCTGACCTGCCACCCTGGAAACTGGGGTCTCCATTTACTGACCCCCAGTGAGCTGAGACATGCAAAGAGACTGAGCCTCCTGCAGTCTAACTGCAGGACTAATGGCTAAATTGCTCTCCCCACATCCTCTGTGCTGTTACCAGAAAGAAAAAGCATGATCCTGGTTGCACTTTCAAAAGAAAATTTACAGATGCTGGCACTCAGGAGAAGCTTCTTTGCTGTGAATTGCGCATAAGTGACAACGCTATTTCATAGCTCTCAGCAAAAGTACTAAAATTCAGGGAGAGGAGCACTGGTATGTAAAACACTTCACTCATTAGTGTTTCTTTGTGTCTAAATTAAGTGTTCCTGCTCACAGTCCTGTTTTAGGCATAGAGTCCAAATGTTGCATATTATCAGCACTATAACCAGGATTTTTTTGGAAAAGCCTAGATGCAGATGCTAGGCTGTGCAACTGTCAGCATTTTGGTATCCTCATCTCTGGTCAGAGGCCGTAAACTAACCATTCAGAAGTGAAATTGCTCTCGAAAACATATGCTTAACCCTTAAATTTCAGTCACTTTATTGAAATATGAAAGGATACTTAAATATAAACCTGAAAAGGTACACAAAGGCCCTATGTTCATGGATATATTTGTAACATTTAATTGACCCTGACTAATTTTTGTAGTTGGTCCAAAAATTTGATCTCTTTATTTGGTAAAAGGAAAAATTATATTTTATCAAACAGGTTTCCTTTTATTAATGAAATCCCGAGAAGCAGGTTGTACTTGCATTTGCTAAATTATGGATTGATTCCAGATACAAATTAAAAGTATAATGGAAGATGGTGCATGTAAATATTAGGAAAATATCTTACTTCATAATTGTAGTAGATGTTTAATTTAATAAACTGGGGACAAAGTGTTACCTATTTCAAATGAAATTTTTGTCTAATTGCTAAACATCTCATGACTGGTTTGTGTCACCACCTCTAGAAAATTCATTCCAACCTTATGAAAATACAAGTGAAGACTTGAAATTCTAGACCACTGAATTGCGGAAAATTTTAAGCACAGTGGGTCCTGAAGGCAGTTTTTCCTACAGGAAAAGCAAAACTAAGGCAGGGATGAAAACAAGTTATGACAGGCTGTGCATGGACATTGCTAATGGCCTGTGCCTTTGACTCGACATTTTCTCAAATTTAGTTTAGCCTTCATTTTCCAACTTTTTTTTCCTTGTATATTCAAGTGTATATTCATATTTTTCCTCTCAGTTACTAAAGCCTTCCAGAATTATCTAATACCTGACTTTTAAAAATGTTTTCTGTGCAGCTGCTAATAGCTGCCTACATGGAAGCCCTATTCAAAAGCTGCCAATGTCTCTGCAGACACACCTGCCAGAGGCTGCAGCTCTTGCAGCACACAGCCTGTTGCTGGCTTGAGAAAGAAGTCACACTCAGGTGTAGCTGTTTTCCATTATTCCTGGGTAAGGACAGGCACAGTTCATGTCCCACATCCTCCAAGTCCATGTCACATGTGGTCATGGGACCCTGTAGGCTCTCGTGGTGGGTGGTGCAGCTAAGTCACCCAGAGGTGTTACTGCAGCTGCTGCTGCTGCTCTTCCCCAACACACTGAATGAAACCAAACCTCCCTGTGCTGTCACTTCCTAACCTACCAAAATGATCTGGCTTAGCCTGACCACATTTATAAGCAGTAGTGCAATTTACAGAACCAGCTCTTTACAGAGCAAACATCTGTCAGAACAGGAGTGACAGGATAACTGGGTATGAGGAGGGTGAAGCTTTGGAGACAGAGACTTCAATGCCTGAAAGCAGATGAGCTGAGATTGGAGCAGCAGCTGCAGTGGAAGGGTCTGCAAGCATGCAGCTAAATAGCAGTTCAATATCTCCATTTCAAAATAATCATAATGACCTGTCATTCTTCCTAGGGACTTCTGTGCAATTCAACTGTGGCTACAGGAGACTGGCACTGCCTAGGGATTGCTGGTGAGTGGGAATACCTGTTTGTTGTGTGAGTGGTGGTGGTGATTCATCCCGATGTCCAGGATATGCCAAATAGCACTAATCCCATAAATATGGAAGGAGATCAAGGTTTGGAAAATAGTTTAAAATAGAGAGAGTAGTAGTTTTCTGCAGGGAGTGCGGTAAACAGAAAATCTGAACAATGGGGTATGAGAAAATGTAATCTGATTAAACCATTTGATTAATAGCAGAATTTAATCTCAGCTGACACAGATATGTGAGAGATGGGAGAAAACATGGCAGACTGAAGAGGAAAATAAAGAGAAGCAGGTGATAAAAGTCCCATTAAAAGACTGCTGATCAGAGAGGCTACTGTCTCTAATTCCACCCCACAATGGCTCTCAGCCCCACAGACTTCTGAAATAACTGAAATGACTGATCACACTGTCATGACCACACTAACCTATCTCAGTCAAAATTAATAAAATCAGCCCAAAAAGAGATTTTGAAGTAGATTCTGAACCACTGTCTTCTGTCTACTTTTTCACACATCTTCCATATTGTGGTTGGTATTGTGGTTGATATCCTTATACTGGTCTACCTAATTTCTTACATCTAAATAAATTTCAGCTCTATGAGGAACACAGAGAATTTATATAAATAAGCAAAGGGTTTCTGTTCAATGTGTTATTTTCACTGATGTTATAAAGCAGTGAAAAAACAGCAGAAAGGAACTGCAAACATAAGAACTATTAAGTCAGCAGAAATCACTGCAGAGATGGACTATGGCTGCTGCCACAGTCCCTCTGTGTAGACACATGAGGTGGGAAAACTGCAGGGAGGCCAATACCAGATTTCTCCAAGTGCTGATAGACGCCAGCTGGTGGGTTGTGCTGGAATGGGACCTTGCCTGTGGCAAATGACATCCATCCTTCACCCTAGCATGCTGGCACCAGTGTACTTCCAGCAAGCAGCGTGCACTGTGCACCAAACAGAGCTCCAGGGAGGCCAAAGTGTGCTTGCTGCAGTGCAGGGTGTGTGGACAGGACTAAACAGTGAAGGGTGACTGTCCCCAGTGAGAGATATTATCAGAAAAAAGGCAGCAAAATGCAGCCTGTGCACTAGAGGATATAAAATTAGGTCCTTAGGTTCATTGAGTCTAACTACATAGACGTTGAAGGGATAATAAAATTTCAGCTAGTAAGTGCTAGTAACCTCTAAATGTGATTTAATAGCTTCAATTTAATGATCTGGGGCTATGTAGAATGACAGAGTTAAAGTCCCAAATATTTTAGGTAACTGGTCTCCATCATGGAACCTGATTTAGGTGCCAAGATTCCTTAAAGAAAGTGCTAGAGCCTCAAAACCGGACCCAAAACAGCCAGCTCAGTGAGGAGCAGCCCAGAGCTGCACAGCCCACCACCCCCTTCTAAATGTAATTTTTTTTTTCTTTGAAGGAACTCCATGGGTTTTTTAGAATTGTAAGGGAAGCAAAAAAAATTTCTCAAAGTCTACTGATTTCTGTCTTCACATGAGAGGTGGGGTTCACATTCTTTACAGCAATGGATTAGAGCAAACACACACACACACACACACTTGAAGAGTGCCAGAACCTCAAGGTAGTGGAAGTAGATGGAAAAGTTTTTCTTAAAAAATGGGATTTTGGTTTTTTTTAATAATAGTGCATGTATGAAGACACTAAATATCTGATTGCTAAGTGATTGGTTCTGGTGGAGACAAACTAGTGAGAAAGTGCAATTCAGGCAGTCAGAGGTGAATGACATGGCTCTGCAATATATTACATGGCTCTCATCACTTCATGTGATATATGTGTGAATAATTAAAATTTGAATCTGCCATGTTTATGTTAGAAACAGGGAATTTGATTCCTGATACATAATACCTAAGAGCAAATACTTATAGGTCACACCAAATATTGTTGGTATGGAATCTATGAAAAACAAAACAAAAACAAAACAGAAGAAAAAAGAGACATGTAGCTCCCAAAAGTGAAAGGCAAGCAGGTTCAAGTCAGCCCTTTCATTTCCTCTCCACAATTGTAGTTGAGAACACAGTTAACTCAGTCAAGAATCTTCTTTTTTTTTTCCTCCTTTTTATTTTGACAGGGGCTTTCGCTCCCCCCACTGAAGGAAACTAAACTCAGAGAACTTTACAGGCATTTCTATTGACTCTGTGAATAATCTTGACTCTATGGATTATCCTCAAGCAGCTGTGGAAAACACAAAAGATTTCCCCAAACATAAGAAAAAGAATACTGATGCAGCCTGGGGCAGGTTTTTTTTTCCTCAGCTCTCAAGTGATTTTTAAGAGCCAGGCGGTCTGGAAAACGATGGATTTGTTTGTAGGAAAGGTAAACACTGCCAAAATCAACAAGTTCCTTCCTTAGGGGCCTGTAGAGCAAATTGGTCCGCAGATTAAGACAGTTCAGTTAAGTCATGTTGGGGTTGACATGAACCCTTCAGGCTCCTTCACTTTTACCCCAGAAAATACAAAGGGAAGCGATAAGATTCTTATGAAGGAATTGTACATAGTAGGGTCAGAGAAATTTAATTAATTAAAATTGATCTCCCCTGTAAATTTCCTGGCACAGGATTTGAGGGCTTTAACTGAGAGGGTTGGTAGGCTTACCAGTAGTCTCCTTTACACAATTTTGAGTCAAATAGGCTCTGTCTTGACTCTCTAGATTGGTATCAGTGAAGGATTTAACAGCGATTAGAGCTGTGCAAAATGATCTCATATGTTGTCACCTGCTAAAGAAATGGCAGTGGATGAAGTCTAACCCTATTCACATGTCATTTTCCCAACCCAAAACAGGAAATGTGCTAAACAAGCAGAGCCACCATGTGCTACAGAGGTGGATTTCATCTTCATGAATTCACAGGTTGTGTGTCATAGACAAAGTGAGATGGGAAAAACAGCATTTTACAATCTGCTTTGCAATTTCCCAGCACTTTTTATTTCAAAGACATGAAAGAATTAAGACAAACTGTTTTTTTAATCCTGATAAGACACCAAAGCATTCATCACTCTCATTTCAAAAATCAAGAAAAAGAGGGAAATAGAAACTCAAGTCTCATGCCAATTCTGGTGCCATAAATCACAAGAAAAATTTATCAGAAAAGTGTAATAGAAAGGTAAGGAAGGTCATTTTTCAGGTTATTCTACTAAACAATGGTCCTAAAACTTTAGCAAGGAGTTCTGAATACTTTGGCTGGCTGTAGCTGACATGGCCAGGTCATGCATAGTTCAGTTGGACTTTATTGGCATGACAACATCTTCACACACAGCTACAGGAAATCAGCAATGCAGCTGGGAGGGAGAACAAACTCCTGACTAGCAATTCTGTGTATTAATGACAATACTCTGCTTCCTAGTCCCTTATATCCTCACAGTATTTTTCAACCATTAACTAATGCATCAGTGAGGTTTGTTTGAGATGGAGATGCAACAAGCAAGCTCAAAATGAGAAGCATGTAGGGCCACCATTTCAGTGGGAAAAGGTTATCTCACTCTAATTAAATCCCACAGAGCCTCTCTGTTCAGAAACCACCACATTTTAAAACCAATGAGAGTTAACATCTCGTTAACAGGGAGGTTAGCTGCTATAACTCTGCTATATATAAACATTTTTAATGCTTATTTCTGCTGAAAAACTTTGTAGAATATTATATTAAAAAATCTTTGTCAAAAAGGCTAAACAACTGCTAATCACTGAGTTTACAGTCTCATTCTGACCTAAATTAACATAGCTCTGCAGACTTTTCCTGCACACCCTCCATGCTGTCTAACACAGCCAGAGGGAGCACACGTGTGCATCAGTCACACGGCACACGCCTCTGCCTCGGGACAGAGATGTTGCACTTGCTGTCACCAGGGGGGAAATATCAATCCTGCTGGTGGTGATGGCAATGTCCCTTGCTGTTCAGAGCTCCTGTGGACCCAGCTGTCTCTCCTGCTCCAGGACTGCAGGCACACATGCTGAGCATCGTCAGGGCTAAGTGCCAGAGGAATTCCTCAGCTCCATGAGACTCAGGTACACAGCACCAGCACAGCCTGAGCCCTGTTCACACATGGTGCCAAGCGTGGAGCTGGCATGTAGCACTGATCTCTGCCTTTTACTGAACACAGGCTTCTTTGTGTTGGTCCTATCATCATATGACCTCTCCTGGCTAAGTTTTCTATTTATTATTGCCACAGAGAAAAAGGTTTTCACATGATTGGTATATGTGCAGACACTAAAACTTTGCCTACTCTCAGAAAGATATTTGATTTATATTAATGAAGTGCTATTTTGGAAAAGAGTGACTGACTAAGAAATTTTATTCAGTTAAAGAGAGACCCAAGGAAATATACACCTCGTTTATGACTCATAGTCAAGGAGGAAGAACTCATGCCAGCTAGAAGAGAATAGCAAACAGCACATGTGTTGTTAGCAATTCACCGATATTATCCACAGCTTTACTCACTGAAGCACAAATTTACAATGTCACTTCTGTTTATATGACAGAGGGGCTTATTTCCAACACAGTCACGGGTAAATAACTTTAGTTAGCTTGTAGCAACTGAAAAGTAGCAACAGGCATCATCGCTGTTGTTGTGGCCACAGGGTGGTAACAGAATTCAATGAGTTTTAGAGAAAAATACTCAAAACGTCAAAACATGAGCTTAACTGAAAAAAAAAGGCTGAAGTGTAAGCCCAACCCAGAGAATGGAAAAGTACTGGATAAAACACTGGAAAATATACTGCAGGGAACAATCCCACTTTGGCAGTGGGATAGACTAAATGACCTAATACAACTTTTCCATCTCTAATTTATACGATTCTATGATTCAAAAAAAACAAACTGTGAAATTAAAAACTGAGGCAAGTCTATAACCTGACTACCACATTTTATAAATGTATATATACACGATTCTATAGGTATTTAAAATAGTGACTGTCTTGGCACTAGTACTACAGAAGATATATGCAGACTGTCAGATTTCTTCTTAGAACATTCATCTGGCTGCCAGGCTGAGCAGATGCCAGCAGCCTCAGAGATAGACCTAAGAATAACCCTTAAGATACTCTGGAAAGAAATAATCACTCAGACTGACAAAGTCAATTATGGTGACTGCCATGAGCTAAAACTCAGTTTGCATTGTGACAATCAAGGTAAAGGAAAAAAAAAAAAAAAACAAACCAACAACAAACAAAACAAAACAAAACAAAAAACAGGGACAGAAAGAAAGTTGGGTCCTCAATGTCTTCAGCTGTGTTGAAGAATGGATACTCCAGGGGATAGGCACCTACTGTTCTTTTACATGTTGTGCTTCTCCTCTGTGGGACACTTACAAATAAGTTGGATACACGCACATCATAAAAAAATTAATACAATATGTAATACATCCAAGTCCCTTCCAACCTTTTCTTTCTTATAAGGATCTTCTTTGAAAGGAAACCACTACTCTTAAGTGACTATAAAGATAGATATATATTTATGTTCTCTTAGCTTAGTTTAAAAGTATTCCAAATGAGAACATGTACTAACAAAGACTGTCCTGTTTTCTGAGAAGGAAATACTGGCTTTCAAATATGCTTCCCCATGCAGATAATCCTGTGACCACAGAGGTTCCTGCAGTTGTAAATAATTTGAGACCACCTGGACATGTCTAATGTAGATAGCCTGGGGAAATAAGTCATTCAAAAGAAAAACGAAGTAGTCTTATTTGAGTCCCTGGGTACAGATCTGTAGCTCTAAGGCTAATCAATTAGCTCCTAGCAGAAGAATGGGTGGCTCTGTTCTGGAGTACCAGCTTCAGTGCCTTTCTAAACAGTGGAAGAGCCCTGTCATCCTGTTTTAAATAAGGAAAAATCTTCACCACTGAGGAGGACAAGTATATGATTTAAACAAATAGTTTATTAAAGGAGCAATTGTGAAAGAAAAGATTAATCCCTTTTTTTTTAGGGGAATGTTTGTGCCATCTGAGAAAAATAGCTACTGTGAATTGCCTTTCCACAACAGTGAGCTTCCAATTATTAAATAATGGTGTTTTTTCTCAAAGGAAAAATGAACACTATTAGTGTTGAAAAAAGCAAATGCTGGACAGACCATAATCAAGATGATTGCCATTAGAGTGAAATCAAACAAATCTACTTGGGAAGGTGACACAGAAGTTTCTTGATGGTAAAATAAAAATAGTAGATGCATAAAACCACAGGCTCCTTCAGCTGCTTTTAAACCCTTTTAAAACTGCCTTATTCATTACTGTCCCACTTTTTACATCTGCTTCAGCACTTATTCTACAGCAGATGTTAGAACAGCCACCAAATTCTTACAGAATCTCACATCTCATGACTTAAGGATGTTTTAAACAAATTCTGAGGAGCCAATACTACTGGTTTTCAGAGAGGTTTAGGCTCCTGGGACAGGATTCACAAGAGAATTTTATTCAGATGCTCAGAGCTCCTACTGCACTGTCCCAGCTGATAGTGACCCTGGAGGCTGCAGCTCTCAGTAGCACAGGGGGCACAGAAGCATTGGCTGGACAAGACCTGCAGAAGACCCAGGAAGGAGCTTGATGCTAAAGACAGAAATGTCACACCTTGTCTCCTCATTACAATCAGCTTAGTTTGTCTCTCTTCAGCTGCTGCATTTGTTTAGTCACTATAAATATATTTGCCTGCAGATATGTCAAAACTGTAAGTTAGACCCAGTTTTCCAAGCTACAGATCTAACATAGCTGCTTGACTCATGCAATTCTTTGTGCAATTCTTTGTACAATTCATGGAACAGTGCATAACAAGAGCACCCCATCCAGTAAATCAGCAGACACACAGAAGAGAAATGCTCCACCAGGCTGAACCAGAGGATACTTTGTGGGTTGAGCTTCAACTCAAAGCTCCTGTCTCCGCTTGTGGTTCACAGCCATGAACTTTGCAGAGCCAGGAAGCTAAGCCTTCCACAGAAAAATGGAGGGAAAGAAGGGAGAGGTAGAAGCCAAAAAACTCCCTTATAGTGTTATGACTGCGATATTTATTTCAAAGATCCACATTCATATTCCTCTTTGGGTAACTAAATCTGAGCCCAAGCTTCTCTATGCATGTGCTTTTGGGTATCTGGGGACAGTGTTTCTCAATTACTCAGATCTTTCCTTTTCCATTAATTAAGTAGTCTGCTCTTTAGGGTAGCAACAGGAAAGCAAGAAATTAAATAAAGGAAAAGGCTGAAGGAAAAAAATCACCTCCTCACTTGCCAAGCAGAAAATTTCCAAGAGAAGTAGGACACCTGGAGCTGAAACAAAGTTGGATGAACCCCATTTTCCAGGGCTACATTTTCTAACCAGGTCATCATCCTGCAGCTGAGAGATGCTAAAGAACATGTAGGAAATTTGAGTCTGGACTAAGTACATCTACCCAGCAGGAAAAACAAGATACATTTGAGGATGTGCTACATTGACCAAAGTACTACTACTGCAAGTATTTTAAATAGATCTATACACCAACGAGAAGAAAAACCAGAGGGCATTTTGGCAAAGATGCACAGACAGCTAGGATGGTACTTAGTCTTTGGATCTAGAAGAAACAGGGTGGTGATGTGGTTCTACACTTTAATGACAAGGGTTTAATAGGGTACCTTTGGAAAATGAGCGTACCAAGTACCCACAGTGTGTTTGAAGAGGTGCATGGGTTTTTCTGGAGGTGTCTCCACTGTGCAGTGCAGTGTCATACAGAGACACCTGAGAGTGCCACACCTACAGGAGTCAGAGCTGTGCTGAGCAGGTCCAAGGGCCTCTGGCTATGAGAGCACTGTACTTCATGGGTGCCAACATGGCCCAAATTCTGGTCTGTTTATGACAGCTAACTGCAACTTTTTGTGCCCATATCTATATTCTTGTCCTAAGGAAGCTGTTAATTATGCTTAACAGTATAGTGTGTACATCCCCATCGAAAATATTAATGACAGTCCTTCATTAGTCTTTCATACCCATCTTCCCTATAAACTGGGTCATATGGTGCAGTACACACAGTCTGAGTAACTAGGGTAAGAAATTTGAAAGAACATATAATTCTCTTGCAAACAATATAAGGTGTTTCAATATGTTATTTCAAAAAATGTTTTTATTATTTGTTATTTTAATAGCTGAAAACATAGTAATAATAAACCACCAACACTGATTTTTCTTCCCTCAGAAAACTGTAAAACTTTGAGAGTTTGGGACCACTTAGAACAATGACAGATTTTAGAAAGCTTGAAATATATTATGGAATGGAATGTCAGCTTTCCTCATACTTATATGCAATTTAGGTCCCTAGCTGCAGTGAACTATCTGGTTTTATGGGGTCTGTCCAGATAGTCTGGATTCTTTGGTCTGAATCTGCAAATTTTTTTCCCATGCTCAACTTTCTTACTGTGTGTGGTCCCACAGAAATCAATACAACTCCTCACAGTAGTTAAACTAAAGATGAGTGTGATTTTTTGATTGTGAGTGTATCATGGCTTGAGACTGCATATTCCCATGGAAAAGTAAGTGTTATCTAGGGAGAGGGAAGGTTCTCTCTGAATTACCTTACACACTTATTATTCTGTGTAAAAAATGCAAATAAAATTATAGTGTCACATTTTCCAACTGAAACTGTCTGGAGGCTTCCTTATGTGATTCCAAGAATCATAAGTCAAAAACCTTAGAATAGTCAATGAGTGTTTCAAATTATTCCCTTATTTTCTCAAGTTGCCTGGGCAAGGATATTTTACATGGCTCTTAATTTATTATCTTTCATAATAAGGAATGTTTTGCAGGAATATAACATTATGGAATATTGCTGAGCATATTATTAAATATAATCATCAAGATTGTATGATCATGTCTATCTTTCTCCAAGATATTTGGAGAAAACTGGCAGTTTCATTCTTCATACATTTCAAGCTCTGTTTATGCTATTAAAAGAGCTTAACAAAATGGGTCCTCTGGTAGGTTACCACTGCTTTTTCTTAGGCAACAACTGCTGAGTCAGGGGGACCATGCAGAAATTCCAATGGTCCAGGCCATTATATTAATCTCAAATGAGACAAAAAGTCCACATTTGAAAGAATTATTGGTATCAAGACTACTCTTCCTTTTTATTAGTGTTTGGGTTTTACATAGCACCAATTTAAAACATCCATTCTTTTTAATTTACCACTGGGAGGTAAAAAGTCACACAGAATCACATAAAATCAAGTTTAGTATGAAGCAATGACTGATCCCAAACCTTGCATTATGCAGAGGAAAATTGTGTAGTCAAATAACAGCTGCCAGCTGTGATTTTGAGCCAGAACAACAGCTTTTCTCAGCATTGTGCTGGGAGACATCTCCAGAGTGTGTGGGATGGTTTGCAGCGCTCAAGGGGAATGGGCTGTGTCACTTCTGCGAGGAGCAGAGCACACGGAGGGAAGGCGGAAGCAGAAAGATGGGGACAAAAATAAGTACCTGTGCCCTGACTTGCCTCAATGGAGTCCAGAGAATGTAAATCATCTGCATTGCAGCCACTTTTAGGATTTTTGCCTTCCTTCCACTGCCAGGCTGGAGAAGCAGCTTATACAAATGTGTCTTAGGTCTGAAAGGAGAGGGGAGTAAGAGCAGGGGCAGCCATACAGGCCAGTCACTAACAAAAGTGCTTCCAAAAGTCCCCATGAAATATTATCTCTCACAGGCAGCTGTTCAATACCTCATGATGTGTTAGGCACTGCCTTCCTGCCAGCACGTTCACCCCAGCTTACTTCTCTTTATTAGATTGTGAATTCAAAAGCATTACTCTCATTGCTCCCAGACCGCTTCCCTCCCCAGGGACTCAGCCCTGCTCTCACAACCCTCACGTGCCCCAGCACCATCCAGGCCATCATTCATCTCAATATATCAAGCGTTCAAGTGCCTGGGAATGCACTCTGATCCACTACATGCAAGTAAAACAAAGGTTTGTCATATGCACATGTATGTGCCAAACAAAGAATAGATCACTTCTGCAGATGGCAAAGTTAAATTAGTTGAATTTGTCACCGGTTGGAAATTTATCTTGTCTGCCTACATGAAAATCTTCTGTTTGGTGACATTATGTCTTTTAGGGATTTAAAGCCAAATGGGAAGAAAAAAATAGATCCTGAATGTTCTTGCTCAGTGAGTTCCTCATAGTTCCTGAATGTTCCTCCCTGGTACCCCACCACAGCCCCAGCCTGACTGTAAGCTGGCACACAAACACAAAACATGCTGAGGAGTGCAAGCCCAGCAGGATCCAAGAGGCATCAACAGTTGTTAATCTGCTGGGGCTTTAACAAAAGAATGAAAAAGAAACAAATCTTCTGCGTGAGCAAGATGAATATACAAATAAGTTCCATGAGGAATAATTCAAAGGAAGTTTGAGATAATTTACTGCTGTTTGGATTAGTCAGCATAAATAAAAATATATTTATTCACAGTCTTAAATCCAAGCTAGGACTAAGGGCTGTTCCACAAGGCTCAATCTGCCCTATAACTGGAGTTTAGAGTAAGGCTTCAACAAATCTCAGAGAATATTTTATTGCTCATCCCTTAGTACTGCAAACCCTCCTGTAAGTAGCCTCTTCTTTTACTGACATAAATGCAGATTGCTTTCCCTTAGAGAACTGGAAATAGAAGGCAATAATTCCTTGGTGAGTCAAGCTGAAAGTTTCTGAATTATTAAACAGTCATTTAGCCAAGGTCCAAGACCACCTATGTGTGTAGCAGAAGCTCACAGGTAACATGGAGGAAAGGTGCAGCACTGAAGATCTGTGACCTCCGATTTTTATCTGTATGGTGTTACACTTACTGGTAATGGGAAAAATGAGTGTCCTGGAAAACATGGACAGCAACTTCTCTCATCTGAGCTGCATCTTGGAGGGCCAGAGGAGTCCTTATTTCTGCCAGAGCCATGAAGAACATCGGGAGACACATACCAGTCTCACCACACAAGCCAAAGCATTAACCAAAAGATGACCGCAATGAACGTCAGGAAGATCAGATTAGGGTCAAGAAAACTTGGTGTCCTGCTGGCTTGCTGCTTACTCAGAAATAATTTCCTCTTTATGTGAGTTGTTTGCTCAAATGAGGTTTGTAAGAACCCTTATCTGACTCAGCCTCCAGGCAACGTTTGCCTCACTGGGTGAAATCGTGCAGTCACTGAAAGTAGTGGGAACATTCCTTGGGATTTCAAATGGGGACAAAGCCTGAGTTAACACACACTATAGTGTACATATATATCCTTAAACTCCCCACAAATGAAAAAAACCTGCCCATTAATAAAAAATTAAAATAAACGAAAATTTTAACAATTGCAATATCTATTTTCTTCATGAAATTATCTTTTTACATCCTGAAGAGAAGCCTACCCTTACTTTTTCTATTCTTTTATGCTAAAAGTCACTGTATTTCCCGATTAAGGTTAAGGACAAATATTGCATTACCTCCTAAGAAAAATATGTCAAGAACTTGATAATTTCATATATTAAGCAGATTGATTGAGGTTTCCAAAGAGTTTCTCCTCAGTTTTCAAGCCATTTTAGGCTTGCACTCACCTACCAGTTCACCCTTTTCCTGACTGAATTTTGAGCCACTGGCAGAAAGACAAAAAGAATTATGTATTTGCCATGATACATGAGATATAAATATACTTTCATTTGGAGATAAATCTCATGTTGTCCAACTTTTCCATTGTCCTCAAAGTTTCTTAGATTAATTTGTTTAGAAATGTCTTTCTCCTTTTTTGCTTTTCTTTCTCCATTTCATTGCTTTTTGGGTTCTCCATTAGCCTTCAGATAGTGTCTTATCTAATTTTGTGAGACTATGGAATAAGCATCATATGAACTTTTGATTTCACACTGTTCTCTTCCTTCATCTTTGCAATCCCTATTTTCCTATTTCATGTTTTAAAAGTGCCTTGGTTTTACAGTAGTCATGAAAGATGGAATCCTTCCCTGTGAGAGATTGTTAATGCTGGACTGCTGACAGCACAGAAGCAGAAAGGAAATGTACAGAGTGTAACCTGAATAAGAATTCTCCTTTTCTGGCAGCATTTTCCACTTCTGCCAATGCAAAGGCAGCAGCACCAGCCCAGTTCACTTGGTCCATCCAACCTGCTGTGCCTCTTTGTTGCAGTCCAATGCATATCTAAATATGTCTATAAATTTAGCTCCTTAGTATCTGTTTCTTTACCCAGATATATAAATAGTGACCACCTCTTAGAACCTAAGTCCCTAAAGTATTCGTATAGAACAGATACAACAGAAATCTGCCTTTATGTTTGGGTTTCTTGAGGATTTTTTCACTCAATGATTAGTCATCACTCCAGGAAAGCACCAAGTTTTTTTAGCATCAAAATTTAATTCTTTATTCACCCTGTGCTCCTCAATAAACATGTTCATTTGGAGAGCTAGTTTTATCCAGCTAATACCCAACTGCTGCTGAGTTAATCAAACAGAAGCAGCAAGGAGGCAAAAACAGAGAACAGACCTGCCACTTACTTTGCAGCCAGTGATGGGCAGGAAACCAACCTTGCTGGAGATAAACAGCTCAAAAATTATTTTTATCCAGATTATGTTTCTGTCCCTCTGTCTTTAAAAAAAAAAAAAATTAAAAGGAAATTAGAAGGACTGAAACAGCTTCAGAAATGAGGCTTTAAAACCACATTTTTCAAATCTATGAAAAAAAAAAGAAAAGTAAACCGAAAACAAGCCTGTCCATCCCCATCCAGGGATGCACAGATGCAAGAGACACATTGACACATTTTCAGACTCTGCTCTGCCTCTGCCCACCTTCCGGTCATTTCTAGCCAACTCCCAAGTGATTTTGTTAGAGGGAAAGCAAGGGAAAATGAATTTTCCATAGAAATGGAATTCCTTAGGGAAGTGATTACTCACTGACCCAAAACACATCACAGAAGGACCTTTCTGTCCATCACATTCAATTTGACCATGAGCACACTTCTGTAAGACTTGAGACTTGCAGGATACAGTGTTCAAGCAGCCCTATTCAAACTCAAGACAGAGCTTTTGAATTCCTTGGCCATCTTATTTTTCATTTTCCTCAATTTTTAGCACTCTTTAGAGGAGAAATTAAAAGGGCAACATTTCATTCTATAATTGCTACAATCAGATGTATCTTAAAGAGCTAACTTCAAATGATGCTATTGTCATGTTCAAATTATTATTGTCAATGTTCAAAGTGTCTTCTTCACAAGATTCCTGTTTGTAACTGTCTTCCAAATACGCCTGGAAAAAGATTTCCAAATGCTGAGGTTTCCCTGAAGCACTAACCAACATTCAGTCATCTCTGGGTAAAGCTAATTCACAGTCTAGTGCAAAATCCATCTGGTCTAATTAGGTGACAGAGTTTGACTCTCCCTGTTTCTCACCCTTTTCTATTCAGTCTTGCTCAAGATGGAATAGAAAACTTAATTCTAGATGTTGGAGACCAGCAACATCTGAAGAGCTGTTAAAGAAATCAAGCAGGCCTCTTAAAGAAACTGATTTTCCTTCCATCAGACAAAATTCTGTGCAATGGAGACCCATTAAATAAATACATGAGGAAGCTGGTCTGTAGGGCATCCAGCACAATGGCTGAAAGAAAACTGTTAAATTTATCTATCCAACCCAAAATATATTTCACATAATGTGATAGACTGCTCAAACAAGTATTTCTCACTCAAGGGAACTGCTAAAGTATTTTGGTGCAATGTGGATACATATTTAACAGATTTATACTTGAGATGGAATAACCCTTTAGAGGTTTACCATGCTCATGGCTTCAAAATCAGGATGTAAGTCTACTGACTACTAATAGGGAATTTATTGATGCATTTTCCAGTGCAGAAGAAAAACTGTGTAGTACACTGGTATTGACTTTCACAGCTCCTGCCTATTCTGTGTAGATGTTTCTTGTTTTTTGAGGGGACTTCTGACTTCATTTCATTCCATATGCAAAGCCAGTAAAGCTGTCACCAAAGGGACTTTGGGTACCAAAAAGTTTATTTGAAAAAAAAAGTTAAGTTCTGTTTTAAAAAATTTTTCCTCTTCTTGCTTTCTGAATGAACTTGTTTAGGATAAAAACATATTTCTAGTGTCAGTGGGACCCCTGGAACATTATTGATTTTAATGAATTTTATAAAATTTTTAAATTACAAGTTCCCTAAGCATCAGTCATTAATCAATATCTCTGTTAATATTCCATCCTCTACAAATTCTGTGTATATCTTTTCTGAAGAAAGTTCTTGGAAATAGACATTCCCTATTGAACAGGAGCTATCTCGGACTTTCAGGAGGACAAAATTCAGATTCTTTCCTGGAAACCCTGCACTGCAGTCATTTATAAAGCAGACTATTCAAATAATATAATGTCAAGTCAGCTGACCTCTACTGTCAAACAGGAATGAAAAAGAAAAGCAACATCTTAATTAGGAAGGCTCCAAATCATATATAAATTCATAAATCAATGGCAATCACTCAGAAGCTGATAGGGAACCAGACACTTAATCAGTGAATTAAAGTAACGTGCTTCATTCAGCTGCCACTCTTAAACAGTTTCTGTCACGTATTTTGCCACGACGTTCAGGTATGAAGCATATTTCCTTATATAGTTTGGAAATCCCAGGGGTATGGATACCAGCAGCATCCTTAGAAATTCCAGATGCATTTAATATTCACATTAATCATTCTTTCTCCTAACCTTAGCACAATGAAAATATTCAGCAGTCTTCAAAATGTCCGTCTCTCCCACAAAAATCTTCATATTCTGAAAAAATTACAAACCTGGTTTAGAGTGGAATTCAAATTTTCTCATGAAGAAATTTCCTGGGGAAAAAAAAATAAGGAATTAATGTTTTTCTGTTTCCTGGTTGATAAAAGTTTTCCACAGCAAATGAAAATGGCAAAGCCTGTTCTTATGGGAAGTCAGAGAATTTTGACCTTTTTTTCCTGCGCAAAAGTATTGATTTTGTCTTTCAGACAGTCACTTCCACAAAAAAATCTCTGCTCTGCCCATTAAGCACAAGAAGTTATCCAGATTCTCCAAAAAGTTGACATATATCACATGAAAAGGCAGTCACTTCCACAAAAAAATCTCTGCTCTGCCCATTAAGCGCAAGAAGTTATCCAGATTCTCCAAAAAAGTTGACATATATCACACGAAAAGGAGCCATGAAGTATTTTGTCTATATCATTATAACAAAAAATGTGTTACTATCTTATTGCAGTGTCTAGCAGTACCTCCTTGTCTTAGAGTGGAAATGCAATGGAAAAGAGAATTCCCAGTAAAACAACTTCAGGAACTACTGATACCATGAGGCAGTGTTTCCTAGACGTACTGACATAAAACATAGCAGAAGGGCGAAACTTCCAATTTCAGCAAAGTCAGGACTTTTTCCCTTACAAAATGTTGACATTTCAGTGAAAATACATATGATTTTGTAGCATGTTTGCATTTCACTCGAAAAATAAAATGAGTAGGATGAGTGTTTCCAGACAAGCTCCCTTAAGCAGTGAAAATGGTTGGCAGAAATTCAGTTCTAAGACCATTGCTCGTCGCTTCGGGACACACATCTACCACTACAGAAGCAGACATTCTCCAGATCTGGTCTGAGAGAGCAGTAAAAGCTCATCACAGCAAAAACAATCTGACTTTGCTCCAAAAGAGAGAAAACAGAGATTCACCAAGCTATATACCACCTGGAATGGCTTTGCAGGTCAAACTTCAAATGTATTCTATGAGAGAAGAGTTTATTTTCTTTTTGCTTCCAAGAAGCTCCTTATTAAAACAAATCACTTTGTGGGATTTATGGCACCTATGCCCATGGACAGAGTCTACACAAAGCTACTTGGGTGTTGTCAGGCCATTAAATATGCTGCTGGGGGAAGGTACAAAGAAGACATCACCTGTG
Organism: Pyrgilauda ruficollis; assembly: GCF_017590135.1. Taxonomy (NCBI): domain Eukaryota; kingdom Metazoa; phylum Chordata; class Aves; order Passeriformes; family Passeridae; genus Pyrgilauda; species Pyrgilauda ruficollis. Next base: position 10,662,472 of record NW_024510321.1, read on the forward strand.
CAATAGATTTCTTCACCCGATGACAGCATTTCATTTTTCTGGAGACAGAATGAATACACCAAGGATCTTAGGAAACAACTCTATGAGATAAGATATAAGGGAGCTTTTGCCAGCTTAAGCCAATACAAGGTCCAGTGAGATTTTCCAGCTGGAATTTGCTTTTTCTGCCTCTTACATGTACACTCCCAGCCAACGTGTGAATTTGTCATCAGGCACTAACAAATTGCTGTTTGTTTTGCAGACTGCCCATGTCATCCCCAGCAGGAGGAGCAGAGTGCAGAGCCAGAGGTCTCACAGCTGGAGCAGCAGCCCCCATGGCAGACACGAGCCAACCGCTGGGATTTAGCGAGTCCCTGCTCCCCACACAGGCTGATCCTGCTGCACAAACTTGCAGCCAGGTCTCTTCCCACTGTTTTGTCATGCCTGTGCTCTGAAACCCCAGCTTCAGGAGAGGTTCCCTTTTTACAGCCACAGCTGCTCAGTTCTAGCAGAGAGCCAGGCAGCAGACCCAGAAGTAACCCAAGACTTCCAAAACCCTCTCAGGTAAAATCACCCTGCATGTGACAGAACTGTGTCCCGTCCCCACCTACTCTTAATCAATGCCAATTATTCATTTCTTTATAAGGCAGTATTAAGAGATTCTGTTACAAGGACGTTGTCATTCTTTCAATTCCTCAGTCTACAATGGGAGTAATCTCCATAGAGCAGCAAATGATGATAGATGAGCAACCTAAACCAGGAGACTTCTATGTTGTTTCAAAAATATCACTGAAAGAGCTTTCCCTGGATTTCAGAGCATATACATATATATACATATATATTTGTATATGTGTATATATACATATATATTTGTCACATGCATTTCAAGAGCATTACCTCAAAGAGGAACCCTTTTTGCCCTGTCATATTTAACATTCATGTAGCAGTAGTCAGCAGTCCTCTCCTCTCCTCTCCTCTCCTCTCCTCTCCTCTCCAGCTCAGTACACATATTTATCTAACAAGCTTACTAAATTTTTAGCTTGAAAAAAACTTTATCATGGAGGAGTGGAGCTAAAAGAACTCCTAAATAGGCTATTCCTCTCTCCTTTGTTAAACCTCTCTCCTTCTATCTATCTCTTTGGTGAGCTGTGGTGGTGTCCCTGACCAGTCTGTAACAGCCTGACCTCAATGTCTCATATGGTCTACACATCACCAGATTCTATCTGCCACACCAAGAATGAAGCAGGTGATGCTTTACCATCTCTTTCCACATTAGAACTGCAGACCAAGCACTTATATGAGATTTTTTCCTATTGCTAAATTCACTGGGGAAAAAAATTCCACATCCTGGCGCTCCCTAAAAGCTGAAATTAGAGGATGACCTCACAAGCACAGATATAACAAATACACCTTTACCAACTCTATCAATGAAAAAGTGGAGGAAGAAATCATTTTCTGCTGCAAAATAAAAAAAAATGTCCCATACATTGTCTGTGACATTATCCTTTTACCAAACACAATTATAGCAGATTGTTTCAGTGACTTCTGTAGTGATCACAAAAGAAAAGAGCTAAATCTGACAAATGAAATTGAAGTCTTGAATACATCCCTGAGAACAACCCCCTTTCTCTCAAGGTGCTTGTCTGCCTTCTTTCCTCAGCCCTCAGGGCAGAGAGGAAGCCTCACTTCAGGTTTGTGTTGCCAGGCAATGAAGCTGTACTGTACAGATGGGAATTCTGAACCTCAGCTCTCTAACTTTCTGCGAAATGCATCTGTAGGCAAAGTCAAAAATGTATTTTGAGAAAATTCTTTGTGGCAGTCTTTGTCCTGAAGGATTTTCAAGCAGACATAAAAAGGGGTGTAGAAATCTTACCTGACCATCCAAAATTATGTTTCAGAAAGTACAAAGTCATAAGCACCCTTCTTCTGGCTGTCTTCTTGCACCTGTGGCTCCCTTGAGTTGCTTCTGGAAACTTGAGCAGCAACTGGACCCAGCTAGGTAAATGCCCTGTGTAAGAGCATTGCAGATCAAAGGGTGGACAGAACATGATACTGTCCACTTCACAGTGAATCCAGAGTGTAGCTGTCAGTTTTTCTCTCTAGAGAAGATCCCACTCTAGAGGAAAGGAGAAGGATGGCATCAGGCTGCAAGACAAATATTTCATATTATTCTTGATAAGAAACTAACTCCTGAAACTCAAAGAAGGTGTAACCAAGTTCTGTCACTTGCCTTTAAAGTGACTGTTTTTCTCTCTTAATCTTCATGTTTTGGGGTTTTTTTCATCATTGCACAAAGTCAGAACTTGTCTTGGGATATGATCAGTTTCTAGCTTTATGGGATAAGAAGGAGGAGAGAGGCAGAATTTAGGTCACTGGCTGCTGTTGGCTAAGCCTTCCCACTGAAAACCAGAGGGACTTTGCCTAGACAGAGAAAAGAAGGTTAGGGGGAATAAAGGCACATCTGAATCTATACTGTGGGGGTTAACAGCTAGGATTACCCTATTAACATAGAGTAGAGAGTTTGCATATTGACCAGCTGCCCTGGCAGCCAGCAGCACAAACCCCTTTGTATGCAGGGGAGAGGGGGGTCTGCAAATTGACTTCCTTTAAAGCCAAGACAGCCTTTTGCCTTGGTCAGGTGAAAGACAGCAAGGATCTGGATGCTTTTGCTCTACCCATTAGATTTTTTTCCATCTTCCATTTTACAGGTGCTCCAAATGAAGGAGAAGTTCTTCTGCCTTGAGACTCCTTCCTGAGTTATACAAAATGAATCACGACTTTATGCAAGAAAACAAAGTTATCTCTTGACAGGAAAAAAGAAACATGGAATGTCAAACAGGGAATGTCAAAGATGCAAAAAAATTCAATGTATGGACTTCATGACTCTTGAAATAAGGTAAAATAAAATAAAAATCAAGGCAGCACATTGTGTCTGGTGTCAGTTTAAAATCAGTGCCATTTTTGTTCTCAGCTGTGTACTCTTCCCTGAATTCAGACCTGTCATGGCTCTTTGTTCTTAAATCTCTGTGAAGCATTGCAAAGATGGAAGCTGTTCTGCTTCTCGACCCTCACTGCCTTCATGTTTATTCTCCTTCCCCCTCTATTACTTCTCTTTGTATTTTTTTTTTAATCCATTCCTCTTTGCTCTCCCCTTCAGCTGCCCACTCCTGCCCAGTCACTTTCAGCCCTGTCCACTGGTCTCTCTCAGCTCTTCATATTTACATCACTCATCATTCCCCTTTCCTCTCTTGTGCTTCATGCATCTCACCTGTGCTTCCTTGGTCCACAGCAGCAGTTTTACCTGCTGCATTTGAGTTTAGCTAACCCTGAATTACAGTTCCCATTGAGAGTAGCACAATGTTCTGTCTCAGAGAAAGCAGAACCTCTGCTACACACACAGGTTTGAAGTGTCCCCACGCACTTTTCTTGTAGTGTACTGTACACGGAAAATAAGCTAAAAAGGTGTAATTTTGATCTGTTCATTGAATTCAGATGTTCTGAATTAATTCACACTGGCTATTACAGGAACCAGACGGGACCCTAAGTGCAAGTATTGCTGGTTGGGTATTTCACAGGGAAACTGCTTTTCCAGGGAATGGTCTTTTATCAGAATCTTTCTGCAGCAACACTGAATATTGAAAATACTGAAAAGGGGGATTTTTGAGATGAAAAAGAGAAAAATCTTCATAGATTGTTCATTAAGACAGCTGTTCTTTCATTTCATTCATCCAGACTCAGTTCTTGTCTGACTGCTTAAAATGGGTCATTTGCATCCTCAAACCATATCTGGAGGAGCTGCAACCTATTCAGACAAGATTTTATTCATTGGTTTGCTGTCCCTGATTGAGTACTGTGCTGGTTTTTGTCAGTCAAAATTAATTACCTCCACAGGAGCTAGTATGGAGGTATGCTTTAGATGTGTTGAGGAGTTTGGAAGGTGTATTGTAAAGTCTTAAGTTCAGGAGAGACAAAGACCAAGTCCAGCAAATATTGTCCTTTCCCATCCTCATAACAAAAATGTGCACATAACATTCTGGGCATTAGCTGGGAGAGGCCATGATCATTTCTTTTACTACTTACATTTGACCAATATTTTCATTTTACCAATCCTATTTCTTCTTATTCAGCAATAAAATACACATGGCATTTTCATTTAGCAAGAATATATTCTGGAAAGTTCTTGTGAAATTTTACAAAACAATTGTCAAAAAATGCCATGTGCTCCCCATATTTTTTCTTTAAAAAATCACAGGGAAATTATTACCTTTCCTTTGCCACTGCCCTTGATTCTTGCACTGTGGTTCAAATTCTGCACTACTTGACATAAATGTTATTGTGCTAACTTCATTTTGTACTAGCAAAGATTTTGGCTAAATATGTAAGAAATTCTTACAGTTCTGCTCAAACCTTCTTTTGCTGTTAGAGAAAAGACCAGTGCCAGACTCTTTTTGGAGGAGCTCAGTGACAGGACAAGGAGCAAAACCCAGAAGCTAAAATGCAAGCAGTTTCACCTCAGCATGAGGAAACAGTTCTTTACAATGAGGGCAGCAGAGCACTGGAACAGCTGCCCCAGGGAGTTGGTAGAGTTTGCCTCACTGAAGACATCCAAAATTCACCAGGGCACATTCCTGTGGAACCTGCTCCAGGTGACCCTGCCTTGCCAGCTGGGTTGGACTGGATGATCTCCAGGGGTCCCTTCCAACCCTACCAATTCCATGATTCTTGAAATGTATTTTTCCAGAAAAAAGGCATGTATTATGCCATGCAAAAATAGCCTGGCTTGTTATTCAGCACAAAAGCAGTTAAACCAGGACAAAAATGTAGTCTCTGAACCTGAGAAGTATTTTTGGAGACACTGCTTTGGAAAGGGGAAAACCTGCTTGGTTTTTGTTTAAACTAGAACCACTATTGCACTGACTGGCTTAGGTTTTCAATGCATTTTCCAACCTGTTGGACACCTTCCACAAATATAAAAAGACACTACAGACATAAATTAAGAGAAGGAGAATGTTACTTTTGTGCACAAATTCCTCCCCAGGGGTTTATAAAGAAGGTCTGTACACATTTTTGTGTAAAGATACAGAACAAATTTACTACAACAGAGAGGAGCAGTAAAAGCAAATTTATTGTCATTTTTATCATTCCTGACAGTATTTCCAGCAGACAGTCCAGGTCCATGGACTGTGCCTCAGAGTTTCCACACTCGAGAAAATTTGGGAACTGAAATTCACTGCTTCTGTCAAAGCTGTCCATAAGAATGGGCCACCTCTTCTAGTACACACTGTGTTCCTGTACACAAAGTCATAGAGAGGATCTGGAGGAATGTTTTTTCCAGAAACAAAATTAATTTATTTTCCTGATTACTTTAACTGAAAAACTAGATAGTTTAGTATGTTGTTTTGTTGGGTTTAGGGTTTTTTAATTGCTAGTTGCCTTTTTTTTCAGATTGAAGATTCTTTTCCTGTGTATTAGCTCTGGATCGTTTTTATTCAGTACCACTGATGTAACAGCTCAATGTCTGAGGACAGGGTTGGGAGTTAACAGCAGTTTCACAAAAAACAGAATCCTCTGAGCCAAATACTCTTCCAGACACAAGCCCAGTAATTCTCACTGTTGCCGCACAGTCTTTCTGCAGTATTTTCTTCACCCTCGAAAAATGTCTGTCACCTACTCTCTAAGAACTGAAGAAATATATTCTGTACCTGGAATGAGAAAAATTTTGAAAAAAAAATTCCATTGCAATTAGTTTTACCCATCTAATTTGCAGGCATTTCTGATCTATTCCCCGTGGGTCTAATGGGAAGCATGTATTGCTGAGTGTGGCAGCTCATACCACTGCACTGTTATGCAGTGCAGGGCTAAGAGAGTTCAATAAATTATTAAATACATCCCTAAAAAAGTCTTTCTGAAAAAACAGAACCGTTTCTGTAATATCTCAGAAGCTTGAATCTCCTTTTCCATTGACTGATCTTACTGACCAAATTCTGCCTTTTGTTTGGAATATAACATTTGTTTTTTCTCTAATATTAAGCAACATTGCTCCATTTCAGCTGCACTTATTCATACCTCCACAGTCCCACTTTCTGTCTTTTATGTTAAAGTGACATTTCAACATCCCACACTTGGTGCTCAGGTCCTAGATTCCATCCACAGCTAAAACTGACTTGTCAGGTGAAACTTTTTTTAAGTCAAGTTATAAAACAAGTGGGTCTAGAAGGAAGACTATGCACATAACTAAATACAAATACATTTATAACTAAAATCTGACAGTTCCAGGATTTACCCAAAGTTCCTAAACAATTACTTTCAGTTGACTCCAATAATTTTTGAATATGTCTGCTTATAAAACTTATTAAGGGAAGTTTCATTACTGCATTCTCCAGCTCTCCTGCAAAGAAGAAACACACTGAAGTGAATTACTTCTGACTTGAATCTTCACCAGCATTTTCTATCTTTTGGTGGCCTGTGAATGCAACTATAATATTACATCTGTGTTTTCAGGTTCCCTCTGAATTCTGAAATAAATTCCTAGAATCTCTTAAATTATCAAGAATTAGGCAAACTCTTCATTTTCCAAACAAACTCTACTAGTGTTCACCAAATAATATAAGTAAATGCACTTAGCATCATGACAGAAACTTCCCTACTTTGAAAACAGAAAGATAATGTTGTTCAGAAACTTTTTTTAAAATATGAAATATACCTGGATTTTACAGTATTTTTATTCCAGCTACCAAACCACTTAGATCACAGAGATCTTCTGGATTCATGGCAGTCATCATCTTCAGAAAGTATTTGACTTTTCTCACAGTGCATCAAATGCCTTTCCCTGAGGTTGAAAGTGAGGACAGTGCAGTCCCCATCTGCACTGTGGGACCCCTCCACTCATTCTCCTGCACCTGATAAGCATCCTGCATGAAATTTTGAGGTTATAGAGGATCCCCATATGTGAGGCAACACTCGAAAATTTTGATGCACATTTTATTTCTCCTTTGGATGATGGTATTTGTTAGTAACTACCATGTCTGTGAAGGAGAAATCAAAATCAAGTAAGCAACAATGTAAGAATAAAGTATCTAGAAAGTGCATGATTAAACTGATGAGTTTATATTGTACTTGTCACCATTATTTCATGCCAATGTATGCACTGGATATGCAGATAATTAACACAAGTAATTTCATGAGAGTATTGGAAGGTTCTTAGAAAAGTTAAAAACTGGACCAAATTCAGGCAAGAGAAGAAAACTGCCAAATTAAAAGGATTTTTACAGGCAATTCATGCATGGAAGGAAAGAAATCCCCTTTATGACTTGATGAAAACATTCGAGGAGAATCCTCATCCTTCTAACTAATTGCTATTTTTGTCAGAAATGTAAGCGATTGTCATGGCGCATCATAAATTACTGATAACATATCATCAGTGAACACTTGTAAGTGAGATAAATGCAGAAAGTATTTATGCTGCTTCCAGACCAATTAACACACTGCCACTCTTCACCACCCAAGTTTGCTGGTATTTGAGTTATTGACAATTTGAAGCTGCTTGCTGTTGTGGGGTATTGTTGTCCCAGATGCTCTGCAAAAGTCCAGATCCAAGTCAGTTATGAAATTTTCCCCCAGCTCCCTCAAAAGGGGCCCTTGTTGACTTCTCCAGTGCTCCAGCAGCCAGCGCCCACAGTTGCTCTGTGGAAAGATGTGACTCATGCCCAATTCACTCATTTAAAATTCTCTCCAGCTCAATAACTTCTGGCAGTCATTTCAGCCATTTCTGGGTGTCAGAAGCACAGGCTGTTTTATCTGGATGCTGTCTGTGGCTTGTCAAGTGGAGGAGCTGGATTACCATCATATTCCCATCAATCAGGTGCTGTTCACTAAATATTACAGATGAGCCAAGAAAGAACATTGTAGAGCAATATAATGGTTTTGCTGCTGCAATGGCTGACCATTCAGTCATTACGCGATAATTTATTGGAAATTAAAGAATTTTAAGGCAAAACTTCAGTGATTTCCTACAGCACAATTTCTGAACTATTCTAACCTGGTGTGACTCAAATCAATCCTTGAACTTGTACTCCAAGAATTCCCCCTTCCCTAGCAAACTCAGACAACCCACTGACTGACACTGACTGCTTTTTGGAAAGGTAAGTCTGTGTCTTGCACCAGCCACACTGCTTCTTACAGCTGCCTTAATGTACACAAGGCTTCTCCTGAGAAACACCAGGCGATGAACAGCCCCTTCCCTGGGAGCTGCTAGATCTGGTTAGCTCCCACAAAAATAATATTCCTATTCTGTTCACCATACATGTGGAACTAATTCAAAATCAATCTACAATCCTATCATCTACTTCAGCAAAATGCTATAATTCACCACTTCTAGACAGATAAAAATAGTAAGATAGCATTATCCAAATGGCAAGCCTCTAAATTTTCACAGCCTTCTAGGCTGCATGACATACACAGTGTGTCCTAAAGTGCCCTCTCAGATCCAGAGGCTGGGAATGTTTTGACACTACTTTGGATTTATTAATAAAAATATTACTAAGGCTGGGGAAACAAATACAAAAACTGCAATTTTATTATTCTTTCTATTTTCCAATGCTTCTGCTCACCAGTCTACAAAAAAAAAATTATGCTTTCCCAGGCAAAAGTCAAGCCTGAGACAATCTCCCATCCTCAAAATACAAGATATCCTTTTAGAGTTTTTTTCAACACCTGCATATTTCTACATTTAAAATAATGCTATTGGATGCCTCAGAAACAACATTGAGGAATCGTGTCCCTTTTAATACTTTCTTGAAAAAATTGCAATGCACTTTTAAGTACTTAGGATGCTCACAAACCCCTGCACAACTGGCAGAACCCACATCTGACCTGCAGCCATACTTAGCAAGGCCATCTCTCTGAACATGATTTTGACAATTTGTCAGTTACGGGTTTTTTAGGACTATTTATGTAAGATGATATTTAGAAACGTCTATTTAAAGTGAGTTCAAGGGAGAGCAGAACTTGCAAAAAAGTTTGCAAACCTTTTTCAAACCTTCCATTCAGCTATCTCAATACTTCTTTGCTTTGATTCATCATAGCTAAATTTAGCCAACCAGAAATTTAATGCTTCATCTAAGGTACCCTTTCTCATTTTGGTCAAAAAAATATATAGTTACTCTACCTTAGGCTTACAATTCAATTTCAGATTTTGTACTCTTTCTGAGACAATAAAACCAGAGGGTATTTCCAGTCAATCATAAGGAACTTATGATTCAAAATTCCAATAAAATTACATGTGAGCTAGAGATCACCTCTTTTTATTGGTAAAGGGAATCAGGCATTTAAAGGTCAGTGATTCCTTTAAAGCATTCCCTTTTTGTTTCCTGTAGTATTCACATTACATTATCAAAAATTGCATTGTTCAAAGACACAATTTTTTTAAAAGATAAAATGCATTCTCTGAAAAGGTACAGTTAAGAGACAGCCAGGAATATATTTCCAGATTGTAGTAGTCATGGCTCTGGATACAACTCAGCAACACTATGTAGTTACACCTTCATCCAAGTCATGCAGCTGTGCAGAATTTTATCCATTTCAAGCAAAACAAAGCTTATTACCCAGTCAAGTGGAGATCCACTCACAGCACTTGCATGGCAACAACAACTCTGCACTTCAGGTGGTTGTTCAGGTAGGAGCAATGTGCAATCAATAAGTCACACTAAACAGGTTTTTCCATTAAGTACTGAGTTTCCCTTTGATTGTTGCCTACAGATACATTCCATTGATTGGTCTGGTATCACTCAGATTACTCTGTGCAGTATTCCTTGGTATTAGACAGGTATTAGTACTGCCAGTAATGAGTGCATTCCTAATTAGGAAATTCTAGTCTGTGGGCTGATTTCAATTCCCACTAATTTTGATTTTAATTTTTCTCCTATTAGGAGAAAATTAGGTAGACAACTTGTGCATGGGTGTGTTAGGAAACTCAGGGAAGAAAATCAGTAGTGAGTGTTTATTGCTCTATCTGCACTTTCTCAAGGATGAACTCAAATAGATTGTTTGGAGGAAGGTTAATGAATTTAGACCAGGGTTTACAACAGCTGCCAGCATAGGGGGAGAGGCTGGGGGGAGCAATCTGCCCGAGGTGAGGAGAGGCTCAGAGTAGCAGGAAAGCACATGCTGAGAATTCTGCCTTTTTGACAGGTCAAGTAAAGTGCAATTTATGAGATCAATAAACAGACCTGCCATTATAATGGATTAACTAGACTTGCTTACATCCAGAGGCTTCTGCATTACTGGAGAAAGTGTATATTATTCTGGGACCTTCTGAAATGGGCAGTTTTAGTTGAAATATGCAGGGAAAGTGGAGGGAAAAAGGGAGACAGGATCATCACAAATTCAGTTTTTCTTAATGCTTCATCAAAACATTCCTATGCATAAGTCTCAATATAGAAGTTTCCATTTTTCCCAATACTAAACTCATCAACCACACAGAGCTCTTAATGTGACCAAAAAAAAAAAAAATTAAAAAAATTAAAAATTTAATATTTGGTTTCTTTATCCATAGAGAAATTTTCCTTACAATCTCTCCCTTATGCTCTCTCCCATCTAACACTTACACATGTGTCAGCCTGTTCAGCTGTCCACCAAAATAACAAAACAGATGAAGGCCTCATGCACCTTTACTTTTTATGGTGGTGTGCCCTCCTGCAGTCCTGTTCTCTCTTTGGGACTGATTAACATGCCCTGTAAGAGGTGAAATCATATTCCTTGGCAGGTTTAGGATGTGGCAGTACCGAAATAATGGGGCTGGAGCAACAGCAGAGTTGAGCAGCCAAATGATGAGCGCATGGTAAATTCCATGATTATATGTGAGAGCAGGAAGTTCAAATTCACAGAAGAAATTATCTTCATTGATTTGGAGCATACAGGAACACTGAAACCACTTACCCCTGAAATTATGGACTTGCATGAACAGCTCATCTTTAGTTCTGTATTTGTGAGACACTAAGAATTACACAGCTGCAGCCCTCATTGAGGTTTCTTAAAACTAATATCTAATATCAGTAATAAAGAACCTTATTCCTTCTTTTTTTGAAAACATATTGCCATATGAAAAAATAATGCTGTCTTGTTTGAAGCCAAGCAAAATAATTCAGATTTGGAGAATAAATATTATCTCCACAAAAACAATAATAATTTTTTTTAAATGACACCACTTGCATCAGACCAGAAAGGAAACTATCATTTCTTATAAGTTTGTTGCCAGATAGGATGAGACATGAACCTCATGACAGTGTTTCATTTGAAATGGGACAATGGGATATATTTTCTTGTGAAGATTTTGGAAGTAACAAAGCATTAAAAAAAAACCCAGCTGTAAACATTTAAATAATATATTTTATAAATAAATACATAAGTATACACATATTTAATTTCTTACTCCAACATTCTTGTTAATGTGTATTTATGGGGGAAGCTCTACTACCTGAAAAGTAAGAGAGAAAAACTAAGTAAATGTCATAAATATTTTTATAGCTATTTTAAGTAGCTATTCTGTGCTGTTTAAATGCTAATTATTTGTTTAGGGAAAATTAATAGTAGTAATTTATTTAACGAAATACATTTCAGTTTCAGAAAATGTCATTATCACACATACCATCGGGCTTGTCTTGTTCAGGTATACTATTCATTCACTTTTATCCAAATTTATCTGAGATATCAGATGCCACCACAATCTGAGTATAATGACAAATATGTGAATATTCTTCTGTGTTTGCGTAATTTCATGAATGTCAATACAACTGTTGGGGTTATCTCATCACCTACGTCATCCTTTATTTTTTGTCCTTCTCGACAAGGAATTAAACAGAGACCAAACACCAAGAAAATAAAATATGCAAGTTGAAAGAGTCCTGTGGTTTTCAGATGTAGCATTTCTTTGCTATTTTTACAGTGGTGATGCATAGGCTACTACACAGGGTGCAGGTAGGAGACTTCCAAGCTTACAGCCAGGTGTTGTACATTTATCTCTTACACTCCTCGCCCCAAGGATCTGACTTTCACTCATATTCCATACCTGCAATTTTGGGTAGCTACTTGTCTAGTGCAATATTCACACCTCCTATTTTTGCCACAGAAAATTTCTACTCCACAAGACATTGAAGACTTTTCCCACTTCAGTGTCCTACATTCTGTTCTTTAGCTCCCCATCACAAGCCCAGTTTTTTCCTCCAAAGACTAATTCCCTTCCAAAAAATCACAGTTTTCAGCATCTAGATAGGATAAATTTTGGACAACATTGAAAATACAGAATAGAGGAGACCCAGAAGGGTTTCTATCCCCACATCAGGTGCCATTCATCATAGTTTAGAGAGCCCTCCAGTGCTGGAGGTGTGATGGAAGATTTGAGACATCTTTAATCTTATCACGGCATAGTGTTGATACAGTGACATAAATTTGAGTATAAGCTGACCACCAGACACCAGTCCCAGTGGCTGCCACACCCTTTTTGTAGTGGTGTGAAAGCAATCTCCTGCACTGTCTGTGGTGTTACACACTTTGCGTCTTATAAAGGTGAAAGGAATGTGAGAAAAGAAGCTGTCGTCTTTTAAAAATAACCACGTAGGCTAAATAATACCTTACCTGTACATTATATCTTTCTGGGATTTTTGTGGGTTGTTTTCCCTGCCTTTTGTTATAAGTTATTTTTAAATTTGAGTCACTTGCAAATCACATTGCTTCACATGTGGAAACACAATCTCAGTTACTGAATGCTTCCCCAAATGGTAAAAAATGCTGCTCTAAGTTAATCGTATATGTGCATTACAAGCTTCTGTGTGAGGCAGAGGGCTGCTGACCTGTTTGTTCTTCACAGTGTAAAGCCAAAATTCTTCACTCAGTGATCTTATAACACAATTTGAAGGGCTGATGAATGTGAGGAGACAGCTGGTGGTGTGAGAAGAATTGGACTATCTTTCATCTAAATATGCAGCACTGCCTGTCTAATAGATCCTTGTATTGCTTATTTAGGCTGTTACTGAAAACCACCTTCTCAAAATCATTTCAGTGTGTTTACTTTCAACAGCTTGTGAATTTCGGACCTGTGAAAGAATGAGATGATGAACCTGTGGAATCTCAAGGCCTGCAGAACTAAAATTTGCTGGAAGAAGGTGGTCTTGCAGCACTTAGATGCTGATGAACAGAAAACAGCCAGACCCCAGAGGCTGCTTCAGTACTACAACAGCCAGCATGAGAAGGGTCTGGTTGTTGTGCAGTAAGATGTTAAAAAAGATCTGATAGTTAGAACACTACAGACTCATTTCTCACTTTCCCACTATTGCTTTACTCAACATTTTCAAAATTAGTGGTACATCTACGTCATTTGAAATGGTTTTCCATCTCAGAATTAAACTGGATTTTTAAAGAGGTTAAATAAGCATGGGGGAATAATGTCATTGTTTCATTTAATCCAAAATACTTTTTTATGATTTAATGTTATTTCATTTTATTGAGAAGAATTGCAAAGACTTGCTACCCAAACACAAAAAAAAAGTTACTAACGAATACAACTGGAATTAATTAATTGCAAGCAAGCAAAAATCTTCTTAAGCTAAAGAATAAAGTAAAAATAAACAATTCCCAAAGTTTGTTACAAAATCCATACTTAAAACTAGAGCTGCAGATGAAATTTCACAGATTTAGGTAGCTAAAAAAAGACTGTCTTTATTGATCTACTTTTATGCACACTTGGAAGCTGGTATAAATACAGTTTCCCATCTCAGGGAGCTGTTTCCCATGATTATTGCACTCTACACTTTGGATATTCTATAATATATAGGAGTTTTTATATGTATATTTATATATCTATATATTAGCCTCTGCTTCTAATATATATCCAACCACACATAGTCTAAGATGTATGAGATTTTAAAAAACAAATGTGTGTTTTTTCTTCTCTTCCTTACCAGCAGAGAAGAGTGTTCTGTCAGGCTTCACCTTCTTTAGGCACCTGGAAGTTCACTATTTTGTCTGAAGCTACTCACTGGGATCCCTCAATACAAACACAAGCTCCTTTGGAGTGAGATTCACCCATCTGAAACAAGGGACCCAAAGCAGACCATCCGAATTACCTTCCATTCTTTATAGAGAGGTCTATGTAATATAGTGTGGACTTTTGGAAAGCAAAATTAAGATGAAATTAATTGTGTCTGTTACCATGTAATGTTTGTTTTCAGCAACAGGAAAATAAGCGTAAAAGTTAAGAAGCAAAATCCCTTTATTTTCTACAGATGCTTAGAATTTCTGGGCTAAAAAGTGTTGTCAAAAATTACAGAAGTATTTATCTTTTTTATGTACAAAGTCATTGTCAATGACCAAGTAAACAGGCTGCTGCAACCTATTCCCTTTCTTATTATACTTGACTCTTAACTGTAAAGGGTTTTTTTTCCTATAGTCTAAGGATTCAAAAGCGCCTCTGTCTTGTCAGAAGCACAAAATAGCTTTGATGTTCTTACAAATTTTCAGTGACCACATTTTGTGCTGCATCTTCTTACGGGAAACAAACACACAAACAAATGCAAAGTCTTCTAGTAATCCATCTTAAAACATAAATGGCGCTTCCTTTGAGAGGCTGAATGTTCATGGTCTTACTTAGATCAGCCATTCTGTTCAAGTTCCACATTACCTCCCTGTCTTTCTCGACTTAAAAAACCTGCTCTGCTCATTGAATTATTAAGATTTCCATCCAGATCTGTCCTCTATACTTACAACATTATTTTATAATTGGAAAATGATTTAGCAACAGGCTGTGAGTAGAAAAATCAATAGACCTTGATAATGAGATCTGTCCTACATGTTCCTAATCAATTATTTAAAAAAAAGAAAGTATATTACAGAGGTGCTTCACATGTTACTAATCTTGCAAGCCAATGTTCTGTATTCCTATTTTACTAATAAGGTCTTGTGAGGAAGAGTGAACTCTGTTTAAACTATCATTCATCTTCATTTCGTATCCTGCCAAGTCCCTAAGCAAGGCCAGAAGGTCACAAAGCTTTTGTGAAATAATAAACTCTTCCTTACTCAGAACGCTGATGATATTATCTGCACTGATAGAGCATCTGTTTTCTGCCTCATTAATCACAAACATTGCAATGCTATAAACCCTGTTCTTGAATCTTAAAGAAACAATATTTAGCTTATTTCAGCCTTATCTTTTTGACAAGCTCTGCTCTGCCTACTGTAAGGGAAGACCTGCTTCCCTTCATGTCCTAATAATTCAGTATATCTATGTATAATTCAGTAATCTATACAAAGTAATTTTTTTGTTCTTCTTTTGATCAGATTATTTGACTTTTGGAGTAAAAATCCACTGAAATGCAGATTAGACAGCTTCTCTGTGATAATAATTTTCTTTTTAATTTTGCTTTGTTAAGTCTTTTAATACCCATGCAGAACACCTGGGGTGCCAATATGCCATTTAGACCTTGACCTGTGCTGACTGCTGCACTGCCTCACAAGAAGAAGACTAGAAGGAAATTCTGAAAGCTCAACCTGAAAGTCATGTTTGGCTCCCCTTTATTCTGATGTCACCTGTAGCAAAGTAAAAGTTTTATTATTAATTTCTGCAATGCACAAGATAATTCATCCTCCTCTTTCAAAATAATAGACAGGAATTTAAAATAATGTAGTCAGGAATATGGGTGATTACCATCATGAATACAGAGAAGTGATTTTTTTTTAACAATTCAGCATTTTTTTCCTCTCAATTTCTCTGTATTAAAGCATTATTTAGTCTCATTCCAATTGTACAAGACTTCAGATATAATAAGTCAGACCTGAGAAAGAAGTAGCAGAGCATGGCAGGTGTCTGAATAGGTGGTAGTGTTTATTGAGATGCATAATATGATTTACAAAGTTCTTAGTGAGCTGAATTTGAAGCTGTTACTCGTCATCAGCACACTGGTACATAAAGCTTCCTGAGCAGGTAGGGATTTTCAAATGCCTTGAAATGTCTATTCATCTAAGTTGTGATCCAGTGTCTAGAAGTATTTGATTATTTAGCTGAAAGTTATAACTACTTTGAGAGTCATGTTGTCAGGGACCACCTCATATTTCCATGAGGTTTGTGTCTTTTATAAGGGAAGGCAAATGATTTATGAAAAAGGTGACCAGCTGGAGAATGAAATTATGCCCTTCTTTGTCTTTTCTTAAACCATGTTTCTTCACATTTGTTCTGATGTGAATGATTTGGATATAAAGGCACACCAGCAAAGGCATGAAAGGTACAGAATTATTTGCAATTAATGGCAGCCACAGGAAACACCATGATAGAGGGTGCAAGGTCAGCCTTGAAAACCAGAAAGTCAAAGATTGTAGTTATTCAAAACATTGCAAAATCACATTATTCTTGATGCAGGTTTTGGGGTGGTTTAATGGCAATTGCATTGTATTTTTGTTCTGGATTCTCAATTATCCATGACTTGGATTTTGATGAGACTTTTTAAATTTCTCTGCAAGAGGAAGACTAGAAACCAGCTTTGGTAACAATTTCTGCAATTCAGCATCTGCTGAACAGAGGTTTGTAAAACCCACCAAGTACTGAGGAAACCAACAAAAAAGTCCCCAAATTAGTTGGCAATCTCGCTTTTAAAAAATGGTTCTCCTAGTGAAAAAAGTTGATACCTGAACAAAAAGAAACATTTTGTTCAGGATTATCATTTTTACAGTCATTCTCACATACTCAAACGTTTACGGCTAACTCTTATTTCATTTGAATCATCTGTTTTGCTGTTTTGACTCAAATCAGCAGCTAACCTCATTATCTTAATGATCATCAGCTTGTCAAGTTCACAGCACTGCTCATGTCAATAGCTACTGCTGATTACAAACTTAGAGGTCACTTTCCTTGTGCTCTTATCTTTCATTTTGATTAGGTAATTATGAATTTTATGTAGTAAGTTACTGAACTAGCCAGTGCTAAGTTCCTAAAGCAATTAAAGAGGTCCAGGAGAAGCTAAGTAATTTTTTTGATGCATACAATTATGTTTCTGAAAATCAATCCAACCTTAGGAGTTGGATCAGAGGGACAATTCAGGCACAGTTAAATATGTATTTATTTAACCATCTAATGTATTAGACAGAAGCACAATTATGTGTACGACAAACTGCATCAAATATGAATTCAAAATAAACCTCAGCGATGAGCAAGAATAATTTCTGTAGCACAGATATAAGCAATGTGCCATCAGTGGTAAAGTGAATTCTGTTCCAGATAAGATTCTCTTGTGCCTAATATGAATTCAAAATAAACCTCAGCGATGAGCAAGAATAATTTCTGTAGCACAGATATAAGCAAGGCCCAATGTGCCATCAGTGATAAAGGGAATTCTGTTCCAGATAGGATTCTCTTGTGCCCAGTGCTGAGCTTTATGGGAATCATCTATGCTGAGATCAATTGGTGCAGTACAGCCTCCCAGGTGTGGAGTTGCTGAGCTGCACAGGCAGCCCCAGGAGAATTTCCTGCAGGACTGGCAGCATTCCCAGCACGTCTCATCAGGGAGCACACGGTGCCAGAGCAATGCACAAGGTGAACAGTCTGAACCCAGGAGAGCTACCACAAGAGCTAAGACACACAGTCAGAGCATAATGTGCAGCCAAATGAACTATCTCACAATGGAGGAAAAAGGCTCCTTTTCCTGCCTGTGTGGAAAGCAAACAGTAAGGTATTGCTTTACCTCAAGTCAGTTCACTCATAGTGCTGGACCACACAAGTTCCTTGATCATGTCATAAATTATCAAAACTGAGCAAACAGTTGACTTCAACCTCAGAATCTTTAAGAAAAGCACCAGATGTCTTATCTTTGGTCTTTCCTTCTGTTTATGTCTCTATTGTTAGAGTTTGACATTTTAACCTCACAGTGACATCTCTGCTTTGAGGAGGGCCACAGTAACACACCTGTCCACAAGCTGGGAAATCCTGCTCTGGTTGATGATTACCACTCTATTTTTTCTCTCTCATCCCATTTGAGTTACACCCAAAGAGAATTAGCACATGCACAACTGCAGGAATCTTGAATACATTTTGATTTACTACACACATGCTAATCTGGCTCAGGAGCCCACAGCTGAGATAACACTTTTAAAATTGCTGAGTGCTCTAACCTTGTCCTGTGATACAGAGATGATGGAAATAATGTCTGCTGATAAGTTAAGTTGCTACATGGAGAAATCAGTTTTCAATTAATTATAAAGCTGACAAAAAGATTAATAGAGTTGATGTAAATGTTTGACCAAGGCCATTTAGAAAGCCCCAGTGTATCTCTCAAACTGATAGGTGAATATCACAAAATCAAACCTGCACAGTGCAACTGATTTGGCTTTGGAACTACTTCAAACCCTGACAAACATAAAGTAAGTGTAGTTACTAACACATGTTTACATAGAGTTTTATGGTTAAGGATTGCAAAGTAATAATGATTTGGCATTTCCAATAGCCAAAAAAAATTTGAGCAGTCTTTAGGCATGTAAACGCTAAGACATTGAGAGAATCACCCCAAACCCTTTTTAAGATATAGGAGAAAGAACTTATTAAAAAGTCTCATTTATGATACTCAAGCATGGAACTTAATTAACTGACTATTTTCCTAAACTAAATGCAAATATATACTCCTTTATACTACCTTAGATTTTTGTTTCGTCAGCACTTGAAAACATCTCTAAAATCCCTGGTTTTGGCAGTAGGCTGCAGGAACAGCAAGGCAGAACTGTGTGTCTAACCCTGCCCTAGAGCTCTAGGGCCACGTTAGCCCAGCATGGCATGGAGCAAATCTCCCCCACCCCTCACATTTTGGAAGTTGTTGTTTGCAGACAGACGTGCTGCCAGCCCCTCTCACTCTTCAGACACTCTGCAGAGCTCAAGCTGATCTGCACATTCCCCCAGCAGTGCCTGAGGAGCAGCTACAGCTCTGTGCAAACCTGACCGTGGGGGTTTTAGCTCAGCGCTGCCTTGTGCTCCTGAGCAGCTCTGTGGTACCCCTGCACTGCATGGCCACTTGAGATGGTGCTGCCCACAGCAAGAGTGCTTCCCAGATCATCCTTCAAATCATCATACACTGAGTTTTCTCCTTTAAATAATGCTACCTACACCTGAAACCTTTCTTCTCCCATTTGTTAAGCCAAGGTTGCATTAATAAACTAAGGCCCAGAAGCAGAAAACTTGGACTCATAATGCCTATTATATTCTTCATTAAGTACTGCTGAACCTATCTATAAATGTAGATTCATGAAAAGAGAAATTCCTGCCACACTGCATATTTCAAGATTTCTGCAAAGCTATCACAATCTCACAGAATATTTCACATTGCAACAAATATTTCTGGATTATAGGAGTTTCTGGAACAAGAAAGAACTTGTAGGTCTTGTGAAAGTCTCTCTATGTTTTGTTCAACTTACAAAGAAATGTGTCCTCTTACTGAAATCTTTGTCCCATAGCTGGACAAACAGTGCTTGAACTCCAAACATTGCAACAGCTGAAATCCCACGGTATTCTTGACACCACCAGCCCCACAAACCAAAACCAAAGCAAAAACGAGTTTGCTCCTTGCTGAACTGGTTGGAGTTATGCTAAGTTATTCTCAATACAGAACTGACAATCAGTAGTTCCCGAATGCTAATAATAACAGCAATAAAAAGAGTGACACTAATGATAATTATTATTATTATTATTATAATGATATAGCTATATACCTCAAGCTGCATTTAAAATCACTTAAACAGAATAAAACTGATAAAGCCAGATCCAACATGTCACAGTTTGATGTATCCACCCAGGAAATTCAGAAAAACATAGCTCAACACAAAGCAAAGAGAAACAATAACAACATTTGCAACAGTCTCTTGTTAATGAGATGTTTATGAGCCAATGCAAAAAAAATCAACATTTTCTTTTTAATTCTGAATGGAGCCAAATTTGGAATTCTCAAGTCCTTTCCCAGAATGAACCTACAGTCTTAAAATTTCAGTGCATTTATTTTCAGTATGCATTCATTAAAGTAATATGATTAAATGTTCCCTACCTTATTTGATTGGTTTTGTTTTGTCTTCAATTTCCCTTTCATAAGGGGACATATAACTCCAGAAATATTAGAAATGGTTTTCATTCCTGTGCACACATGCCTTTAAAACTTGTCCAGTATTTTTAGAAAAGAAAGAACACATTTTCAGGAGTAATGGCCTGGTACTGTGAAGGGGAAATCACTGAAGAAGGCTGAAGTTCAGTAACACTACAGCTCACAAAGATGTGTTTCCATTTAGATGTGACTAAATAGTCTGTTTGCATGTTCTTTTTTGACTGAAATGTCAGATCCTTTACTGCATCTGAAGGTTTTGGACCACAGCATTAAAAATAAAGGGTATCCACACACAGCTAGTGCTGTGCCTTTCTCTGAATTCTGTTCACTTGCCTCATCTCCCTTTCTCATTTTTCCCCAAACCATATGCCACCTCCTGAAGCGTCATTTTTTTTCCAACACTGCCTGAACAAATACGTTTCACAGAGAAGGTACAGGAGCCAAGTGTAGGTGTCTTCTCCCTTTATGCCAACAATGGCACAAAGAAAAAACTCACGTGTTTTCCAGTGTCTGTTCACCTCACACAGCTCTGGAGCACTGAGATGAAATCCACATTCCCTTGAGTTTACACCACCATTTGAATGACACAAAACTGTAACTAATTTTTCAGCACATCTGGTGACTGGTGCCTGAGTTTTTGTTTTAATTTCTCTCTCTGGATCACTGTCACAGGAGCTCACCCTGCCCCTCGCAGTCATGGTGCTGGGTTCTGGTTTTGTGACACCAATCCTACTGGATCCTTTTGCCTGGTGCCCTCTGTACCAGTGCTCCTTCTTGCACAGGTCCCAACCCCTCCCAGAGGCTGGGGGAAACTCTCGCTTGGCTGCTCTGGTGGCTACTCCAGAGACTCCCGATGTCACCAGTGTCACCAGTGTGCCTTCACTGGTGGCTTCATCACACCTACATCCACCCACTGGGTCTGAGGGGCCCAAAGGTGCTGCACAGCCAGGCACAGGTGTGATGGGGGAGATTTCTGCACTAATGGAGCCTGGGATTGACTGCTGTCTGCTCTTTTTTCACTATTCCTTTGCATCAAATAAAGTGGTGCAGAGACCTTACATAACAAGTAAAGAGGCTACATATTAGGACTACAGGTGTGTTGCCTAAAAAAAGAGAGAAAATTCACTCCTTTCTTCTTTTTCATCTCCTTTGAATTGCTGTTATTTCTTGTACCATGCAAGTGTTTTCCTCCTGTCACCACTTCTTGCATCCTTCCTGACATGTAGAGGCTAAGTACCAGCTCTCTCCAAAATGCTGAGGTGAGCTAAATTGACTCTCCTGTTGCTGTGTTAACAATTGAATAGAAAATTACAAGACTTTCTTGGAAATATAGTTGTATTTCCTGCTTTCAGTCTTGGCTGCAGTCCAGAAAAACAGAGGTGTATAAGAAAATAAAAAAAAAAAAAAAATGCCACCATGTTTAGGGAGAAGGAAGGATTACATTTCTGTATCTTACATAAAAAAAAAAAAAAAAAAATCTTTATTCTCATATTCTACTTTCTTTTCAAAATTTTATAGAGTTATTTGCAAGGAGTTTGTTTTTCTCCCAGCTCATGACACACATTAGGAGCAATGAGATTTGGGGCAGCACACTACTTAGAAGCTGCAGTCCCAAAGCAGCATCCATTTGTACCAGGAAACACAGAAACATTTCCAACAGGCCTCACCCCTAAAGCTAAGAACCAGCAAGGACTAATGCAGCCAGCTCCATTTCAACTGCTATTCTAGCCACTCCACAGGCTAGCACAATAAAACTCTTTGAAAGTAATGGCCAGATTTTAATAATTTTAATGGCTGTAAAGGAGACCTACTGTGATAAACCCATTGCCTGGCTGTGCTGCAAAGATGAACACCCATGTGCAGAGCCATTGCTGTCTCATGGCACAGACTGTGCACTAAAAGAGGTGGCTCTAAGTAATGGAGATTAATGAATAACCGGAGTAATTAAACTCAACAAATTTTCTGCTTTGGTTTACCCCAAGCAAATCAAGCGGTGAATTATCATCTTTTATAGGAGCCTTTTTTTTTTCATTTTGACCATCTGGTAATCTGTGTAAAAGATGGGCAACTGCAGTATTTATCAGCCCTTAACCTCAGAGGTGCAGAGAAGGAAAAGAGAGAAGAGCAGATGACAGAGCAGACAATCTAAACATCCTCTTGGGCTGGAGACACTTTTGCCAATGATCAGAGAAACTTCTTGGCATCACGTCAAACCAAGGAGAGGAAGACTATTTGGTCTCTGTTCACTTGCATCATCCCCCTTTCTCGTTTTTCCTCAAACCATATCCCCCCTACTGAAGCCTTATTTTTTGTCAAACACTGCATGAAGAAATATGTTTATTGTAAAGACAAACATGCCAGAAAAAGAAGTCCTGCCAGACAATTTGTAAATTTTAGTAATTTCTTTTGCTATTTTTGGTCCAATGGTCTGTGTCATCACACTTAAAGCTTCTTCTCTTGCTACAGATTTTATTGTCTTCTTATTAATGGAACTTTAATCATTTTTCATTCACATTGTTTTGCTTTTGGAGACCAGCCTTAAAGAAACTATTTCACCGTGGTCTGAGGAGAATGTATGGATTCACTCATTTAATATCTTGTAGCAACAGCACCTATTCTGTCATTTTTGTAATTTCTTCTTTTCTCATTAGCATGTTCTGTTTTCCTGCATATTTCCAATGGTATTCATACTTTCTTCTACTGCATAAATTCTTCTTTAAAATCCCTTACTCTATAATTTTTTATATAAAAAATATTTTAGAGCCCACTAGATATTTCATTTTCCTGTGAGAGTCTGCTCTTTTTTTGACAAACTGATGTTGAATAAGAGCAAGAGGAATCATTACATTAAACTTAGTCCCAAATAACACAGTATGGAATTCACTGTGGTATTTATACTGGAGAAGGCTTTTTTACTACATAATAGGTCTCATTATCCCCCCAGAAATTCAATGTTCTTTATTACAGTAGGAAGAACAAGGTACACAGAAATTAACAGGAACCATCAAAGAAGAAACAAAACAAATATAGAGAAAAAATACTTTTTCCTCTAACATTGAGATGAGAGGCTTACCTTGTCAAAGCACTGTACTGTTTGAGAAGCACAGGTCTCAGAGGGAGCAGAGCAGTTAATGATAGAGGTAACTCAAAACATATGATCATTTGCAAAATGTTTATTAATATTATTAGATTTGAAGCCTACAAAAGGCGTTGTGATTATCTAATCTGACACTTGCATATCAGGGGAGCAGATCTAATTTCTGCAGTGACTCCACAGTGTCTGAATAAAAGCATTTACTAAAAAGACTCATTTTCATTACTTAAAAATAACCCTAGTGATAGATAATCTGTCAAAATGGGCACAGTATTAGCCCTTTGTTTACTTCCTCTTACTTTTTATATTTGCAGTTCATTTCTCATTTACATATCAATCTTTTAATATTAGAAAGTTTTTTACATTTATCTTCTTTTGCATCACGGTGATCAGATCACTCATTTTTTATGATAGAATTTCACTTCCCTTATGAAAATACTGGTTGATGCAATACAATCATTTCTACCCCTTCTTTTGCACATGTAGGTCTCATAGACATTATGAGATGGAGGATCATCAGTGTATTTTTTCCAATTCCATCATTCCTATAATCTCCTTTATAAAGCATAGATGCCCTTATGGGACTCAGAATCCTGACTCAGTAACTCAGATGTTACTTATTGCATTTGCACAATGCCATTCCCTGCTGCTGAACAGTTTTCTCCAGTTTTATTCAGAGATTTTTATTTTTATGGTAGATTCATGGTAAAATAAGTCAGGTCTTTAGACAAATCTTGAAGACATTTCTTACCTTCCAGAGCATTGCCTGACACATTGTAAATTTGACTGTGGTTTTCCTTTCCAGATGTGGGATGTTTTATTTGGCAGTACCAAAAGCAATATTTTCAGTGTTTTTAGCAAAAAAATTCACACTGATCTGTGCTATTTATTTATCCTATTAATAACTTTTCTAGTAGCCTTTGTGATATATATGTCTTACTAGCATTTATTTTCTACTTTCTTTTATATTACTGACTAAAATATTAAATAATATTTAGCCTAGAAATGCATCACAGGATGATGAATTCCCATACATAACACTTGGAGATCTATCAGTAAACCAGTTTTTTTATTTAATTTAGAACACTATATTATGATAATCATTCTTTTCTGCTTGACAGTTTCCATACTTCTGTGTATTGTCTGCATTATTTTTTCCTTCTTTTGTGGCTGGACAAGACTATAAATAACTTCTGTTTGAAAGCCATGAGTCTAAAAATAGAGTGGAATGGAGCTGAATACTCTAGGACACAATGCACATTGTTATTTTGCTAAACAGGTGGGGAGGGGGAATTTATATCTAACATGTATTTGAATGTTTTTTCAAAACTTCAATGATTAAAAGGAAAAGATCTAAGGGCGTGTGAAATATCCAGATGTCCAATCTACTTAACATAAGATTACAGTTTGTGCCCAGTAACCACTACTTTTAACAGAGTTTTCATAGTGATTTTACAGAAGGCACCTATGAAGGAGGGGAGATCCAGCCTAATTCACAGGTAGATTTCTCTCCTGAGGCAGCATATCCAGACTAAAAGAGTTTTCCAGGCTCCCGTGCAAGGAGGGATGTTCACCTTCAGACCACTTTAGATAACCTAATTCAGATAACAACTTTAGAAAGAGATTGTGCTCTGAAGTCTCTCTGTAGAAGCCCAAACTATTGGTTGGTATTAAACAATTAACTGTTTGTAAAAGTTGAGATGGATACAGAAGTGGGCACTTAAACTTTGACAAGTGATTCTTGCTGGAGCCTTACAAGTGACACCTCCTCCTTCCAGTGCTGCATAGAGAAAATCCATGGGTGCTCACAGTCTTCCACAAGATCTTCACTAAACATATGCACAAGTGAGATACCTGTATTAGACAAAATATTTTTCTTGAGTATTGTTGTAATTTCAAATTCTATATGTTCTAATTTTCATTAAAATCTTACTAATTGCATAATTTTTGCAATCACATATTATCCAGATTAGCCTTACACCAGTTTTGCCAAAAAGCAGTGACTTCTCTTTCATCACCAATCAATTACCAGTCATGTTTGACTGACTTCTGAAGGATTTTTTAAGTTCTTCAGTGCTGCAAGACTTGCAAGTCAGTAAAAGAAATTAAATCGCCTCATTCTGACTCCTTTGGCGCTCAAGGGTGCCAGTCCTGCTGATTTCAGAAAAATATTTAACTTCCACTGTGTAAGTTTATGGTCCTCCTTATCTTCTAGCTCAATAGAAAGTATTTCCTTAATACTTTATCATAGGAATACATCATCCTGCTTTTCTTCAGGAAGAGATTAAAAAAAATATTTGTTGTACACTTCCTTTTCTATGTTGGGATTGCTACCCTTATCTCATGTCGTACTGATACAGTAGCTGAACTGTTGTTTGTTCCTGACACACTTAACAAGTTCTTTTCTGAAATTCCTATTGGTTTTCTGCTTTTCCAACAATGGTTATTAATATTTATTAATATCAGCTTAAACATTTCATAGCTTGTCCTGAAAAGTAGAATATTGTGATTTGTGCAATCCAAGGATCTTAACACACTTTTCCTTTCCTTTTGGCCATAGGTGCCACATAGCAGAGCATTGCCTTTCTATTCAGAGTACTGAATCAGAAGTTTGTGAAGCTGTCTGTTTCCCTTAAAGCAGATTTTGCTGTTAAAACAAGCTGAAAGCACCGTCGGTCGTCAGGTCTGCATCTCAATTTGCTCCTTTCAGTTTGCCCCATCTACTCACCTGCCAATCAAAACCACTTGTTATGAATAGATATGATGCCTGCAGAGATTAACAAATTGAGACCCCATGATGCAATCCTGGGACACAAGTGGAAGGATACAACATACGGAAGCCAGTTTCTGGTGAACCATAATATCTCTGCCTACTCCGCCCAGATGTTTGCAGGGCCCCAGACATGTCAAACTCCCCTCAGTGTACCACATTGTCAAAGAGAAAAATGAAAGTACTATGAGAAAGGCTATTCTCAAATGCCTGTAACCATGCTGAAGCCAAATAAAGCCAAGAATGCAGAGCTTTATAGCCAATTTTCTTATTAAAATACAAAAGATTCCGACTTACTTTATATTCTGTAGGACTACATGAGAGTCTGACTTCGGTATTACAAAGGCAAAAGAAATGTGCCTCTGTGTAATGTATTCTTATAAGACTAACTTATAAACAGCTTCTAACCTCCACCTAAAATGTTGCTTGTCCTGCTAACACCCTTACTCCCATGTAAAAATCATGTGATGTTTTGGAAGCTTTCATAGGGAGCCAAAGTGAGAGCGAGGAAAACCAGCCTGACCTCTGTTGCCCAAGGTATGTCTCAGACCTTCCAGTGACCAACAGAGCAGTTACAGGATTTTTATATCAGGTTGCCTATTCCACCTCATATGTGCCTGTTCTGCATATATGTCTGCTGACAGGGTCTTTAATTACATGATTTCATAACATATTTTCCATTCAGTGGGTGAATCAGCAGTATAAATGAAGCAATATTTTTCTTTTTCCTCTCAGCATTCATGATGCAGTTTTAAGCCCCATTTACTGGGAACCATCCAAACCTTACCCAGAAGATAGAGTCACTGATTATCTTATGAGTGTTTCTGTGGGCATGCCTGTGCCATACAGTGATGGGTGGTGGTAAGACTCTTTGGAGAGTGTTGCCTGAGCCAGCTCTTGGACCAGCAGCCGTGTTGCCACATCAGCAGGGTGCTGCAACTGAACTAATAACCTTCCTTGGAGCCATTTGTCTTGGGCATTTTGACAATCTCATGGCTAGCTGGAGTCATAGTGTAAATATGCCCAATGACACTCATCACCACAACACCAAGATTTAAACTGCACAGGAGCAAACCCCTTTAACACCTGCATCAATTCACTTCACCATTTTTTAACCTCAGTTTTAGAAACACTGGCTAACGCATTTCCTCCTTCCCACAAATTAACCTAAAAGCACTTCTTTTCAGAAAACTGAAATTAATTTAGAAAGTGTAACTCACATCATTCTGAAGACCAAGACCAAAGAGCAGGTACAAAGCATTTTCAGAATTGATCAAGCAAATTTTCAAGACATAATACTTTCACTGAAACAATTTTTTTTTTCCCTGTGAGCTGGGTTTAGCTTTCAAAAATTTTAGTAATTTTATTTTCGTTCTTAAAGAATTTGAGGTTCTGAGGACTGTGGAGCTTGTGCTAATTTGATTTTTCACTGCTCCATAACTTTTAAATAACCCATATAGGCAAACTGAAGGCATCAATCATTAGAGAGAATGTCTATATTTTGGAATTTATATTTATATGTCAGATAAAATGTGAATGATAGACTGTGCCCATTCCACTACCAAAACACATTCAAGCTTTTCTATAAGAGACACAAATTAGTCATGAGCCAGCAGGTTTGAGAAACACAAAGAGGTAAATTACAAAGCAATGTGCAGGGATTTAGCTGCATGACTCCTATTAACATCAATGGGATTTAACTGTGTGACTCCCTGTGCACCACTTTGCAAATTTCCCCTAAATTGACTAGCGTGGTAATTCCTAGACAGCATGCAGTGGGGAAGTGACTGCTTCTGTAAACACAAGGGACTGTTGATTCTCAAATGTCTTCATGCTGCACTCAACAAAGAACAAGCATTCAAAGAAACATTTTATTCCCTGCATCACAGGAGCAGAGGAAATAAAGACACAAGCTCAGAACTCCATAGGGGACACCAGTTCCAGAAATGTCATTTAGGGAAAACAAAACTCTCTTAATGATTCCTGATAGTGTCAGATTCCTTCTGAGCCAAAAAAAATACGATCCTTTAGTACCATGTAGGTAATGAAGCACTAAAAGGGAGTAATTTTTTAGTTCCTGTACTAAAATGACCTGAGAAAACATAGAATTATAGACTCATAAAATTATTTGGGTTGGAAGGGACCTTAAAGATCATATAGTTCATTCCAGTATTCCCTTCAATACTGTTCCTCCTGAAAAATTGATCACAAAGAGTTTTATTTGCTTTCTGCTGAAAAAGGTTTATTCATTTGCTTCCCTCTGTTCTCATAAAGCTTCTTTTATTCTTATGTTATTATGTAGCTAAAGGTTTCATTATTAGGTACTTAAATTTAGCTCACCTTTTATTACCTTTACATACGAGCTGGAACAGTTGTATTCCTGGCTGAATAAAAGAGTACAGGCCTCGTTTGCATTGTGTATTTCCCAAAGCAGGGCACACAATTTCAATAAAGGCAAGAAACACAGTATGTGGGACAGCAGAACATTAGCATGCAGGTGGTTTGTGATTTGAGGGGGATGGAGATAGTCAGTGGAAAATTTTGAAGAAATTTTAAAAGTCAGGAAAAAAAAGAATGTACTTTTCTTCTAACTGAGATACTATTTTTAGAGTTTTAGATCTACCTGTAGTTTGCCGTCCTATAAAACCAAACTACTGCTCCTCAATAGGTATCAATCCGACAAAAGTCAATCTGGAGATAGTACTGCCTCCTGAAAAGGCAGTATAATGTTGTAAACCTGTTGTATAAATAGGAAAGTAAAGAGTATCAAAGCAAAGCTCTTCTGAATGCATTGTTCTTTCTGGCAAGTTATTGTTATATTGCTCTTTATATTATGCCAGTTTCCAAGAGCCTCAGTAAGTATCTGGCATATCTCCTGGGTGCAAAATTAAGACAGGTGAAGCATAAAACCCCAAAAGAAAGGGCTCGAGTGGTGTGATAAAACATACAGAGGTAAAAAGCCACAGACACTCAGGCACACACAAGCCACATCCAAGCATGCATACATCACTCCTACCTGTTGCACTCTACGTACGATAAACTGATTTTGCATCAGAGAGCCCAAACTTTCTCTTATAATAGATGTAGTAGTTCCTCAATATTCTCAGAGTTAAAATATGGAGTTCAGGTCTACAGGAATGAATGAAAAGAGTTGATAAAGGACAGTCCTATATGGCATCGGCTTCCTTCCATACTCCTCATTCAGTATTTTTTTGAGCCTGGGGGAAGATCAGCAGGTATCTATTTCCATCCTGTATTATCTAAGGATTCTCATTTTCATCTTCCCATTTGAGGAGTAAGTAATACCTCTGTATCACTTAGCTCCTCTATTAGCACTGAATCTCCTGAGCCCCTTTAAAGTGGATTCTCAGATTAAAATCAGCTATCCTCACAGTCTCTTCATTCAAAATGCCCTGAAAAGCACTGAGAGGGAACCGTATGTTGGATAATTATCCTGATATCTCAGCACAGTGAAAGGATACACACATCCCTTTCATGTCTGTGTCATTCTAAGGGGTTAGCAGTTCAGATCTGCTCGCTCTGACTCAGAAACGAAAAGCAAACCTATCCCCGACTTGCTGTTTTTCAAATGCACTAAAAAAAAATTCAGTTTATTTTTAGTATAGCATCTGTGAGAAAAAAAACATTTAGAAACAAAAATAATTCACCCCCACTCAGAGTATTACCCCTGTTGAAAGAATGCTCCTTTCTATCCAAGAATATTCCTTCCCCAGCGAAAATATTCAAGCTGTTGCTGGATTGACGAGCAAAACCCTCTGCACTCACTTCTACTGGTGAACTGGCAGGGATGTGTGCATACTCAATGTCCCTTGCAGTTCTGAACTTTATGGTGTTAGAATGAATATTGTGGATTTTAACACACTTTCAAGGTTTTCTATTTCAGCAAGCCTATCTACTGCCCTTCATCTAGTTCACAGTCTATAGCCAAATTCGTTGTTATAATCTTTTTACTTAGAACCTCATTCCTGGCTTCATGGAGTTACAGAAGATATTCTGCTGTATTTTCTTTTTTTTTCTGTCTTCATGCAAAGAAGAAATAGCTCAAAAACCCTGAAAACCTGATTCCGTAAGGTTAAAAAACATAAAAAACATAAAAATCGCCTACTTAGTTAAGAGTAGTTTTTGAAATGTGGAAATTAGTTGCTATACCTAAACAATTAGCTTGTTATATTGTAAGAGTTATTCTTCAACCACCCCATGATCTCTTGAGAACTTTGTCTCTGACTGCTGACCACTTGGGGCTACAGAGTATGTAGAAAAACCTGTGAAAGTGACATAGATCAGAACAATTGTGTTTAGCTGTCTGCAGCCAAGAGGACTACTGAATTTCAGCTGTGCTCTGCTGTGTAAGTGATGAACAAAGTCTATACTAACTTCAAATGTCCCCTCTCTCCTTCCATGTGTAAGAAATACACCCTGATAAACCTGGCTTTGTTTCACGTGGTGGAGAACTCGTGCTGGTTGCCGTGGAGTGGGGGACAGGTAATGAATACTTTCTCTCTGCCTGATCAGCAGCAAGTATGAGAGAAGCAGGCTCCCTGCCAGTTTCTTCTTTTTTTCCTCCCTCCTTCCCTATTTTCTCCTCACTGTCTACTGTCAAAAGGAATTGAGCAGTTCCCAAAAACAATGTCAGCAGTGTCCAGCAGGAACTGAACTTGAGCATGGGCAAGAGCCTGATCTCCCAAGGACACAATGATTTGCAGCCCTGCTGCAGCAGAAGGTGCTGGGGACCTTACCTGGATCAGCAGCAGACTGCCCACCCACTTGGCACCTGCCTTAAACGTGGTGGTACGACAACCTTGAAGCTCATAGAAATATAAACTCAGTATGCCATTAACTGTTCAGTGGGCTGGGATTAGCAATACACTGAGATACATTCTGAAACATCACTGATCCTACATCCCCAGGCCAAAGACTTATTTCTCAGTCAAAGCCATTGAGACCTAGAAACTACAAATACTTTCTAAATGTAATTTGGAAAGCAGGACTGAATGTCTGCATCCAGCCAGAAGACATATATCTTACATAAACCCATTCTTGAACTCTTTATCTGTTAAATTTGCTGAATTCTTCACATGATATATCTGGTTTCAAAAATGAAGAGTTCAGTCAGTTATAAAACTATGAAACTATTTTATTTTTCTCTAGTAAGGCTAACACAAAGTATTGTACACCACGTGTGGCAATAGGTTTGAGACATAGTGACTTGTTAAATAGAAATTTAGGTAAAATATTTTAAATTCGCCAGTGGGTAAATTTCAGATAAGAACAAGAATTAAGAAACAAGTGTTGCTATTGTCAATAGATTCAGATCTTCCACCATGCTCTGTGTATCATTTTGTTATAGCTGTGCTGATCCCTCAGCAAGGACTTAGAAAACCTCTTTCTTTTCTGTTCCTGGAGACTTTCAGTAGCATAGTGGAAACTCCAAAACAAGGACTTCTGTATCTACTTTGTAAAAACTTATTTGGCAAGCATCTTTCAGTAGCAGGAAATAACTGTTAACTGATAGCAGATAATCAAAATGTCTAGTGTTCTGGTCACAGAAATTACTATGGTATTCATCAGGTAGGAGAAAAAGAACTCATTTGTGTTAGTAACTCTGCCAAAAAGAGTCGATACTGTAAAGTCTGATGGAGCACACAGTGTATACATAGCTTTTATTTTCCTGGAAAGGTTACAATCAGATAAAATATATTCATTGGCTTTAAAGCTCACAGAAAGCTATCCAAGACATTCATTGTAAATCTATCATTCAGTGATGTCTGCTGTATTTTACTGACTCTTTGATTTTTCATTTCTAAATACAGCTTCAGGTGGAGACATTTTGGCTGGCGTTACTGTGATAACATTAATAGGCTTCTTGCACCATTTTTGACTGCCTAACAAAATAATTTATTACTTACCTTCAGGAAGTTACAACACAGAGAACAAACTTGTAGGTTACAATCCGTTAAAGCTTTGTACAGGCGTTTTGATTTCTCAAAATCACGGGCTGGGTAAGAAAAAAAGACAACAACCTAGCTGCTTGAAGCAAGAGAACTTTTATTATTTGGGTGAGGTTGAAATTTCCAGCATTGTCACCAGAGATCTCTCTTCATGTATTTCAATTCAAAAAATAGCAAAAAGGGCATGGTAGGAGCATAAACCAGAAAGGAACTTGTTCAATTGACACCCATGGTAATAAAATGATAAATAATAATGCTCTAAGCATGTTGACAGATACCTGTAATATTCAGAGCCCTGTATGCTACCTTCAGCATGAAAATGGGTCAAAAGCTATGAGGCACTCTGCATTGGTATCCAAGTGTTTATGTCGTGTGCTATTGATGGAACTTTAGAGCTTCCTCCACTGCTTGGACACAAGCTTTGACAGATGCAAGCCACAGCTGTACACAGAAGTGCTGCTGCTGAGCTGAGAATTTTTTCTAACACAGATTCTGCCAGCTTCAAAAAAAACAAGGTTCATTTATGGGGAAAGCAAGCCATCTGTGCTGTTCACCATACTGGGGCTGGTAAAGTTTCCTTCCATCAGCTGCCTCAGTACTCCACAAGTCACAAACCAGTCTCTAGAAGGACTAACTTCTGCCCGGGCTACATCTCCAAGATTTATTAGAGAACAGAGGACTGTCATATTTTGCCATTGTTAATTTATGGCTCTCCTGGGTATTTTGTAGCAATTCTTCCATCTCACATTTGCCTAATTTAGCACTCCTGACTTAAGCAAACGTTCAGTTCTACTCCCTGTAAAGTTATGCCTGAGAAAAGAGGCCTGAGTAGGTCCCAGAAGGGAAAAAGCACCGAGTAATAAGGTAAATTCCACTATAGATAGAAAGGTTACATTCCTTCCACACTAAATCAGCTGAAAACTACTGCAGTATGCATTGTACTTGAGGGGGTTTCATGTTTGAACTTGAAAAGTGGCCTGACAGTGGTCAGAAATATGTTTTGAGACACTAGCTTTATGAAGTAATAGAAATTATGTGAAATTATGGCTGGAACTGTACAGCAGATAAGAATGCCCTTGAACTTGGCTAGCTTCTGAAATAGTTATTCATTCAAAAAAACCTTTTAAGGTTTTACTGCTCCTGAACTATTATAAAACATATAGTTTGAAAAGTCTTCAATTAGGGGGAAGTTTGAATTAGGCAATGGGCTTTTGCATTTCAAGAAGTTTTATCTTCTAGTGGTGCTTCTGGTCTCCCATATGAATAAATCCTCAGCATATTTATATCTAAGAGAGAAGATAATCATAAAGTCTCCAAATTCTGAGTTCATTTTTAGTCAACATTTTTCAAAGCACATTTTTACTAGGACACAATTTAAAAAAGAATTCAAAGGAAATCCAAGGGAAATTAATTGTATTTTAATTAACTTAGTTCTTCCTTTTCAAGAGAGCTATACTGTAGATAAAAGTTATGGATTTATTTTCTAATTATAAGACTGAAGACAATTTTTGTCAATTCTGCAAATATATTGAAAAGTTTAAGTAAACAGAATTTCAGTGAAGTAGTCACTGTTCATTTTTCCTTGTATCTCAACAGGTTACAATCAGACAAAAAAAAAAATCTCTGCCAAATAAAAAACGTAAAAGCCACAAAGTCACATTTCAAATCTAACAGTGTCCTTTGCAGGAAATGGTTCCTTCCACAGTCTCTAACATCAGCAGTTGGCACAGGCTGTAACACTATGCAATGGCTTATTTTAAACAATTTTGAACAAAAAGACAGCACTCTCAGACTCCCTGACTCTGAGGGATTACTTTTGGGCTCAGGTTAAAGCTGTCTGGTTCTATAATAACTACCAAAAGTTTACAAATGGCTAGAAAATTATTTATCGTGGGTTTTGTACCATTAACTCCATCTCAGGATATGAGTAAGATGGTAATATCAAGGGAAAAGTTGGGTAAGATGCATCACGCAGAAGAAAAAGTCCTGGAGGAACTAAGAAAAATCAATACTTAAGCTAAATTTTAAATTTTGTTTCCATGTAAATCAAATCCTCTAAGCAAAAGACTCACCAGAACATTGATATAAAGTAGAAGCAAGTTTAGAACAAGCTCACAGCACTTTCCAGTATTAGTTTTTATACACTTAGAGATCAAATGAGGAAAACCCTGAAGTCCCCCTTAAAAAATAACAAATAGAGGCCCAATAAAGCTCCTGATTTCCACACATACAGTCAGAGTTGGTTGCAGTGGTACAAGTGTGGAAGAAATATTTGGATTGGATTTTACTGGGTTGTGAGTCTTTTTCCCAAATACAAATGGTAGGTGACTGCAGGACTGGCTAGCAGGTGAGAGGTGTGGGCTTTTTCCACATCAGTTCACTCAGTTTGTACTTTTATTTACCTGCTTTTCCAGTATATTTACCACAAAGACTTTTGCAGCAGCCTTTTTATTCTTACAAAATCTGAGAAAAGTGGCAGATGCTCTTCAAGCTTTCTTCAAGACTTTATCTCTTTTTCTTGTCTTCCTTAATTTAAAATACATGTTTATCATGAGACAAGTTAAAGAAGGTGCATCACAGCTCATGCAACAGGTTTGAGCTTCATGGCAAATGCTTTTTATCATAGCATTAAAGCCACTTGTTACAGGTTAAGGAAGTAATTTATGTCTCTGTTGGATCCCTATAGCAGACATCCCTCAAAGAACTGGAAGGCAGGTGACCACCAATCCAACTGTTTATGACAGATCCTAACTATTCCAGGAAAGAAGATAAAACAAGAAATTTCTTCCTTGAGAAACTGCTCCCACAAAAAAAGAAAAAAAAAAAAAAAAAGGCTATTTTCTTCAGACAGAAGCAAAGATTTGGCTCAAGATAGTCAAAATGCTGTCTATTACCCTTACAAGGAACAGTGATTGTTCAAAACCACCTACATGTCTACAATCACTATCTACATAGTATCAAATGATGCAACATTAATTTTTTACAAGTCCTTTTCTCAGGGAACAAAGAAGTCTGACTCAGTAAATTGCTATTCAACTAAATCAGACAAAATCACAATCCTTGTGTGTTAAAGGACAGCTGGCTACGATCTTCTCTACATCTTGCCCTTCCTTGCAATTTCCACTGTCACCCTTTTCATTCTTGTAAAAAACCTGATGAGAATGAAGCCCCACCTAAATTCATATTTTTGCATGCTTATCTTTTCTAAGGAACAGGTTTAAAGCAAACTTTCCACATCATCAAGGTTTCAATCCTGCCAACCCTTCTGAGGACAGACATTGCAACAGGAGGGTAGAGACTGAGCTGGCTGCAAGCCCACCCTGCCTGCCTGGGGAGGGGCAGAAATGTTAAGCTAACATATGACCTGCAGTGGTGAGCAGGAATACATGGTTTAAAGATAGCTCAGTCAGTCAAGTATACAGACACTTGGGACTGCAGGATTTATTCAGCTGGGCTCAGAATCCTGGTTTCATCCAGGTACCCAAATGTCAATCCACTAAGAACAGACCAATAAATAGCACCAGAAAATTATCTCTGTGCATGAGAAGACAAATCTGTAGAATTTTGTAGGCATGGAAACAAGTTATTTTTCAAAACAGAAGTATTGTGATTACTTGTAAAAACATACTAATGTTTCCTTTCTTATGGGATCTAGCACCTTTCCAACCATACAGGAAGAACCATTTTAAGTAATGCTTCCAGGAACTCTTGGAGATCCACAGTACCAGATATTGACCCACCTGTCCTTTGGCATTACAACACATCATTTGCCTGAATTCATATCCCCTACTTTTTATCCCAAACCAGTAGTACTGCTGTGGCTCCTTGTAATTCTCTTCTATCAACAGCAAGCAGGTGAAGACAGGAAGTATCCAAACAGCAAGACTGTAAAGGGAATATTTATTTCGTGATTTTTATGTGCAAGTCTTGAACACATTATAAACTTGCATCTCTTTGTCTGTCATGACTGACCCTATGTGCATTCTTAAAACAGAAAAACTAATAAAGTTTGCATTAGGTCCCAGCATGTTATAAACTAAATCATCTGACATATGCTGAAATTTTTGACTGTGCAGACTGTTTAGACAGCAGCATCCTCACCTGATATAACAGAGTTAGTATAAACCTTAAAACCTTTGGTCTGGAACATGTTCTGAAGAAAACCGTTCTCTTACAGTACACACTATAGGCTTTGTACTGACACGTTTAACAATGACAATTGGGTTTCTTATTCTCCAAAATTAATTAAGCCAAAGCATGGAACAATATCCTGTATGTAGCAAAGTGCAGCAGAATCTCACTCACTTTAGTAGATAAGTGACCAAATAACTTCATTTTAAATCTGCCCCAAAGAGACTGATTTGCTGCGATATGGCAGGTGATAGTTTGTGCACTGGTGACCATGAGCCACTGGTATGTCTGTGTTCCTGTCTCTCACCAGAAGCCGCAGAAAACACTGCCAACCATGCTGTTAGCTGATATTCATCAAGCAGCAGCCTGACCTTTTGTGCCTTCTTGCTCTTCTGGGGAGCATCCTGTGCCCTCATGCAAAGAAACACGGGAGAACCCAAAGGACACAAATAACAAAATATCCTTATTGACCACAGAAGAGCAGACATCACCTCACACAGTGATCTCCTCAGTTTGATCAGAGCTTCATGCACCATTTACAGATCCCTAAAGCCAGTGTGTCTCTGACCCTCATACCTCTCCACAATTACTCAGCTGCTCACAGTTCTAGCCGACAATGGTCAAGAGGACAACACGTGTTTGCCCACTTTCCCTGGCTTCGGTGTTTGCCTTTATTGATTATGATCAGCTGTAAAGCCTGTGAATTCTGGGTGCTCCAGGGGTTTTCTTGACAGCTAACTAAGCCTGAGGCAAATACAGACTCATGCAGCTCCAAACAATCCTACCTGGGTTTCTTCCTCCTCCCCCTTCACCAAGCACTGCATTTAATGTTAATTGTTTATGATAAGGAGATTGTAATTAGGAACATGCACTAGCATAAGTGTCCAGTATTTCATATGCCAAGCATGTGCCACCAGCACAGTCAAAATACCTCCAAGGATTCCTTTAAATTTTTATTATTTTCTTACAGCAGATGAGAAATCCCTCCCCCACTATGCACACGTACTTTTATGCAGCTGAACTCCACTTCCCTGTGACAGCTGATCCAAACACAGACCAAGTTACTAACACTGCACAAAGTTGTTGGTTCTTTCCCAGTAAATACGAGAAAAATGTCACAAAAGCCAGTACAGTGAGCTTTTAAAATGGCAGTCAAGCAGAGAAATTTAGGGCTAAGCATATGGACAGACAGCTAGCCAATACCTCATTTCTAGTCTAGTGTTCATCCAAGAGTGAGAGGCAGTGTGCTGATTTTTGTTTGCAATTCCTTCTTG
The DNA here is from genome assembly GCF_017590135.1 of Pyrgilauda ruficollis. Lineage (NCBI taxonomy): Eukaryota > Metazoa > Chordata > Aves > Passeriformes > Passeridae > Pyrgilauda > Pyrgilauda ruficollis. The sequence continues at coordinate 10,699,803 of NW_024510321.1, forward strand.
TGGTGCACAGGTTACAGAACATATATAAGACTATAAGGAAAAGGTAAGTATATGATTGAGCTCCCTTGCAAGCAGACACAACTCCACACAGATCCAGAGACAACACTCCTGTGAGAAGTGGAGTTTCAGGTTTGTAAAAGGTGGAAGTGGGAATGGTAATTTGAGTCTTATGTTAACACTTTTTCTTTAAAAGTTTCTTATTCATTAAAGCTATCAACATGTTGACTCACTTCTGTTTGGCTAGAGGTAATAGCTGCACTCTCCCATGCATTTAAGTTTCAACCAAATTAGAGTACAAGTCAGGATTCTTTGCCCCTGGCTGACAGTCTTACAGAGCTGTCAAGACAGCAGAAGGCTTTCTCCAGGTAAATAAGATCTGCATTGCCATGGCACAGCTCTTGCTAAATCCTTTTATCTGATGCTGCCATCACTGAGACCCACCAAGGAAGAAATACATGCCATGCCCACAATTATGCATACTCTGCTAATGGAGTTTCCATGCAAAATAAAAAGCTTCTGGGGAAAAAAAAATATTTGTGCAACTGACAGAATTAATGCCTCAGTCTTTTGGATTTCACAGCAAATATAAAAAATAAAACCAGTCCAGTTATATATTTTATAGGATTTAGAGAAGAAAAAGGTCTTTTTGTGAAATATACTACAGGCATTTGTATAAGCATTTCTTACAGTTTAGATTTATCTGAATGATGGCTATTCCTCTTGATTAAACAGAGATGCAATCATCATCTGGAAGATGGATTTCACTGCAAATTATCAGGCAGATAAGGCCATAAAGTTTTATCATTCTACCTAACTGAATACAGCTCAGTAAATAGGTTTTCTAAGAAGAATCTCAAAGGCACATTGTGCATTTCCGAGCCTTTAACCATCAACCTACTCCATGTCACATAGAACAGCCTAATCAAGAGTAGAGAAATTCAAAGAAGGCCTTTAAGATCAATAGGCTTGCTATATTTCAAGTCCACAGCATATAAAGAAAGAGCCCAGTGAGGTTTCTGGGCCTTAGTGCACAGTGTTCATGGCAATGTCTGAAATAGCTGGTGAGTGCACTTCTATACATTGTCATCTTCCCAGCTCTTTAACAGCTCTACCCATTCAACTCTTACAGCTTTTTTTTAATCTGGTCAGTCAATTCAGGTATACCTTCATTAGGAAAAAAAAAAAAAAAAAAGTCAGTCTTAATTGTTATGAGAAGTAATATCTAAGACAAGAGTAACTGCATTACATAACAGAAGCAACCTTAATGTTTAGGTTGCTCTTTAATTATGAAAATGATGGCCTTTTCCTGAGATAGCTTTGCAATAGAAGCCTTTGCTGCAGATGTTAAAAATCCAGCAGATATTTTTTTTTATCTAAAAAAATTATTTCCCCTTGTCTTATGAAATTCCATTTAATTTTAGCTGCAATCTCAACTTTTTGAAAAAATTTAAAATCATATTTCCTTTCTTTCCCTTGCACTCCCCAGAATATAAGAACAGCTGCACTAAGTCAGAGTAAAGGTTCATCTAGCTCAGTTCCCTGTCTCTCTGACAGTGGCCAGTAGCAGATGTTTAGGGAGAACATGTAAAATATAGGACAGACACATATTCCCTGCTAAACCTCCCAGCTTCTGTCAGCAGTTTAGGGACTTCTTGAGTCCAACTTAAAGCCCACCATACTGCATATATAATTAGACAGTATATTCCCCATGTGCCTTACTTTGCATCTATCAACATGAATTTTGTCTGCCCCAACATGAATTTTGTCTGCCCAGCCATTCAATACTATCAGATAATCCTGCAGACCTTAAGACTCCATTTTTTTTAATGACTCTGAAAAATTTTGTATCCTTGTCAGCCCTTTTCAAGTCATACTTCATCCCTTTCCCACACTATTTAGTAATATCTTAAGTGCACAAGTTCTGGAACAAGTTTCTGTGATATTCAAACCCTAATCCGATGCCATTCTGAAAAACTATCATCTTTGCTTCTTAATTTTCTTCATAATTTTCATCCCATTATAGCTTTATTTAATTTAAAAGCTTCAATAAGAACTGCTGAGAAAGTTAGGATTTTTAAATCTTTGTACACAATATCAACCAGGGTAACCTTACCCACATGATCCTTTCTTTACTGCTTCAAAGAACTCAAAGGGATTTACGGGGAGATACCTAATTTTTCAAAAGCTATGACAAATTGGGTGTGTGTACTCATTCTCAATTTTGTTATTGTTTACTCCAGATTTCCTAGTACAAAACCCAAACAATTACTCAAAAATCTCTGGAATTAATTTTAGATGTTGGGGCCATATTTCATTCTTTATGTGATGTCCTTTTGAGGTTGTGTGTAAGCAACTCTGACAATTTGCTACCACTCTTTTCACCATGGAACAGTGTTCCATAATGAAACATCTCCTGTTAATACATGATTTTCAACCATTTTCTCCAAGCCAAAAGATCTCCCTTGCGTGTGATCAATCTCCTGTCCTCCTCTAGCCCGCAGTGAGTGAGTGAGGTCCTGGGCTGCCCATTTGCCTCCACCTGAAGATTTCTCAAAGCAGAACAAAGCAGCGACTAAGTTGTGCCCTGTGAACTTCTATGATCTATTGCACTTCCAGAGTTACCACTGGGGACCAATTTAGAAGCACTAAGCTCTGAAGGGTATTAAAAAGCTGTTTAATGTCATTCTGAAATACACAGTCTGTGATTTTAAAGTCAATTGCAAATTAAACACAACTTTTTCAAATTCTGTCTAATTAGGGGATCAAAAACCAGAGATGTCAGTTCTCTAAGCTGCAAATAATGTTCCTAAGCCAGCAGCTGCTATTTATACCCTTTTCACATTGCAAAAATGGCTCCAGCCATTTGATTCAAGAAATACCTGCAGAACTGTTTTGTGTTTGAAAGCAGCTGGAAGGTGAAAGAGTCTTTGGTTTGAGCATGGCTGACCTGTTTAATTCTACTGCCTGAACCAGTCTATAAAGTACTACCAATTCATGCTTTTTTACTGATACAGCCTCTGGACACTCAAAATCAGGCATATGCCAAACAAAAGGACTCCCTTTGGCATTTCTTGCAGCTAACACCAGACTTGAGTGTAAGAAATAAAGGGGATATTTTATAAAAAACTGAGCAGAGGCACTATCTACACTACTCCTTGGTTCTTTCATTTCTAGACCAAACAACACAGACTACCATGTACTAGTGAGCTGATGCTTGCTCTTCACTTTAATGCCTTAGCTTTTCAGAACTGCATTCATGCACATGGATGACCCCTCAACGAGCATAGGAAAATAAATTATTATTAAGAACCTCATGTCAGCTAATCCCATTAAAATTCTTATTCTATGATTTAATATTTTCAGCTTACTATATACTCCGGTGTTGAAAAGAGTGCTTGTAGGCAGAAATTGTCTAGGCAAAGGTAGTTGTTTCAAAAAGTCAACAGAGATATGAAGCAGCTGAAACTCTTGATTTAAGGAGCATATGATTATTTTTGGCAACTAAATAATAAATGAAACTTTTAGGCAGAAATAGGGGCAGCTGTGACAGGCTTTAAATTAAGAGAAACACCCATATGTGCTACATCTCATATGACCAACATATTGTATTACTATGAGAAATCCACTAAAATAAGTAACTATTGAATCTATAAAGTCTAAAAGTTCAAAATAGAGATCAGGCACCTATTTATTAGACTGTCAGCAAGGTGGATAACACAGTGCTTCAGCACCTTCAGTCTGCAAGCCTACTGAAAACTACATCAGTCCTTGCAACACTAAGCTCTGAGTGCACACAGTTTGCAGCTAAGTCCTGGGTTTTGCTCAGCTAACACGTCTAACCCAGATCCTCAGTCTTTGATCACACCTATCACATCCAGACTTTGTACAGTAAACACAGAGGTAGTTATGAATTTTTATTCCACACCAGTGTTATTAGGGCATTCAGTGGAAAAAGTCTAATGTCAATCTGGTTCTTGTTTTAAATCAGATAAAACTTCAAAAAACTCTGTCCCCTTAGAGGCGGAGGATGGTGGCAGTGCTTAGACATGGATGGGAAAGAGAAGAGCCCCTATTTTGTTGTTGAGAAGGAGTCCTTAAATTCACCAGAGGGATGGGGATAGATAAAATTGCAATCTGACAAGGAGATCACAAAAATCTTCACAAATTCTGAAAGATTCTTAGTAGGTAGGTAATTAGCACATTGTGAAAAATTACTATTACTCTTAGCTAAGAGATACAATTTTGGTGTTTCTTTTCACTGTCTTTACCTGGCTTTGAAAAAAAAATGTCTATATTGCCTAATAAATAAAATCTATATTACCTAATTCTGCATCCATGATCTCTGAGATGGACACATAGCACAAATATTTTTTCCAGTCTAATCTTAGCTGTGTGCAAAAAAAAAAAAAAAAAAAAAAAAAAATATAAAAAAAAAAAAAACTGTAAAAAAAAAAAAAAAAAAAAAAAAAACCCAAAAAAACTGGCTGTGGCACTCGTTGCCATGGTTTGATTGAGGTGTCAGGGAACAGGTTGGACTTGATGACCTTGAAGGTCTCTTCCAACCCTGTGATTCTGTCATTCTGTCATTCTGTTATTAGGCCCAAATTATAGAGATGGCAAAAAAAAAAAAAAAAAAAAAAAAAAAAAAAAAAAAAAAGAGGGATGAGACAGCAAATACTGCATCGTTTCTGAACCTGGTTTGAATAAGGAACAAAAATAACCTTTTGCACCTAAAATCTAAAACTTTTTTTTTCTCAAAACAGTAATTAATTAAATACAGTTACTTAAGTTAGTTGCTGAGGTTCCTGCACTTTTATCAGGATTATAAATGCCCCTGGCTCTACAGTATAAAAATAACAGTCAGAATATTCTTATTCCAGATGATAATCTGCTCTGAAATTTTTATGTTTGCATATTATAAGCTGCATCTGTCAAAGTGCTGGGTTGCTGGAAGATTTGACGGAAGTTTTGCAGGCATTTATGGTACAGTTCACTGTGCTTAACTATTTGAGAAACAGATCAGCAACAAAAAATCAGAGAGTAGTCCATGAGTAGTTAGCCCCTGCTATGTATCCTGCTCTCCTGAGAAACATTCCATGGACTTTATGGAGCAAACACAGGCCCAGCCCACCCTTTGTGCACCTGGCCCTTTGGAGAACAGCAACCTGTGGCAAAGACATCTCATGGCAAACGCCCAGGGAAGCTTTCACTGCGCCCACATCCCTGTCCCGACATCCTGGGCTCCATCACTGCAGGCACTGCTCCTGCTGCCTTCCAGCCCCAGCAGCGCTGGCCACCCTGCAGCAGGCAGCAGCCAGGTGACAAACTGATGCTCTACCCGTGTGTCTGCCTCCAGCATCTTCCAAGGGCTACCTTCAGCAATTCCCAGCTCCTGTGAGTCCCACGCTGGGTCTCCCATTCCCCTTGGGCAGGCACGGGTATGAATATGGGAGATGGAGGAGCTGGAATTCACACAGCACAGCAACAGACACATCACAGGATTCCCCAAACTCACAGATGTAGCTTAGTGTCAAAATGCTAGAGTAATTTTATCAGGCTTTAGATGTCATATCTCTTTGATATTAATTTCAATAATTTGATTATCTAGTAGCTCAAACAGGTGGCACCGCACAACTGCACAGCTCTTCAAAATAACTTTGCAGCACAAAGGTTAAAACAGATTCCATTCAACTCCACTTACATTTCAGGGAAACACAGCAAATTCAGAGGAGCTGTAACATGCATTAATGTGCACTTGACCTTCCTTTAAATTTAGCCATTTATAAGTAAATACTTGAGAATTATTTACATTGCATTTTTTTAGATCAATGAATAGAAAAAACGAAATATTCATGCATTGCATCCGCATTTTCATGGAATACTCCCAATCTTCATTTTCACTGCTTCTTTAATGTTGGCAAGGAGAAATTAATTGCATTAATTCCTTAATTTTTCTATGAGGAATCTAACTTTGATTTTTTAGATATGGCAGTTTCCTAATTAATTTTATTTGAGGACTTGCTTCCCTGAAAACAAACTCCAGGCAAGGTTATATGTAGCTACATATTTTGCCTTGGTTTGAAATTCTTATACCACTAAATTTTTTTTAGCACTTTCAAAGTAATTAACAAAGTCAAAAAGTCTCTCACGACATCATGTTTCAACCATGCTAAAGCCTTCTGCTTTAATCTCCACTCTCTGGCACTGAAGTGGCACTTATCTTACCTGAGTGAAATAAATTAGTACAGGAAAAATGCAATCCATGATACTTCATTCTGTAGTCTTGCCCACTTTCAGGAAACTTCATGCCAATAGTGTACCTCTCCCAAGACAAATGTAACTGTGCTCTATACAACTGCATAAATGTTAAAATAAAGTCAGGCAGAAAAACCTGGCATTTTGCCAGTTTCAAAAGGCACAGAAATATGTTATTCTCATCCACTCCAGGTTTACAAATTTTGCTGTGAGCAAAACACATTTTTGCTGCATCCTTTCCTAAGTAATTTTCCCAGGGTAGAATACGATTTTTCCTTGAAGAATTTTGCTTTGCAAAAAGAAACTGCTAGAACTTTTTTCTTATGAAAAGCAGTTTTCTGGAGTACCTTACAATGAAACACCTCTCCTAACCACCTAATTATTCCAGCATCTATAGAAATCAGAGACAGTAACAAAATAACAGTTCTAAATTCTTCCCTAAAGGTTTCTTTTGTCTGCACTTCCACACCATACTGGAGCTCATGTTAGCTAAGCTCAGAGACATTCACATGAGGATGCCAGAATATTCTTCATTTTGGACTAGAAGTGAGTGAAAAAAATCTTTTTTTTTTTCTTTTTTTTCTTTTTTTTTTTTTTTGAGATTTAATAATTCTCAAACCATCTTTCTCAGGGAAAATATATTTATTAGCATTGCACATCTATTATGTTATTTTTTAGCAACAATAAATCAAGCTGCATTGGGGAAAAAAAAATTAGCTAAAACCCTTCTATCTCTCAACTGATAATTCAGTGCAACAGAGGCACCTCCTGGAGCAGGCCAGTTGTGTGCCACTCTTTATACAATATTATGAGCAGGTGCTTTTTCCAGTCCTGAATGAATGACATAAACCCCTCCTTCATGCTGCTGAGGGACATCTACACTGCAGGTTGTGTAGTTGTCTTCAAGATTCCTAGTTAATATAATCCCAGAAGCACGGGTATAGCAGCACAGAGCACAACATGGGCAACAAAAGGCTGTGAAATAGAAACATGAAGTAATAAATATTCAATAATTAGCCCAAACAGAGCTCTTTTAGGTGCTGTGACCAAAGTGCTACTGAGCCTTAGGCTAAGGTGTTTAAAGCTGCTAAGGAATGTCTTGTGGTCCACATCCTTAGCATTCCTCAAAAGATCTTTTTCCTTTCTGTTCCACCCTGACTGGATGCTGATCCAGCAAAACACTGCTGATTTATCTGTTGGATGAAGCTGGCAAAACCATGTATGTCCTGTGGCTTGACTCATTTTCGATGTATTTCCTTCCATGCCAGTGAGGAAGAATTTTTTATTTCCTGACTGACATGCTGTAAGGTTTGCTTTCTTTCCTTTTTTGTTTAGACTATGCAAATTAGATGCAACCAGATCTCATTATTGTTATCTAAATTGCTCACCAATATGTCATATCTTGAAGAGTATAATGCACTTTACACACACATGCAGAAAGAGGAGAGAGTGAAAGGGCTTACATTCATCTATAATAACTGATATGGAGGCTGGACTTGGTAAACCAGCATAAGCTTTATATTAAATAAGATGCTTTTCTATGCAGCCTCGGTACACAGACTCAACAACTTAACATGTGAGAAGTAAATAAAATGCAAAAACAATTCTCAGCAGAGCCAAGATGATAAGATCACTGGATAAAAAAAAAAAATTAAATCAATTACTTTTTCCCAAATGGTCACTGAAAAACAGCACATGACAAAGCATTTCATCAAATGAATAAACATAAGTATAGTCAAAAGAAGAGTTGAGGGCCAGGGCTCCAAAGCTGACATTGACTCCTGGTTGTCACAAAAACAGTCAGTGCTGGTATAGGAGGGTGGAACTGCTAGAAGAGAGTTGGAAGCTGAGCTATATTTTCTGTTCAGGCACTGGTCTTGCAGCCTCTAGATTGTGAGCTTGGGTTATTTTAGTGACCTCTTCATGAGTTTTGGACCTTCTAAGGGTTATCTTACGTACTTCAACCTCCAACACATTATTGGGAAGGCTTGACCTCCAGCTGACAGCTAAACGCATCTGTACACTCACAAATATGATGGCTCTTTATCTTAAATTTAACCTGAGGCCACCAGAACAGCAGGCATGCATCTCTACAGTTAGACTGGCAAGACTGTGATGTGGAGACTACAACCATTTCATACACTGAAGGTGCAGAGTGGGATATTTAAGCCATGCTCTCTGATATGTTGCACCAACCCCATGACTTCCCTAACTTTGCACTTCCCTAGGAGGCCCCAAACAAGCATGCAATCGTAGCAGAGCTATCGTTTAAAACTTGTGGTTGGCAAAGGCTTTTTTTCTTTTATATAATGAGAAACCAGACATGAGATACCAGACATGTCTTACATGCAAAGCAAATGCCAGAAGAAAATCCTTTAAGACACTGTGCTGAAAATTTCAGTAAAATATACTTTGGCAAACTAGATATACATTCTATATATTCTCTATGAACTTTCCCCTGTTGAAAAAAGGTCATGCCTTCCAGCTATTTCAGAAATAAAAATACCCCACATAGGTTGTATTAAAACATGTGCAAGTGTATAAAATATATACACAGCCAAATGCAAAGTCTACAGTCAAATGCAGCATTGAGGTTGCTCAATCAACCACACAGGTCAGGAAATTCCAGAAATTAATGGTCCATGGTCTTCTCTTCTATAACTCCACTGAAACTATTTTGCATTCCCAAAACTCACTGACATAGAAATATATGAAGAATTTCCATTCATTTCAGTTTATTAATGTTTGTTACTTAATTAATGGTGGAGACTAGTAGAAGATTCTATCTGGACACATTACCATTATGATAAAACTGATTTAATTTCAATCTGCATGTATAATCTTTGCATAAGAAACCTAAAGTCAAGATGAAGTGGTCCAAAGACTAATTTAGTACTTAATAGCTCAGGAGTTAATTTCCTATCTTTCTTACAGATTCCCAAGTGACCTTAGGTAAATCACCTAAATCTCCATGCAATACTAACTCTTTCCCATATTAGTATATTTAACATAAAATAACTTAATTTCAGCTTGATATACTTTACTTTTTTTCTGCAAGAACAATGAAATAAACCAATTTTGTAGCTGGCATCAGTCATATCTTTTATTCATTAGAACATTTATTTTGAAATCGTATCAAAAGGAGCACATCTTTCCCACGCTGTCACAACATAAGTAGCCCTTATAATGCTTTATGAAAATTCAAAATGGACTCAATAGTCATGGAAAACATCAACATGGAAGGACTTTTAGAGAAGCAAGACTGACTTAAATAGGATTAGAACTGAAGTTTGAACACATGAAGGAAAGTTGGATAATTTTCTCATTGACTTTCTCATTGTCAGAATGTCACCTAGCTGTGTCATGTTAGCTGTCACTGCTACATTGCACATTCTTCTGGAAGAAATGCACATACATTTCCTGAAAATATTGAAAAAGTTCATAGTTCCATTTAGTTCTTTTCAGAAAATAAGATATGAAGAAAGCCTTTCTTTTGTAGCTAAGTTCCTACCACTTAGTTGTCTTAGTTAGTCAAAGGTTGAGTGAGGAATGCTTCATGGTTTTGAATTTTTCTTTAAATTTGGAATATAATTTAAAGTAATAATATGTATAATATGCTTTCATGTATTTGGAAAATGCCTTTTACTTTTCTCTTAACCTAGTTTCTTAATGAAAAAAAAGCAAATCAACTCTATTTAAACAAGTCATTGTCTGAATTACTAAGAAATATTCCTCTAAAATTGGCAATTTCTAGTATTTGTTTAGAGAAATTGAGCTGAAACACACTGGCAGCACTAAAACACTATAGGCATTGTTGATGTATATCACAATTTATCTTTGCATTTTTATTATTACATTGATGTGTCATGTTGATTAAATATTTCATATGCCTTCAAATATTTCTTTGCCTCTTTTAGAATGTAAGATAAACATGTGGACTTCTAGTAGACTCTTCATTCTAAAATGCAGAATCTACTTGCTGTAATTAAAGATCTCATGATACCTTTCATGTGTACTTACAGCTTCATTAAGTTGTATGGAAATATTATGAAATGGATGCATTTGCTACTGGGGGTAGTTTCACAGGTGTTTTAAAACATTCCATCTGACTGTCCTCTAAAATATGGCAAAACTTTGATATCATAATAACATTATAAACTGAGATAGCCCAAATACACATTGACATTCCTCTTTGGGAAGTACATGAGATCTAGTTACAGATGCTCAGCCTTCCTTTTCTGAGTATATTTCAATTTAAGTGTAAACACAGAATTAAAAATTATGTAAAAAAAATGGGAAAGAACTACTGAATTTTCTCAGCCTTGAAGTGTGAAGTTTTAGAGATATTAGATTTCATATTCTGTTTGTTCTCAAAGATAGATTTTTGTCTTTAGAATTGTCAATATATGGCTAAATAAATGTGAAAAGCATTTCCATGGCAGTCAAATATTTTAAAATATTTGTCAGTCAAATATTTTAAAAAATATCTGGTTAACCTCTATTTTGCATAAAAATAACTAGTGAAAAACTCTGTCTCCCAATGTACCAAAAAAATAGGACTGATTTGCCTGGAAATTTAATGTATGCTCTGAAATTCAGAAAAAAAATCAAGAATGAAAACTGGTGCTCTGCAAATCCAAGTGCCCCAAGAAAATGCTACAAATCCAAAGAATGTTCCTGCATGCTACATTTTCTACACTAATATCTCGTCTAGCATTCAAACGTGAAAAAGCACACTTAGCTGGGAAACTTCCTAACAATAATACAGGGGGATGGGAAGGAGCACACATGTTTTAAGTGAGGCCAGTATTCATTTGTGCTCAAAATTAGCTATAACCATGAAAATAAATGTTTATCACTAACTAAAGAAATTTTGTAAGAGTTAAGTCCTTCCTCATCTGTAACAAATTAGCCATAAGTATTATTATTACTAAGTTTTAAAATCATCTGTCATAAAATGCAATTTTACCTCAATCTTCTATTTTTTATTTCTTGGTAGGAACTTGTGCTATTCCCTGGGTTTGGTAAAGATATGCTTGGACTGTCCCACTTAGAAGTACCACTGCTGACAGGAGTTTGCTGTTGCTGCTTCTGCAAAGAGTGGCAGCTAGGATGGAAAAAGACTTCCTGGTTCCCGAGCCCACGGCTGTTCACAAGTTCTCCCTCCACAACCTGCAGTGGGCTGAGAAATGACTAAACTGCAAAGTCACCCATACTGTTGGGAACAAGGATCAGAAGTTCAGATTTCTTCTTTCCCAAGAAAGTGATGTCCTGAGTGACTGAGAGACCCTAGTAGTCATTGCACACAAACCTCAGTGCAATGCAGGGATGTTAGGTCCCTGGAAATTGCTTAAAACAGAGGGATATAATTGCTCATGTTATATGTAAATCACAAATGAGAAAGCTCCAAATTGCCTGGAGATTGGAAAAGTGACAAGTGCATGGCTATTCCTGACAAATTCAGGAATATCAGTGCTAGAGAAAATGTTTTAGCTTCCCAGAATTTCTCAGCTAAAACTACAATCAAAACAGAAATGAAAATGCATAGTTACCAAGACGACAGTTATTTAGACCCCAAACTTGACTTCATTTGAATTAAAAATTATTTCTGATAAATAGAAAGTCCTAACATTTGTTCAACAGTTTTTACTTTAAAAAAAAAGAACAGCATTCAAAAATTATTATATGCCTTTATTCTGGCTTTCTATTTGACAATTTTTGTGTTTCCTTAATTATGCAATACATGGCAGACTCTTGGATTTTCCAAGAGTCTATAATATACCATCTCTTAGAACAAACACACTAATTGGGTACACAATTCTGGCTTTTACAAGGTGTCTAATCAGTTCCTAAGGCAGATGAATTAAGCTTTGAATACCACATGTTTGAGCAAAAATACGAATATTTTAGTGAAGTGTATTTATAAAGGTCATCCTTGGTCTCAGGGGTGAACTTCCTTATGCAATATCTCCTGCTTTCAAGTACCTTCTGCCAGAGCCTCTCTTACTATCAAGCACAAGGACAGTTTCAGACCAAAAAAAAAGGCTAAATTGGGCACTGTGAACATCCCACTTCTAAACATGCAGAATTTTTTTCATTAAGGGATTAAAGTACAGATATATTATACATTTTCATATTTAAGTAGACTCACAGACTAATGTCTTCATGCTGTCTCCAAACCCTTCTGCACCTTGTGCCTCTCTCACTAAGAGGAGTGCAAGTCCCCACAAAATTTATGTGTATCAGTAAGTTCTGCCTGGATCCAAACCCCAGCAAAACAAAGTTTTCTTGAAGCCTACAGGATTAACAAACACTACAAAACTAAACTAAACTGTAGAAAATGAAATGTGCAGTGTACAGATCCAGTGAGGGTTCCAAGAGATCACTCCCAGGTGTAGAGAGTGGACAGACTCAGACCAGCTCCTTGTGATGTGATGGAAATGTTCCAGCATTCACATTTTGCACACATTCCAGCATTCACATTATGCAAGTATTCCATAGTGAGAGTTATGTTCTCTGAAGCATGAATATAAAATAAAGAAGCTTTCAGTGGAAAATATGTGTGCTTTCATTAGTATTTTTCATTTAAATGCTCTTGCATGCTAATCAGAGCCATCATTTAGAACACAAACTCACGCTTCTCTGGTATCTCACTTCATTAACTTCTGCACAGAAAGGGCTATGGATTCCAGAAGAAGCATCAGACCAGAAATTGTTCCACATGGGAAAAACTCTGATCTTCTGTTTGGTTTCCAGAGAAACCAAGAGAGTTTTATAACCATGGGCATCTGAACATTTGTGGGTGATAAAGTCTGAAAGAAAGACCACTGTTTATGTTAGCAGACAACTCTCCAAACTTAGCCATCCATGCAGCCAGCACCACTAGAAAGCAGCTTCACATCAAATGAAGAGCAATTGATCTCACAAACACACAGGGAGTTAACTTAGTCTAGGAGCCATCCAAAGCAATACACAAATGCATTCTTGAAAGACAACAGGAATATCTGCATGGACATAAACCACAATACAGTCTGCCAGAAGTACATCTCCGGATAGGAAGAGACATGTGCAAGAGTCCAGACAACATTTATGAAGTTCTAAAATGTAAAAGCCTCAAATTCTTTTGTAACATCACAATTCCCTTATTTTTTGTCAAGTAAGTCAATATTATCTGAGGCAAAATTGCTAAAAAATCATATTATATCATTCAACATCTGTGGATTTTCACACAATAAATTCATCTCGGTCCATATATTTTTCAAATAACTGGATAAGGCACACTCAGTTTTCTCTAGCACATTAGTAGTGCCTAGAAGATGGAAAATATATTTTTTGGACCTTTTTAAAAGTTCATGTATATCATACTGCCTTCTAAATTCTGTGAAGAGGATTAAGAAAAAAGAAGATTCCCCAGAAATGCCTAGAGATACAAGGCAACCTGGCAGCCTTACTCACTGGCTACTAATGGAGTAAAAGGACTACTTAACACAAATACAGTTTGAAGGTTCCAGATTTACAAAGCTGATGAAATATTGGGTCCTTTTATTTGCATTTTCTGAAATGTAAAAGCAATAAATAGTAGAAGAAAAGATGCCAAGAACATTTTTGTTTGTTTGTTTCGCATTATTAATTAACACCAGATGTTAATTCTCTATATTTTGTTTTTAAGACTGTGGACTCTTAGGCTCATATGAGCTATGACTTCTGGCTAGGCTTGATTAACTTCCCAATTTCTACTCTGTTCATTCTTGCTGTCATATTGAAATCCAATTTTCAAGGGGATGCCAAGTCCTTGATGAAAACAGTCTTTTATTATATCCTAACCAATGGATTAGAATTAGATTGGGCTCATATGGGAATAATCAATCACAGCTTACTTTTAAGCCATTCAGCACATTTAATATGCACTTACACATACAATGTATAAAAAGATTATATACTATTAAAAGCATTGTTTTGACACAAGAGAAGAAAATACAGATTCAAAGTATTCTAGGTCATTTGGACACATCTTTCTTCCATTAATTTTAATGGAAGAGATGGACCAGGTTCATGCTTGGCTTGCAGTGATACCATTTCACAGGAGTCAGTCGGACAATATTGATTTACTTTTGCTAAGAATAAGGGTGTAGATCTCCCAAAAGAGAATCAGTTTGTGAAACAAAATGATACTGCGCCAGTAAAATTCAAAAGTATTCTCATTTGGTAAATGTATATTGATTAAAACCCCTGAGCTCCATCTTTTCTTTCAAATAGTCCATTCTTACTGATTTTAACATATATGAACACAAAATACTTAAGTCCCTTTAAACATTAAAAAAGTTTCATAAATAAGGCCTCCTAGATAACCAATTTACTGGTTAACCTCTTGAAAGATTTCTGAGAATACTGGTGTCCTCAGAAAATACTACTGGACTTTCTCAGAAATGTGCTAATTTTGGTAGTACTTTGTTTCAGCAAAATATCCAAGCAAATATGGTTCAGTTGTTTCAAACCATGCCAACACTGTAAGAATGTTAAATTAGTTTTTATTTACCTTCTATTTAATGCACTATAAAATACTAGATAGCAGAAAAGAAAGACAGAAAATCAAGACCAAAAAGAAGTCTTTATTAACTAAGATAAATTTTAATGCGTTTTTCCTTATACATGAATGTACATCAGCACAAGGTATTTCTTAAGATACATAGTTCTTAACAGGATTAGTTGGATTGATTTCAAATTACTTCACGTTTAAAGGTTTAGATTGACTAACTACCTAGATAATGCATTTTACTTTACTGCACAAACATAATACAAATTTATTAATTCATGTAAGTATAATTTTATGAGATTATGCAAGCTATCAAGAAGTCTGTGTTCTATTTATTTTCTGTAAATTTTTGTCTTCAGAGAAGATGATTTTAACTACAAGCAAACCTATGGTGAACCCAATCTAAATGGTATTATAATAATCCACTTTTTTCACCTTCCTTAAATAACATGTTTTTTAAAAATGTCTATTAGAAACTTTAAAAAAAATCAGACTTTCTTGTCAGCAGAGTTTCTCAAATTACATGATTCTTCAAGAGTGAATTACAGGGATACAAGCCAATAACATTTTTATAACTCCTTCTTCACCATATCAGAAACATGATGAGAAATTTTCTGAGTAAAGGAGAAAAATACTTACTCTCTGTTAGATCTGGGTTCTGAGAGATGCTGAATTAATCCTTCATGATGTCATGTAGGCAGAGTTCAATAAGAAGAAACACAAATACCTGTATATTAAAAATAGAGTACAATTTAAAACCAGAAAAACCCTCAATTTCTCTGGAAAATCAGCCATCAGTTCCTCTTTACCACTCTGTGCTCTCTGATTCTTGGCTTTGTTTTTCAGACTCCCACCCAGTCAGGACTATTTGAAGTCCAATATTGGCTTTTAGTTTCACTGAGGGACAATAGTTTTTCCAGTGTGTTTTTGAAGTTATTTTGAGCACCACTGAGTGTAGCTTTGCCAGACCTTTATACAGCTCAGTTTTCTGCTTTTACACTTCTGAACTTGCTATTGGATTAATATATAAAATGTCCCTGGTCATGTTATAGTTATAAGTCTATGATATTAATGTACACACATGTTAATACATTAAGGACGTGCTATTCCTCTTTTTTAACCTGCTGCAAGATTAAATTACTATTCTGGAATGCCTTGGATATTTTTTTCTATCGATAAAGGTTAACTCAGAAAAATACACCAAAGATTTCAATATCATCCTACAATGATATTATGCTGGTTCATTTTGAGTGCTAATGGCAGGATGGTGTTGTCTTCAAAAAAAGTTTGCATGGAAATACAGAATTATAGAACAAATAATTTCAGAAATAACCTTAAAAGGCTATCTGGTCTATTTCCTGCTGAAAATAGGGCCCACTGTAAATGCCTTCTACAGAACTGAGTCCTACTGAACAGCTTGCTGTTCCTATTTAGCTAGAGAAAATTCTTACAAAATTATACAGGCCCTGGACACTGATTAGACAATTGACCTGTTCAGAAAGGATTCTTGTGAGTATGATGGGCTCAGCATCAGTAACAGGACTTAAGAATAGCTGAAGTAGTTGCCACCATGTTCCACATTTCAGTCTGAATAAGTGGTCACTCATGTATCTGATGCTTTGTGGACTGTTAAAATGTATAGACATCTGAGTGCTGATGTGTTACAGGTTTCAAAAATGTTTAATGTGGGGAACTATTGATTTGCTGGGTTTTTTTAACAAATTTTGCTGTTATGCTTCCAGCAACAGTGAAGGGATAATCTTTCTGGAATACTGAGTCCGATTATATTGAGTAAAGGCTGAATGTTTTTAACAAATAAAAGTATAAATATAAAGCTGTTTGTAGGCTAATCTGGAGACAAGAAGAATTATTTAAATGGTTTGTGCTGATAGCTTGGTATTTTTTATATTTAAATAAAAAATCACAACACAGTTGTGACTTTTCATCTCTTTAGTGAAGTGGAAAATATCACATGCTTTAACAAACAGACTTTTTTAACTTTCAAATCTATGCAAGTAAGATATTCTGCCTCCTAATAACAAGATAAAAAGCTTTGTAATTTGTAAAATAGGAGGAGGAAAGTAAAAAACAATACAAAACAAAACCAATACAGCAGGATACCTCAAAAAGATTTATTCAGTTTATAGATGCAACCCTTTCATTACCCCTTTCCCTCCTACACCAGATCTGTATGTTCTGGACATACGCAGTGATTGACTTCTGCAATGGCCAGAGCCATTTCTCTCCTTTAGAGGAACTTTATTTTCCTCTGCATTTTAAAGAAGACCTCTCTGGAGAAAAGGGCATTGAGAGGTGATGAATTTGGTATGGAAAAGACATCATAGAACAAAGTTGCAATATTAGGATACTGCCAGAACACTCATTTATGTCATCTCATTATAACTGCTTAAGACATTCCATATGCACCCAGCCTTGCAACTATTTCCTTGACTATTTGCTTTTAACACCTTGCTCCTTTCTGCCTGTACCTCCAGCACTCCCACTTTTTGTCTCATGAGCTATGAACTCCTCACCTTCTCCTTCAACAGCCCACTCCTGCTGGCTCACAAGGACTAGCAAAATGTTTCCCACATCTTAATTTCACATATATTTTCATATTCCAACTCCCTGACAGTGTCTAGGCAGCCAGTGGCCTGAGATTGCAGCCAAACATGCAGCTCTGCATTGTCTTGCAGTTTCTTTGTGCTTCCTCTGGTTGCAATGGACCCAGCAGTTGTGTCTGTCTCATCCTTAAAATTTGTGAGTTGTATAATGAAAGATTTTCTTCCTTCTGAGTTTTTTCAGACCATGTAGTTCAGCTTGATCAGTGAACATTGCTAGTGCAACACCAATGTACACTAAAGGGGTAATAGAAAAATATTTGCTGACAAGAAACTATCAAAAGTAATACATTTTGCTACCCTTTTTGATAAAAATAATGAAAAGTTTTTAAGACAATAAGGCTCAGTTTGAATAGTTGCTAACAATTTTAAAATTGATAGGGCTATCTTTTAAATGCTAACTTGCCCTGAGTCAGAAAATTACTGCTTTTATCAACACTGTTATAAAGCTAGTCAATTTATAGTGCTGTCTAGCTTGTAATGGATTTATGTATGGAAATGCTAAAAAAGTGAGAAATATTTGCAGAAGTATTGTCTACAAAGCCTTCAGTAAAACATTATATCAGGTATGGGAATGTGTAGTGTGCTCTGGTACTCGGTGATGGATTGCTTCCCATTTAAATGACACTGGATTCTGAGGGACTTTCATTTGATGTATAACATTTCTTTTCTAGTCCTTAAATACATGCACATTCACACACAAAAACACACTGAACAAGACAAATGTATTAACACTTGTTAGCAGGTCAAACTAAAACATTTTCAAGGACACAGTGTTCTCTTTGACCTGCTAACACTTAAGCAAGCTGCAACAGCCCTATATAATTCAGATTGTAATATGCTTTACTTAACCTTTGTTAACTAACACATGAAGGAACAGCTTTTCCTTTTAGTGAGGACAAAGCATGGTATTTCAAAAGGGCTTATGTGAGTTGAGAGTATGGCTCTGCACACAGTTAAATCCTACATTTGACTGCTGAACCCATTCTTTCCCCTTCCCACTCAAATCCACATGGAAACAACAGAATAGGAAAAAAAATTGTAGAATTGAAAATACTTTGAATTGTTGTCTATACCAAAAATACATTATTTTCCATTTGTAGATGATGTTCCATCTAAAGGTACTTGTCAGGAGCGATCCAAGGAAATGAAGGATTAGGTTCAGGAGTATGCTGTAAAATAAGACATCCTTTATCCTCTTAGTCACTGGTACACATTCTATAATCTCCAAACTACAGTTCTTGCTTTTACTTCTGGGATTTGAGATCGAACTTTTTGACAGTCCTCAGCAGAGCATGTCCTCACGAGAGTGCTGTAGACTACTCCAGGCTAGTTCTCAGAGTAGTTGGAGACCCAGGTAAACAACCTCATCACTGCTGGAGTTTCTGAGTGCTGAGTTACTGGAGGGTAACTCCTCTCCTGATACTTTTTCAGGGATCATTAAAGCACAATACAAACTTTTTAGCAGCTTCTGTTTCAGGGATTGTAGGAGTTCTCCCCCACAAGAACAGTGTCACCTGTTTGAAGGAAAATACTTCATTCAGACATACTCTTTGCCTAGCTCAGAACTCCCACCTGGATTCAGTAGCCCAGTCACCACATTTTTAACTTCTTCTAAGCCTTTTGAGCCTCCTAAGCCTTTTCACTGTGGTCTGTGATTACACTTGACCTTTGTATAGGAAGCACAGAGTAAGGGAATGAAAGGGTCCTTCCCGACACAGGCTGTCCTTAACAAAAATATGCTGCCTCAGAGAAAGGCTGAGTCCCTGCAGGTCAAAGTATTGTCATGGTGAGTCTAGCAAATTTTGGGGAACATCAGAGATTAAAAAGCTGTTATCACCGAGCCCTGGTTTCCCTTGTTTGTAGGGTTATCTGGGGAATGTTCTTCCATCCCTTCACTGCAGTCACCTACTATATAGAGTGAAAATGTGATTCTTCATTAAATTTCGCAGTCTATCAGTTTTTCAAAACCCCCCCTCCTGACACGTGAAGGTAAATGTTTTCTCTCTTGCACTGTATCCAAATGCCTTTGTGTAGAAAAATTCAGTCTCCAAAGGGTATAATTTTGAATGGTAAAATGAAGACTGGAGAGTTCAAATTATCTCACTTGAATGATCTAATTCCAGTAATCAACTTGAAGAAATTTACCAGAAACAAAATCCCAAATTTCTTTTTCATTTTGAACACAGTTAATTGCAGGATTGTCAGTCCTGAATAGCTCATAGCATTGGGTAAGAGGAATATTGAAGATATAGCTGTCTTGGATCTTCAGTTCTAGTCTTGGAACATTCTGGGACCTCATACAAGTTTGCTGACTGGGGCAATGATTTTAGAGGTAACTGATACTACAACCTAGACTAAGGTAAAAGTAATCCAGCCTTGTAGGCAAATTTAATTTTCCACTGTCAGTACAATGGATTCTGCCAGGGAGGACCTCAGAAAAGCAGTGAGATTTCTGTTGGAAGCCTCTGAACAGAACCACTGGGATTTTAGGAGATAGATGGGAACAAGTGTCTAGGAGGAGATCCTGCAGTTTATAGGGTCTCAGGAAGATGCTTTTTTGTTTTCCCACTTCTCATTGCTTCCCTATCATTTTCTGTCTATATACAGTCAAACCACTGAAAAGATAATAGAAAATCATTCCAGTGTGGATCAGAATTGCGAAATAATATGAAAAACCACCATCTTCTGTATATTTTCTTTTCTTTTCCACCATTAATCCCCAGGAGAGATACAGAACAATCTGACTTAGTGATGCAACCTGCACTGCATTGAAAGCAGGCAAAGCAAAGAAAGAGTTGAAGTAAGAATTGCAAAAACTAAAAGAGTTCTCAAGACCCTCCCTTGGAGGCCCTGGAAGATGTTAACATGAGGTCTCCTAGTGGCTAAGAGCAGTTCTGGAGGCACGGGAGCAAGAATAAAATTTTAGAATAACAAAAGTTGAGAGAGCTTCTGTAACTTAGTATGTCCCCATTTTTATAAAAGCATTAGTATGACAGGATCATCTAAGTAAAGGCCTTCAGTTTTCTTATTTAAACAAATGAATTAAAAAACACATCAATACCAAAGGGATACCTGCTATATTGCCCAAAAGCAGTATTTTTTCTAAAGTGAATACAGACATTGGGGAATAGATGTCATTGTTCTATGGGTGAAAATTCAGGTTCATGGAGGGCTTCAAACACTCTCCAACGCAACTATTGTTTCCTTCCTCAGAGGGTTCAGAACAATGGCGAGTGCTTGCAAGGAGAAGATTTCAATATCTGAAATACACCCGGTGCTCACAGAGGGAACAGTTTCCGTATTGTCTACTCTCCTTCCTTCCCAATTCCCTGGGCTTACTAAGGAAATAATTGAAAAAAAAAAACCTAAGCTGAACAAGGAAGACTGCCAGAAGAAGACACACTATCTAAAAATACAACTGTGGAATAGTCTTTACAGGTAAAGGCTGAAATCACTGACAGATCTCTGATTTTCAGCCAGAATTTCCTGACTTGGCTTTCAGCTGTTCTTCAATACATACAATGGCTTATCAAACAATGTTAAACAAATTGCTCAATTTCTTGGTTAGAGCTCCTTATATGTGACATGGGGAGAATACCGACACCTATTATTGCCTGTTTCTATCTGTTCCTGGTGTTCTGCTTCCACATCCCTAAACATTTAGTCATCTCTGTACCAAATAGTTTACATTCTAAATTTATGTAAAGTTTTTCTTTGGTTTGGTCAGGAATTACCATGCATGAAGAAAAATACAATTCATTTAAAAATCTTTTCGGCAAATATAACATTTGTCTCAATAAAATGCAACAACTTGCTCTTTGTTGAATATAATAATAGCTATTTGCTATTCCCAGTTCTAAGTACAGATTTCAATTCTATTGTGAAGTTATGAAATATCAAATTAATGTTTTCAGCCCACATGCTTAAAGAAATATTGCGTACATTAATTCTCCTAAGATTGATTTGTTTGGCTGGCTCTTTAGTTCATGGGTTCTTTGGCGTCACTCTATCATGTTAATAAGTATTCAGCACCTGAAACTTTTTTAAAGTATTATGTTATCCCTAATTGCCTCTATGCCACCTTCTCCATGGCTAAAAACAGAGTATCCACTACACACTAGTGAGCAATTTATATTACAGCTGTATCTCACAGGCTGTATCTGCCCCTTCAAACACCCTTAATATCAGCTCAGTCTCCATAATACATTTGAAGGGGAACACAAAGGAAGTGGGAAAGTTTCTTTCTAATATTCCCACCTTCCACCTTTTCAAATGCATGAATAAGCATTTCTGCTTTTAAGATGTGTGCTGTGAACCATGGCTTTAATTCCTCAGCAAATCTACCCCAGGACAGACTGGCTGAGCTCAAGCACTCCAATACTATTAATAGCCCAATGCAACAGCTGCAGTCCCAACTTTCCTGCTTCTCCTCTCTGTACAAGGAAGGAGCCAAAGTGGTGATGAGTACATTTCTTATACAACTTCACCCATCATGGGTTTGGCACCAACAGTTACAACTCCATTCTGAACCTAAGACTTCCCAATAGGAGTTGAAGCAGCACATAGCAATAACACTTCCCCATGAGGAGATAAACAATGTTTTCCTATTAAAGTTAGACTACTGCACAATTTTGATTACACTGTGTCAGTTTTAATCAACAGCTTCACTCCGATATTGCTTAAGGAAAAAAAAAAATAGAAGGAATTTCATTTTCTCCTCAAATCTGTCATCAAGAGCACCAACTACCATCTTAAAAACTTTCATTCAAAACACAAGTTTTGCCAATCTCAAAGGCTGTCATCTCTGAGGTACATTGAACTAATTAGTAATTTAGCAGGAGTAGAGGGAAAGAAGTTCACTTCAGGCACTTTGGTAGACAGACAAAGAACAAAGTTCCTTTATCTGTATTAATACTTTAAAAAATAGCATTAATGTCCTGCAGCAAAAACAGTACCTGGAATGATTTTATGGAGCCAGCGCTTAATTCAAAAATATTCACACACTAAAAATATTGACTGAAAGTAATTAGGAACCAAATTACTTTCCTTTCAACAGAAAGAAATAATACTAATAAATAAATAATCTTAATGTATGTATTAAAACAAAGTCAGACTCACCAGAATCCCAGACAAAAGCATGGCAGTGTCTGCCTCCCACCACAGAAATGGTGATCCACACTGGAATGTGTCATGGCCAAATCCATGTCCATCCCCACCCTAACTGCAGACAGCCACAGGATTTGCCCCAAACTCTATTCAATTTTTCTGTTTCCCTTGTTGCTGCCTTACTGATGAGAGTTCTCTGTATTTTCTGAGGGAAATTGGATGAGCCCACCATCAGAATATTTTGTTCAAATGCACAACACAGGTCCATCCCATTTCCAAAGCCAGGGTGGACAATCCTTTGTGTGGCCAAACAGAATCAAATATTTCAGTTATATTCAAGAGAAAAGAGCAAAATCCTCTTCTTATACATACACCCACCTCCCAAGTCAGCCCATGGATGGGAGTCCTGATGTGTGACAATCTGTGCCCTCCAAGCCAAAGTTAAGCAGCTGTAGCCCAGCCCAGAATTGTACAACAGACTCTGCTCTATCCCAGCAGGCTCCTAGTCCACCTAGTTTAAATGCCTTGCCTCCAGTTGCATTGGAAGCAGGGTGTTTTCTATTGCAATAATTATGCACGGTTTTTAGAAAAATATTTATACATACAAGAATAAATGAAATATCAAAAATCAGTATCCAGCCAGTCATTATTGCATATAATTACACCTAGTGCCTAAAGTCAAAGGAATAAACACAGAAAGGTTTTTATATGTGATTAAAAAGAAGAGAAAAATATCCCAATAATGACTAAATGTGTTCTATTGGCCTTTATTTTTTATATATAAAAACTTTCAAACAAGCAGTTTGCATGATGAGAGCTTTCAAATCTTCTTCAAAATCCTAGTGAATTAGGAAACTATGCAGTGAACTGATATAAACCTTGGTTTTGGGACTCTAAGTCAGTTGGTTTAAAATCATTTCCTTGAATCACAGTGCAAGATGTGTTTTAATGGAATGAAGTAATAAGTCTTGGTTCGTTGGTGATGATCAACAAGTTGGTATTACAGGTGAACCTTTGCATTTCTTAATCTTTTTCTTCTTTTAGCTATCAAAACCAAATACAAAATCATGGCACAATTCCCCTAATCATAAGTTCACTGGCTATTTTTAAGGAGGTTGCCATAACACTGTTGTTTTGTCTTGTAGGACCAAAAATTTCAATGCTAAATTGTTTACGAATGCAGTGAAAGGATTTCATTGTTTTATATATATATATATATATATATATAAAGAGATTAATCTCATTTCTTTGAGAAGCAAACTACTGTGTATAGCTGTCCCTACCTGATAGACGGATGGTAGAAAATTAGCAGTCAGAATGGTATTTTTACTCCTCAGATAGCTTTTTACCACATAGTCAAAGCTTAAGGCATTCTAGCTCGAATTGCTTGAAGTATAATTAGACAGGGCAAAATATGAAATGAAGGAAAGAAAAATTATGTGTTCATTGTCAAACCTTTCCACACTTGCTGGAGCTTGGCATTCCTCTGACTCACAGATCCCTGTGACACCTGTAACCCTGCTGTAAGGGATAATGACCACATGGAGCAAGGACCAAGTGAGTTTTTGCAAAAGTATCTAAATTTCTAAATATGTTTTGTAAAACTTTTGGGTCAAGTGACTTGTCTAAATTGACACAGACACTTTTCTGAAGAAGAGGGTCCTCTGAGTCCCAGAAAAGTGGTTTAATTACCTCAGTCTTCTTCCTTAGCAGGAGCTATAAGGCAGTAGAATAATTACATAATAACTGTGTTCAAAAGCTCATCATTTAGACCATGAAAAGTGAACTGAAGAGTTGTAAACTGACATTTGGAACGGTGACCTGAATCGAAAACAGATATTTTTTCAGTCACTTATTCTCTGAGCTGCAAAATTTGAATTCTAAACTGCACTTAAATGTAACCACTGGCAATTATTATTTTTAAATACCTTAAAAAAGGATGAATAAATGAATTTTCTGCTGTCTGAGGATACTAGTACTAGAATGGTATGATATAATTTAAAAACACTCTGAAACAAGCAAAGTCTCATCCTATTTCAGTTTCTTAATTTTACTTGTAAATTTTCACCAACATGTCATAAGTAAACTGCTTGCAGCATACTTTAATAATTTGCCAGACACAGTCAAATAAGTGAGATTTCTGGGTAGGCCATTTGTCTTGGATTTGAATCCAAATGACAGAATTATTTGGATACAGCACAATTAAGTCTGTCCAGTTATGATGGCCATTTAATGAGCTTCTCCAAGGCAGAAGGGATTTGGCT
Source organism: Pyrgilauda ruficollis (assembly GCF_017590135.1). NCBI lineage: Eukaryota > Metazoa > Chordata > Aves > Passeriformes > Passeridae > Pyrgilauda > Pyrgilauda ruficollis. The sequence continues at coordinate 10,724,585 of NW_024510321.1, forward strand.
CTACCTGTCTAACCAGGGTTTTAATATGCCATAAAGCTAACATAATAAATAATTTAAGTGTTGAAACATTACAAAGCTAAGACTTTCCCAGTGACACAGTAATGTGGATTGTCACACATGGAGACAACCATTAGGAATCCAACCAAAAACAAAGCGAAAAAAAGTAGATCACAATATTTGACTGCTAAATATTACAAATGTGCTGTCTCTCTTCAATGGAACACATTATGGCTTGAGATAGTTGTAACTTTCACTTGACAGGAATTTTGTGGCTCTGTCTATAGGTCTGCTCTCAGGTGTCATGTTGCTAGAAGGCACAGTCCTGGGGAAGAGTGAGTGGATGAATGAAGACAGGGAGCATCTCACAAAGTTGTATCAGAAATCATACGCTGCCCTATTTTACACAGAAAACCCAAATGATTTCTATCAGACACTAAATTAACCCAGCAGGGATTTCTGAGTGTTCCAGGCAGAAAACTACTTTATTCATAAGAATAATTGGATATTCGAGAGATCGTCATGTTTTGTGCTATGAGTCGTAAGCGTTGGCTCATCCATAAAGGATTGTCATGGGTCTGTGCCTCTTTACCAAGGCAATTATGCAGTTGGTTCAGTTCAGCAATGCCCTGAAACCTAGCTTTAGGACAGAGTCAAGGTCCTAAACCAACAGGAGTTGGCCTTTTCAGTGACAAGCAGGAATGAAGTTGGCAGCATTGCCCTAGGAGCCACCTCTGTCACTTATTACACAAACCAGCTAAAAGGAAATGGAAATTATGTTGGAAATGGAGAAATGCATGGAGGTGACGGGGATAAGAAGACTGTCCACCTTTAAGAAGGAAATGTGAAAATTACCCTTAGTTATGGTCCTCCAGGAACAAAAGGAGGATATGATTTTTACATCTGCTGAATTTTGCAAGTTCTCCCTTCTTTTTGGTCACAAAAACACATAATTCAAAGACAAAACATTTTTTCAGCACCATAAAAAGTTCACAAGTTAGGAGGTAATTGCATTAGCACGCTGAGAAAAGAGAAGAGAATGCAAGAAATCCTGATTGGCGTTCCTCTGTTTAAAAGGAATTATTTTCCAATACCTGAGCATGCCCAGAGGAGCAAGTCTCTGAGCAGCTGTGAAACAGAACCTTTTTACTTCAGGGTTAGTGCAGGGAGCTCATTAGCACAGCCTCAACCCTCAGCTAAACAGCCTTGTTTGCATATTGAAGCAATAGAATGTGAAGGTGTTAAAAAGGAAGAATTGCAGCCGCTACTCCTGACTGACATGTCTATCTGGGCTCTTGTGTTTACAAGAGAATAACGAAGCTGCCCCAAAGCCCCTACTGGGCCTGATTATTATGCAGAGGCTTCTTAGATTATGTATAATTGATATCCATTTTCCCTCCAGCTAACCAATGGCAGCTCTCAGGAGTAATGCTCACTCTCCTGCATCTTACCAAGCAAGCAAACACTGGAAATTGCTATCTTTTGCTAGGCTTAATAATTTTTAAAGACCAAAAATTGACATTTACATTTTTCAGAAGCACAGATTACTGCACTGTTGGTGGGGTTTTCCTGCTAATAGCAATCAAACAGTGGCGATACTGTATTTAAGGGTGATGATGATCTGGGGCTATGTTTGTGTACCATTTCTATATATTTATGTTCACGTAAGTTTAATGGACTGTGTATATAACATGTGTGAATGTCCCAGTTTTTCCATACAATAACAATATGGCAACAAAAAAGCAAGGGCAAGTTCTGAAAGCTTACTTTCTGCTGGTTTTTGTGAAAGATTTGCAAGGTGAGTTATGCAGGCAAGGACATTCCTTCAATTACATTTACTGGTCCCCTTTCTGTACTTACAATAGTTATCTTCATCCTTACAATTTAGGCCAAATGTTCAATTCCTAAAATTGACACAGGCATGAATTTAAGTAGTGCAGTGCTCATTTTTTATTGCTCAGATATTTCTCTCCTCTTCTAAGAGAAAATCCCATTGAAGTTCTTCCTCAAAAATGAGATGTTACATTTAGCCTTTCAATAACAAAGAAGTTATGAGATATGAGAAAAGGGAGGCTTTTATTTCATTGACCAATTTTTTGGGTTTGGGTTTGGGTTTGTTTTTTTTTTTCCTGCTTCAGAGCTTTTGAAAAGATGTTTGTGTGGGAGGATTGGGCACAATAATGTTTAAAGTTTTTCCAGTAAAGAGTTGATCTTGAAAATGAAATGCTAATAGCTTGAGATAAACACGCAAAGTCTGTATAACCCTCTCAATGTGCTGCACTTCAATCCTGACCTTCAGCCTTTTTGCTGTTTTGGTCCTGGATTTCTCTTCAGCACAAGCTGTCAGTTGCATGGAGAATTTTTTATCCATACAAATAATTTCCAGAATAAGGATGTGTCCAGTCCAATAATTTTCACATCACCTTTCTCTCTAGAGGTGAAGACCTAGCTCACTAATCCTTTCTGCTACCTAACCTTGGCAGAATTTTAATTTTAATCTGCTCTCTGAGGAGATGCACAAGAAAATGCAAGGAATATTAATACATGGGCTGAACTAGGTTGAATGTGCAAAGGTGAAGTTTCTTTCAGCCACTAGCATATATACCTATTTAAAAGCATAGCCATTATGAGTGCACTAAACCCCTCTCTGCACAGAGCAAGGCAAAATAGCAGAAAGGGATATTGTGAATTAATTTAACCACTTATACCTTCAGATTTCCTACCAAAAATCTACATAGTTCTTCCATGCACTGAATATCTGGGCAAAACTAGATAATAATAAGCAAGGAGAGTACAAGCTTTACATAGCTGATTTTAGTTCCAGTAACTTTTCAGAAACCAGAGAGCAGTCAAAAAACTGAACAGCTTGCAGCTGCCCTTACCTTAGCATACCTGCCTTTGTGTTACAGAAACATAAATAGACAGAAACCAACTGTAGCAAAAAAAAATCTGCCAAAAGAAAAGGTAGGAACAGTCCCAACAGGCAATCATTCATATAGTGATCTCCTGACCTGTATTTAACAAAAACTGCACACTAGTTCTTAGAAAGAGTGAAGTCAAACAGTCATTTCAGAGTTGCACCTTTGGCCAGTGGACCACAGGACTGTAGTCTGCACTGTCACACAAGGATTTCAGGCCACATAATTACATTCCAAGCAGTGTTAGTCCTGCATTGACCAGGTAAATCTGTTAAGAGATAGACTAGCTCTTTTTATAATTCAAGCTTCTTTTTTTTTACATAAGCCTCTGCAAAGTGGCCGCTGCAGTTCTACAAAGAGCTTCCTGGTCACATACGTCTGTCTCTCCACCTTCTTTCAGGTGCTAACTTTCATTAAAAGAAGCCTCAATTAAATATTAATTTATTACTTATTTATTACATAGTGCTTTTCCATGCCACAAACTGCTGAGCTTGCCATACAGATCCTATTTGATCTCTGGGAGGAAAGCAAGAAGGCCGTGTGTCCATGGATGGGAGGGGGCATGATCTGTATTGAGATGCAGCCCACATTATGAAGACTTAGGTCATATCCAACACTTATAAATCTCAGGAGTGGCTCTATTATAAGGCACGTTTTTATTGTTCACACCCTCAGTATGATTTTGAGATGCTCCTCAAAAGTATTAGTAGTATTCTGCCATCCCCCCTCCTTGGTAAAAAAAGTTAGCAGAAAGACAGTCTGATCTTTTCTTTTTCCTTTTCTTTAAAAACACTGAAGCAGAAGCCTCCTTGGACCTCCATGAGCATCCAAAAGAGGACACAAAGGATGCTTTCCTCTTCATGAGAAATATGGAGCCACCTCACTGCTCCCAGTTTGGAGTCTTTCTGCAGGGCTCTCTTGTGAGGAGCAAGCACGCTTGGCCTGATTTGCTCTGCACTTGTAGGAGCTAACAGTAGAGGTAGGACTGGCTCTAATAACACAAAATTTGAACTGTTACAGTGATGTAACTCTTTTTCTTCTGTCTTTGGCTCTGTTAGTCTCAAATGAGGACACAAAGCCGCCCTTCTGAAGAGTAGACTCTGGGGGTTTTTTCCCTGAGAAGAGATATAACAAAAAATGAATGTTTTTCTTTTATAATTGAGAATACTTTCAAAAATCCATTTACCATCATCACAGGCAGAATATTTGTGCTGAGTGTCTGAAAAAGATCATAATCAGTAAATATGCCAGGTGATGTACAGACTAGTTTTGGTCCAATTCTCTATATGATCAAACAACATCAATTAAGAAATATTAAATGTTTGGTCCATAAAAGCATTTAAATATTAACTTACATATCAAGACGTAAGTTTAAAAGGTTGACTGAAAACTGCGTAATAGGTTTTTCTCTTTCTTTAAATTTATTTTAGATTACACCAGATTTTTCTCATCCCAAGCTGGTAATTTCCCAGGTCCAAGGCACACAGCCATACATGAAAATCTACATTTTAAATCAGGCAACACATCTTTTCTATTTATTCTATGCTTATATTTTTGTTTGGTAGTAACAGGGGCCTTTGAGTCACAGCTTCTGTGTCACCCTGATGGCACATGGCCCACAGACGAAGCCATAGCATGAAAACAACCGCAGGACATGGTTATAGTACAGAATAATTAAAGGCCCAGGAACCTGTAATCCAGAATAAATTTTAGCTTGCCATTCATTGTGTTTTCCATTCATTACTATTCAGTGGAAGTGCCATACACACAAACAAAAAGTTTACTCTAGGTACTAGAATTTTCACCTGCAAGAAGGCAAAGCAGTCTAAAGTGGAGAAAAAAATAACTGCTGGAATGAATATTTAATGACTTCTTCAAGAGGTTAGCACAGGAAGGGAGGAGAACAGTTTGTCCTTCAAAGGCTGCTCTTGTATAAGGTCAGTGAAATTTGTTTTACAACTCTTCTGAAATAAAACATAAATTTCCTCTTAATTAAATTGGTCCTTTCTTTGTTGCTACTCTCAGACACACTGTGAAACACCTGAAACTTTGTGTATCCTAAAGAAACTGTCTATATTTTTATGTAAATACAAAAACTATTATAATCTCTTTGGTAGTCAAAACTCTTATTGTTCCATATTGTTTCCTACTTCAACAAAGGAATTTAACACAATCCATGTGCGAGTGTCCAGGAGCTACCTCAACTCTTCATTTCCTCTATACCTTGCTGGGCTATAGCTATTGAACATTATCTGAATCTTACTGGCTTTAGTGCCTTACAAAATGTTTTTGCCTCAGAATTTACATAATTGTGTGTACAGGAATCACAAAGAAAATATGACAAAGTAAAGCAATGCTCTTTGAAGAGACATTTAAAGTACCACTGTGTAAGACAATCTCCTCTCTCAACTCAATAAGCTAAAATTGCATGTCATAAGAATCTGTTGATATCCAGAAAAACGTAGGTCCTAAAGTTTTCAAGACAGTATAAAGAACAGTCACTTATTTATTTTCAAGACTGTTAGTCTTTCTATCTTTCATGTTTATCACTGCATTTCTTTTAATTTCCTGCCAGACCAGCTACATGGATAGAATACCACAGAGACAAAAGAAAACTTCCCCAGTCAAGTGCTGCTTGCATGGGCTGCTTTGTTCCTCAGAAGCCCTTTTTCAGGCAGCACCTCATTGCTTCAACAAATTAATCAGCAAAGCCCAGGTCTGGTAATGAAGTGCTACGGATTTGCAAGAGTTTGGAAACCATTACATCTATTACCTGAAAGAAAAATTAGGTGAGTGCTCAGCCTGGGAAAATTAGCACAGCAGCGCTGTCAGAGGCCAGTCATCCTCTGGGGCAGTTATTAGTGAAGTTAGCTAAGTCTCAAAACCCTGTGGTTCTTTTTTGGCCTGTTCCAAAGCATCATGTCTACCGTTGCACTTGAAATCTAGAACTGCATGGACCTTGGCTTGCTATTTACCACAGGTTTGGTGAAACAAACTATTCTCAAATACTGGCATCAGCCTGGTCTTTGTTAGTACTCACAGAGGCTGAGATTCAAATACAGGCTACTCGTTAGTCCATTTTCATCCTTCCCCTTTCTAAGCTTGTCATAATTTTATCATGTTCTGAAGGAACAAGTGTGATGTTTATCCCATTGTTCAAGTGGCTAAATAAATTATATTCTATCTCAAAACGTTTTTGCATTTTGCCACTGTAAAATAAGACAACACTTTTGGGAGATAGGATGGACAGATGTCTTTGGCTTTAAGCTAAAACAAGCGGATGGGGAGAGCACATAAATGCATAAATATGGCATTTCCTGAGTCCCACTGAAACACCCTGCAGAAACATTCAGCGTATGTCTCCTGTGACACTTGAGATTCAATCCAAGACTGCTATAGCAATCAGAATCTTAATGCTCTGCTGAGAGACTTGCTCTGCTCAAGCTCCATATCCCTCTGGACAGGAAGAGTTAGCAACTCCTCTGCAAAGTGGTGGTGATCCAAACTCCTTCTCGTGAAGATGGATCAAGTGCAAGAAATCGTCCACCACCAAACAGACCACCAAATAGACCAGCTCACTTCTGGCAGAATGGACACTTTGAGACTGAGATGGAGCTTGGCCCTGCTGCAGGAGCTCAGTCATGACAATTTTCCTCTGAATCCCTGAAGTTATTCTATTTTTCTTTCAATTAAAATTACTGCAGCTGAAAGCAGAATCGATGTCAAGTAGATTGTACTGCTGACACAGCAATTGGGAGCTCAGTAGCAAAAATGCATCCCCTGCCCTTTTATTGGAAATTTATCTCCCAGCAATAAAGAACAGAGAAATAAAGAGTATATGGTCAGGTTTCCAATTAAAGTATTACCAAGCATGTCAAGTGCTGAACACATAGTGCATAAACATATCAATCTCTGCCTCTCAGCTTTTTCTAAATCAAGACATTTTCCTATCTCTCCAGGCATTACATTTTACTGAGTTTCAAGACATTAGAACTTTCTAGAGTTCATGGCCTTTTTCAAGCTCATAATATGAGCCATTAAGCAAAACATATCCATTCAAGATTTTGTATTTAAAAATAATTTCTAACAATATCAAAGCCATGTCTCTGCATTATTCCAGGATATTATTTAACAATTTTTTCAGAGTAAGCAAAAAATGTGTTTCTTTTGGTTTCACTTAGATTTCAGATACCTATAAATACACATACAAAGAAAGCATAGAATTTTTGCATTTTTTGTAATGAAGCATACATGGGAATTCATCTCATCCTCACCTCATCCACACAGACTCTCAAATTAAGGTAGTTCAAAAGAAAGCACATGTTATCCGATCATAGGTATCTAAGGCAAGTGTAATGAAAGAGAGTTGGTTCAGACTAGATGTCTAACATTAGAAATTAGAGAAATGAAATTAGAGAAGATGAAGAGCCACTGCTATGTGGCAGACTATGACAAAGGATTTGGGCCAATGTGGAAGGACTGAGACCACCTGTATGAACTAACTCCTGTTACAAACTTCGGACTATATATAATATTTCCTGTTATTCTTGGAGAATTAGGTTCCCTGATCACAGGTAACAAAAGGGATTTGAAAGAAAAGAATACATTGTATTTCACGTAGTGAAGTAATTTATTTGAGAGATCATGTACAACACTCCAGCGTGCAAATTCCTTCACCTGTGACAAATGAGCTACCCGATGAAATTTAGAAATTAATATTTATCTACATCTAAAGCACAAGACAATTTGTAGATGTGCAGGTGAGCAGCAAACTTTCAGTAACAGACTGATCCCATAACCCAAGCATGAGAAGTCTTCTTAACCAAAATTACTTCTGTATATCACACCCTTAGCCTCACCCCACTGACCCTATCAGTGTCTCTCATTTAGGATTTATTCTTGTGTGTTACATCAGAAATCTATGCATTTTTGGTACTGAGAAGGCTGAGGGTGACTTTTCCCAAGACTTTTAAATGCTAATATTGAGAGAAATAAATAGCTATAATAATTAAACAGGTATTAAACAGGTAGGACAGCCACTTATTTTAAAAAAAAAAAACAAAAAAAACAAAAAAAAAACCAAGAAAGACAACCCCACACAGCTGTCCATTTGTCCATTTTTACATTGATTTCCAGAAAATTTTACATATTTTAAAACACAAGTTTCACCAGAAGATGAAATGGGATGGGGTATGTGAGGACATGAAGAGCTCAGACTCTCTTCCAGGAATGAAGAATCTGGGCATGGCCAACAATCTGTTAGTTGTGGAAAACCCTACACCATGAGAACTAACAAGCAGTCTAAATAAAGAGATTAGTATAGATAGTAAGGTCTCCCCTGAATTGAAGGTAACAAAACACCTCTATGTAGGCAACAATCCTTTTAACCATCAGTCATCAGTTAATTCATAGTTGCCATAGCAGAAAGCAACTGAAGTATTTCAAAGAGTGTCATTTCAGAATTGCTGCCAGAAATTGTAGATGAAGGCTTATCAGTATGGAAAACACAAATCTGGCACAGACCTCATGTAAACAGTAGCAAGAAAAGTGAGAGGCTGAAGTTCAAAAGCACTTTTTTGTTCCGTTCCACCCTGCTTTGATATTATCATTTCTAAGTTTGAATCACTGGAACACAGTAGTTGGTCCCTTGCCTTAGTCAGTGCTTGTCTGGCATCTTCCAAAATGCAGCCTGACCTGTGGTTCCACTTTCCAGGCATCACAATCCAAATGTGTAAACAGTAAACTTAATCATTCATTGAGCTGATATTCTTCCTATTTAATCTCTCTTACTAAAATTTTTCTATATCTACTAGTTAGGAACTTAATTGAAAATACAAAATCTATGAGGAAGACTAAATACTAATGTGAATAAAAAAATACTTCCATTAATATCTTACTTAATAAAAAGAATATTCCACAACCAGCTCCAACAGGAAGCTTCAGTCACTTGCAAGACAAAAAATCAGAAACATCTTCTTCATGTTAAAAGTCAGAGAAGTTGTGATAGTGAAATTAGGATGGTCTACAGATAGAAGCATGGCAAGTTGTGTAGGGGAAGATGATGTTCTGCCATGGCACTGATTTTTTTAATTAGAAAAAAACAGATGAGTTTTCCTGCACACAAATTTCAGAATGCGGTGTTATTCTTTGTAGTTACATATCACATTGCATTATCACCTTCTGTTCTTCTCAGTTACTTCCACAGGGCATAAATCTTTAGTCCATTGACCATTCCAACTCCCTAGAATGAATGCCCTCTAACATGTAAAAAAATTTTGTTTATAGTCTAGGCTTTGCTTCTACCAGCACAAAGTCTTTTTGTATCTCTATTACTGTAGATATGTCTTTTTTCTGTACTGCTGTTGCCTAATGAAACCCTTCCCAAAATTGTGCCATGCACTCTAAAACCACAGCAGGAAGCATTCTTATATTAAAAGCTTTGTTACCTAAATAAAGAAAACAAGAGGAGAATGAAAAAGAGGGCATGTTACAGCTGGGGAACTGAGGCAGACTGATTCGCTCAAAAGTATTTTCCAAAGGCATACAATAATTCAGTGGCAAAAGGTCTGATTCCTAATTCCTTATTCAGTCTCAAACTTTCCTTTCTTTTATTATTTCCTCTTCTACATGATATTACTCTACCCATACACATGAGCAAGATAACTATCACAACTATTATGCTATGCTATTCTATAGCACTAAGGATGAATAAAAATGCAGGCTATGGAGTGCATCAGTTTTATACTGTGCTTTTGAGTGTCACAGATCTCCACCCATAACTGCTCTGCATCACTGTTTCCATAGTAACAAGATAACATGAGAAGCTTTGGTGTCTCTGAAAGAGTCCTACCTCCAGATGAGAATATCATATTGGACTTTGTAAATGAATTCTGATTTGTGCCTTTCATGCAAAATATATCTCTGAATGATGTACCCACTTGAATAGTGAAGTTATTCAATTTGATGATAGTAAAAATTATAGATTGAAGAGAAAACAGGTTTTAAGGTGTAACAAGGAGCTGAAAATGCTTTTCCTTTTAGACAACAGGAGCTATAAGGCAACAGATTCCCATGCCAAATTAAAAATGTTTATAATAAATAGACAGGAAGGAATTATGTGACTGTACTGGCATATAAGAACCAGAAAAAGACTGGAGAGAATTTTTAATACAGACTAGTCAACCAAAATATAGCTGATGGCTGAGGAAAAAGTGTGATGTCAGATCACTCCATAGTACAGATATAATGGTAGCAACCCAGGTGTCTGCACATCCCAGCAGCTGAGATCTGGGAGGTGACAGACAAGAGAAGTTAAAGAGCCCAATGAGAGGACAGCAAGCTACAGTGGAGCTGAGAAATAGCAGCAGGTACAATGGAAAAGAATCTGATTTGTGTAATGTGGTCAAAAAACTGCTGGGAATGTGTACATGTAGGACAGAAGAGAGGCAATGGTACTGCAAAGGTAAGAAAGAGAAAAATCACATACAAGTTGTAGACAAATAATACACATTGAGTTCCAGGAACCATTTTACTACTCCTAAAAATTTGACCTGAGGTACAGCAATACCAACAAACCTCTTCCCACTGCTGAGCTCCAAAAACCCACTACATAAGCTCACTTCCTGATCTTATTTTTGGAATATTTTTCAGGATATCAGTTGTTTCATAGAATAGTTTGAAGTGCAAAGTACACGTAATAGGTTGTAAAACATAAGAAATTTTCTGACTGGCTCCCTGTGTGGCAGGAATGTGACTGAAATACTGTAATATGATGCGTTCTTATAATTCAATTACTTTTTCCATATATTCTGACTGTTTGTATTTTTTGTCTACTTTTTGATGTCTAAAAGTTAAATTGATTCAAAAAGTCTATGGAGTTGGAAAAACTTCCCTCTGACTTGCAGAGGTGTGCATGGCTGGACTTGCATTCTCCTGCCATATGAATCTCTTTCAATGTTTGCAACTTCAAGGGGCTGACAGCATTTCTTCATTTGATCAATAGCCTGAGCAGTCGCCACGTGCTTTGGTGAGTACAATGGAAGGGGCCTGGCAGTGCAACCTCTCTCAAAAAAAGCAATAAGAAAAAGTCACTTCTTTCCCCAGCATTCCTGCACAGCCGCTCTTCATCCGTGTTGAATGTCCCTAAATCCAGAGGGCAGCTCCACATGGCCACGCAGGAGCCGCAGCAGCGCTGTGCTGGTGAGGTCAGCAGCCACGGGAGAGCACAAAGGGAGGGCCTGCATCACACAGGACACAGCCAGTCCAGAAGAAATTAAATTACCTCTGCTAAAACACTGGCCAGCCCTCACCACAAGGAGTCTTCAGTTAAATGCTCTTTTCTTCTCTCAAAACTTTGCTTCACATCATTTGTGAGAGGAACGTAGGTGAAACTTTGTGAAATTATGAGAGCTGGGGATAGACTTGTATGAAAGTATGAAAGATTGCTGTATAGTCTACTGTGCAACAGTTTTCCACATAAAATAATCCATTCTCCTATTCGTGTTCCATTCAGGCTGGTGGGGACTCAGGTGGCTCTAATGAGACAAGAATGAGCAAAAGGCAGACACACAGACTGTGAACTGAGTTTCAGCAATAATGTTTCTCAGGGGCTGGTTATGCTCCTGAGTTTTAAACACCACTCACTTATTGAAGGATGATAACTGAAAGGAAGGTGAGTATAAACATGTATCTGTATGTGAACAAAAGGGAGATTTGCACCAAGGCATCCAGTGATCTCACTCCTCTCCCAGTGAACCAGTCCTCTGACCTGCCCTGTCAAGGCTTTTCTTCTTCCTCCCTCCCTGACAGCTCTGAGCATCCCTTTCATCCAGAGGTCTCTGCCATTTCAGATCACCTGCTCTACAGCTGACTTTTGCTCTAGCCCTGCTCAGGTTTCTAGGGAGTTCAGAAATGACCTTATGTTTTACAGAATTCATTCAACCTTTCAAACACAGTAAGGAATTTCAGAACCTATTGTAGGCAGTGCCAGTCCAGAATATGGCACACGACAGAACTTCCTGCCCTACCTGCAGATTATACAGCTGAAATGTATTTAACCTGCAGCACATGCTAGAGCAAGAAACAGTTAGAAATTTGCCTCATAGTAGGGACATGAGAAATACAAAAATCTCGTAAATTATTAAGGAATGAAGCTTTCAGTAGAAAAGTGACATTATAGTAATGCTGATAAATTTACTATCGTGGGTGTTAGGATCTGCTATGGAACTCTTCACCCTTTGCAAGTTCCTTCCAATGGAATCTGCTAGAAGATACAGTCTTAAGCTGTGCCAAGGGAAATATAGGTTGGATATTAGGAAAAAGTTTTTTATAGAAAGAGTGAAAAAGTGCTGGAACTGTCTGCCCAGGGAGGTGGTGGAATCACCATCCCTGGATGTGTTTAAAAAAAGACTGGATGTGGCACTCAGTGCCATGGTTTAATTGAGGTATTAGGGTATAGGTTGGACTCAATGATCTTAAAAGTGTCTTACAACCTTGTGATTCTGTGATACCAACAGAACTCCAGTCTCTAACCCTAAGCTTGATTTATTCCCAAAACAACAAACTGTAATGATATTCTTTAAAAGGATATTACTCAGATTTACTGGTGAGATACGTAAAGCAAAACCATTGGAAGCTGTTTCACTCCTTCACAGGGAGAGTTTGAAGGGGATGCCTTTGTAGTATGTTTTGTTTTACTGAGGGGATTTTTTTTACAGGTCAGCAAGTTTCAGTGACTTCCTGCATTACATTGACCCTACCTCACCTGGTCTCCAAAAAATTATTCTTCTGTTCACCGTTTCTAAATGCTAGTTTTGAATCTGATCCTTGTTTCAGATCATACCCTGCACAACTCCCAACTCCCTGCTTCCTTATTACCTGTGTCATCATTTCTGTTAGGGAAGAGTGTAATTTTTATTTTCTTCCCAAATGTTCCAGAAGCAGGCAGGATATCAAAAAAGTTGCTTTCCTTTTTGCTATTACAGTACACAGAATGTGCACAACAAACTGAAACAAACAAATCAAGTGGTTGTATCAGAGTCCCTGGTGTGGAACAAAATAATATATTTCTTTCATCAGGGTGGGAACCTGTATCCTGACACTGTCTATGAACCCTGGATGCAGTTTTTGTTGTCAGACATCTGCAATGCAGTGGTGTGGTATGGATACCAAAAGGTTTTCTTAATAACAAGCTAGAAAGAAACAGGTATTTAAGGGTGAAATTAATTTTTAAAATTTGAAATGCTTGGTTTAGGCTGAGATGTACAAAACCTTACTTTTAAAGGTTGTCTTTAGGGCCTTGGGGGCCGTTTAAGAGTACATTAATTTGATTTCTCCAAAGCAACCCAGACACAAGTGGATCAAAAGTGGAAAATATATGGCAGATATTTATTTCTAGAAGACTTACAAAATTGGGGGGTTAATTCCTCCAGTTGATCGTGGCAGGGTTGTATTAATTGTCCAAGTGGTTTAAGATACAGACCTCTGCAAGGAATAACACCATGTGATGAAAAATAACATCACTAAGTGAAGGATGCACCAGGGAACACATTGAGAGAATGGGAGAAATCCTGTCTAACTTTTTTTGTTTTTTTAATCCTATTTAACATATTTTAAAGCCAGTCACAGAAAACAAAATACTTATAATCTCTATATGCTTCATGGAGGTTTTTTTTTAATTCTTCAATAGTATCCTGTCCTCTTATAATCATAACAAGCAAAAAACATCCAAGTAAAGTCAACTACAAATTCACCACCCAGATCTTTTTCTTTAATCTCCCTGAAACTGCAGGGCATTGTTTTGGACAGGTGAGAACTTCCCATTCACTAAGGGCTCTGTAGCCTCATGGAAGTAATCCTCTGACAAAACAAGAATAATTTCTCATTATGATTATGCTAGGCCTCAGGTTACAGAAGAAGCCACATCCTTATTTCCCTGCAAGTCTACTGGAAATTAGTACTATTTATCTTAAGAGTGGATTCGTTGAATAAAAAAGAACAGGGAAACTTTTGTATTGGTTTTCTTGGAAGTTTTGCATGTTATATTTCATAAACCTCTGTAGTTTTCTTGGTTATATCTGGGATCTTCCTAACTCATTCTGTAACACACAGAAAGTTGTCACAGGCTTGAAGCTGTTAATATAATATCATGTTAAACTGAAAATTGAGACATATAAAGATATATAGATACTCATCCCATATTCCTGCTCCTCTTGTCTAAAAGTATCAACTTCAAAAACTTTAATTTCAGAGAGTCTCAAGCATGGTCTGCTTTTCTGTGTTGGTTAGGAAATTTAGACTTACACTTCAACCAGGAAAAAGAAAGAAAGGGAAAAGTATCATTATATATCCTCCATGGGTTGTATATTGTCAGTTACCCTGGAGGATTAGGAACCCAGTCTTTTGCCCTATAAAAGCTTCCTATGGTTGTTTCGCTAAGAGCAGAGTTTCTCATCAGGTATTACAAATTAATTGCTTCAATAACTCTTCAGCTCAGCCCCAGTTCCTGCAGACTCAGTTTTGCTTAATACCTGCTGTATTCCTGGATTTCCTGTGTCTTTTCTAAAGACAGGTCTGCACAATATTGGTAGGTGCAGTCTGTGCTAGCTCCTTTTCCTGGTGTTCCATCATGCTGCCCCAGGAACCTGCTGTTATGTGACTCAGTTTTCATCACAGTGTCTGGGGAGAACAGAGGGTTGCACAGGGCACATGGAGTGCTTAGGGAAAGAGTACAGAAAAGATACAGTACTGGACTAATACTTTGTGATGTGCCTGCTGCATTTTCCAACCAGATGTTTAGAGAATTCCCCTGCTAAAAACTGAATCAGGCCAATTATATCTAGTAGCTATATATATATATATATATATATATATGTCTGTGTGTGTGTGCATGTCCATGTGTGCCCACATATATATGCATAAAAACCTCAAAATCCACTCATATTTTTTTCTCCATAACACTTTGAGTGAAAAGTTCCAGGTATTGTTTTGCTGGCTTCTTGCTACATGGTAATTTTCAGCTGTTGTCCTGCAAAAAAAAAAAAAAAAAAAAGGTAGAAAATTATTCTCCATCTCCTCTGATTGTAATTTTTTAGCCCTCTCTCATATTCCTACTGTCTTTATTTCAATGTCTCTTATCTGAAATAAAAGGTCTTAATTCATTTAGTAAATGTTCACATAGAGATCTGTTTCACATTTATTGCCATAGTTCTTGCTCTTCTGCCTAAATATTCCTGCTGGTTTATACATTTTTGTCAGGGAGGATATAAAAACTTTTGGCAGTGTATAATATATGAGTTCCCCCCTGATTTACAAAAACAACCCCATACATCTGTGTTCTGATCTTCTGGTCTCT
This sequence comes from Pyrgilauda ruficollis, assembly GCF_017590135.1. Classification (NCBI taxonomy): domain Eukaryota; kingdom Metazoa; phylum Chordata; class Aves; order Passeriformes; family Passeridae; genus Pyrgilauda; species Pyrgilauda ruficollis. The sequence continues at coordinate 10,739,852 of NW_024510321.1, forward strand.
GCCTCCTCCTTGACAGCATGAAATCCTCACAAAACCAGCATGCTGAAGAGGACCTGCTCAGAGCTAGCTGGTAGGAAATACTCAGAGCAAGGAGATGCAACCACTTAATCCCACCCTTCTCTGGGATTTCACGAGCTCCAGATCAGGAGTAAAAAAATCTTCTCATGAGGAGCACTCCATGGCATCATATATAAAATACTGTATTTTACACAGAGCACTCACTGGATCTGGGAGTGCTCTGGTCCAATTTCTCCCTTTCTGCTGTTGATGATTCCAAGCCATCCTCCTCAGCTCCATAGGAGCACCCACAAATGTGCGTCTCCTCCCAAGTGACACCTGGACTGGTGGGGAAAGCATCCAACCCTCCTCAAGGGTCCTGGGGCACATTTTGTAAGTTTTTTGTAAGATTTAAAGGAAGCGATAGAAAGTGTCTAGAGGAGTAACAGGTCACTCTTCAAAAGGAAGAAACCTGGATTTAAATCTGCAGAATTTAGGAACTAAGCAGGTTTTCTGCATACTGGTCAAATGCTCCAAATTGTAAGCAGCTATACAAAGGGGAAAGAGTGTTTACACTTTCCAGTTTTCTTAAAAGTAGGGGCAGGGGTATCAGAAGTTATTCTTTACTCTTAAGTTCCCCATGTAAAAGCTTAATTTTTGCAAATTTTTATGAATGAACATGAACAATTGTACACTATGCAGTGAGACTATTTCAAGAACAGAAAAACAAGACATTCTTTCCTATTTTTCCTGGCACACACAGGCTTCAGAACTCGGTTCTAACCCAGTATTGCAGCACAAAAGTAGGGAAGTTTTGGCCAACAAGTTGCAGAATCTAGCAACAGGAAAAGACAGGAAATTTTTTTGCCTTTCTTTTTCCCTTGCTTTGTTGGTAAATTTTTCCTCTAGATATTGGAAATGAACAGAGCAAAAAGAGAAGGTGGGCTTGAATTCAGAAGAACTGAAGCTTTGATCTTAAAAAAGTTAAAAGTCAGAGCACAGAGAGTACACATATCACTAGGTCAGGGGAAGTGATGTCACACTCATAATGAGCAACAACAATGCTTCTGAAAGAAACAACTTCAAAAAATGCCCCCAGATATTACATCAAGGGGTATGTTTGCATGCTAACTGCCTCCAAGCAATCTTTTATATTAAACTACTTTATGTGCAAGACTTCCAGATCGTTTACAGGATGAGTGCTTAGGAAAGTAGGGGCTTTCCAAGCGCCTGAAAAGATTGTCTGACTGATTGTCTGTCTACAGGTTTTCTTTTAAAGCTATTTTAAGTGTATGATCCCATCCCAGCTATTTAACTCAGGAACCTGCCAATCACGCACTGCCTAATTGAACTCTCGGATACTGTAGGATCGCAAGCCACAAAGCAGATGAACAAAAATGTGAAGAAAGGATTTTCTGGCTGTTATTTCATTCTTCAAACCCAATTTGAAAAGGTCAAACTTCAGATTGCACAAGCCCATTGAGACTCAGGGACTAAACTGGGACAATAAAAAAAAAATAAAAAGCTAATTTTTTTCTTCCATTTTTGAAAAGCAAGAGGAGGTCTTTAATACTAGTTACTTGCTGGGGCTGATAGCAAGGTCTTAGGGTGGGGAAAGGACAATGAAAACTGAAAAAGGGAGACATGAGTCAGTTTTTCTACTGCTGAGCTGCTAAATGATGACTGACTGACTGTATGACATCCCCTTCAGAGACACTTGTAATCCTGCTTTATCTTCTTTGATTTTTTTTTCTTCAAAAAGAAAATATGGGAAAACAAACATAATTAGGGTCTAAATAAAGGAAAATATTTCTGGAATACATTCTACAAAAAGCTAGAAATAAACTGTATTTCACAACGGTTGGACTGTGGTTCTGAGCCAAAGCCCCCTGAGCTTAAGTGAAAACCTCCTTGATTTCAACATGTCAGAACCTAAACCTCATGTTTTACGGAAATGAGAGTGGCAGTATTTATCTTGGCATGTATTAAACAAATTTAACCTACTTATTTGATCAGCACACAAATGTGTTATCATTGTTTCTATGTTTATTGATTGACTGCTAAACACGTGTGACCTCAACTGGCATAAAACCTTAGGACTCTGCCATCTGCAGTGGAGTAGTGAGAGTTAATGTCAGCAGAGAGATCTGAACAGTAGAGAATATGGGACTTTACACAGTCATGGCCATCCATTCTCTTAAATGAAATATGACTCTGAGCTCATAATATTGGCTGGAGAGGAGTTACTCTAAGGAAGGAAAAGCATCTGACCACATATGCTCATGTAGCAGGTGGTTTGCAATTGTGATCACCCCCAAATGGTGTCAGCAGTATGCCTTTGATATTTAAGGGGTGAGTCTTAATTCTATTGACTTTGTTTGCAGGATTTATTCCATCCCGTGAGCAGTAGTGACTGTCAGGCTGCACACTTTACATAGCTGTCTACTGGATGTTTTACTTCTAGAGATTTTTTTTTTCACCTGAGGCACTTCAGTCATGTAACTTCAGCAATCAATTTTGGCCCAAAGCAGAACAGGCCTCAGTCACAGAGAAGCAAGTATTTGCATGCAAGCTTGCTATTAAAGCACCAGGGAGAGGAGTGAGTACACAAAAGCTTAAGAAGTTAGAATCTGAGTTGAATCACCACACAGTCAGCTAAATTACTAGCCCTGTAATTAGCCTTTTTGGAGGTCTCTTAATTGTTAATCCCTTTGCTGGTTATAATTGCTTTATTGAATCTAAATTAATCCAATTTTTTAAGAAATAATCATGCAATTCTAATGGCTACATGAAATTAAAAATATGGAAAGTACTTTGAGAACTAATTTAGATGAGGCTCTATTGAAAAAATTAGTCTTGGGAATTATATTTTTGCAGGTTTTTTTGTTGGAACATTGAGTTGCAAGCATGAGAGGGGTTAATATTTCATTTACACAGTCTATGCAAAGTAGTGTATTTAAAAATTCACTAGATTGGGAGTATCCACTGCATATGGAGAGTGAGTCAGTGCCAAATCAGAACTGGATCCATGCCAAGGAAAGAGAGCCAGGGGTTAGACATCTGTAAAGTGTTGGATGGGATGAAGACAAAGGAAAAACACTTTGGCTCATTACACATCTAGGCTATTTCCTAGCCACTCATGTAAATCAAATATTCCAGACCAAAACTACCATATCTAAACATGGACATTTGCATATTTTTCAGTACACTGAAATTTTATTTTGTCCCATAAGGACTGATTTAAGCTGAACATACACCACTGAAATAGCCAAGGTCTTATCTGACCCAGTCTGGTATAGAAAAAAAAGTATATCTTCCAGGTGTCTGGGACTTCCAACACTACCAGGAATTACCTCATTATCCCACAGCACTATTCTTTATCCCTCATCAGATAAAGAGTATGGGGGGAAGGACATGGAAACATGAGAAGAACAGATAAAAGGAAACTAGGGAGAAGAAAAACATGTTGAGTCTTAATTGAGCTTGGAGAGGAAGCAGGAGGAGAAAAAGATAGTTGGCTGGATTATGGTTTTTTTCTCTTGAGTGATCTATGTTTGCAGTAGATTGAAATGTGCTCTTGTTCCTAATATATATTTTATTCCTTGTTTATCAAGTGTGAAATAAAGGATGAACAAGTTTAAGTTATGGGCAAAGTATGACTCTTCTTTAGAGGCAATCTCATGAGGAATTATGTTGTAAAGCCCAGTGAGCATGTTAATATTTTCCAAGCAGTTATACATCGTTCTACCCTGAGCCTCAGCTCAAGAAATACATTGGTTTAGTGTGTTACAATAAACATTTAAATGTATTAAACTTTATATAGTCTTTAATATGCATAATGTGAAATGTTTCCCAGTGCTTCACCAAGAAATCATCACTGACTGATCACAAGAAAAGAAATTGAGGCTAAATTTGTAAAGAGAAAGGGGAAAGGAAGAGCAGAGCCAGATATACAAACCAATGGAAATAAAATCTTCTTTCTCCATTCACATACAAAAGTAGGGAAAGGTGGCCAGGTTTGGAGAGGTAGCAGTAGAGAACCAGCACAATGAACAGAGATCACTGGTAACATGCCTCCAAGATTTCATAAATTATTATAATTGTTGAACCAGACTTTGCACTCTGATTCCTGTTTGTGGACTATTTCACTGGCTTTAAGAGTATTTCTGTGGCTTCTATGTTTACATGCATATTCAAAAGTCCATATTCATATGTACAGATACATATCATCTTTTATAAAAGCTATTTTATAGAGAGTTGAGGCTCCTGCAGTATGTGTGAGTATTTAGAATACCATCACAATTAGCCCTGACAAAAATGAAATGAAGGTTTGAAACTAGCCCAATATACCTAAGTGTCCAGTTTGCCCATTGAAAGCAAGCATGTAATAAAATGTTATCTTTAAAATACAGCTCTCTATCTCTTACACACAGCTGAAAAACAGCCATTTCAGCAATGAAGCTTGAGAGCTGCTCAGAAGAATTCTGTGTCTCTACACGCTGCTCTCTTCACTTGGTTATGATGCCATCAGTAACTCTGTGTTTATGGAACTTTTAAATAAACATATTTTAACCTCCGCACAGAGGAGGATTTTACAACACACAGCTATCAAATGATCCATTGTTATTACATGGGTTTTTTTTTCCCCATGATCACAAACTTCATAATTCTATAGACAAAAAAATCTGTGTCATCTGGAGGTATGTCTCAAAGTTCACATATGTATTTAATGCTATTAACGTGTTTAGGTAAATTTTTTTAGTCCTTCTACATGTTTCATACAGAAAGGAAAGAAAACCACAAACAACCTATGGAATCAATAAGTTACCTATAGACAACTTCAGGTACTTAGCAATATTTTTCTCTGTTGTATTTAGTATTACTTTACAGGGAACCAAAATTAAACACATTAAAAGAGAAACCATCAGCATGCTTCTTATATTTTACTACAAAATCCCAGCCTTCATGTCTTCATTTGCTTTTTGAAACTGCAAGCATTTCTTGCCTTCTTACCTTTTGCTTTAGTTGAGGAGACCATCCTGCACTAGGTACAGCAGGATCTGTACAATGCCAGTTATCTCTGTCCAGAGGACACATACAGTGTGTTCTAGAACACCAGCCTGGCCTGATCATGCATTAAGGATCCATCACTGGATCCTTAATGATCCAATATCCAGGAAAGACACATAAAAAGATACATAATCAAATTAAATATGGAAGCAGCACAAATTACTAAATACCAGTATAAAAGGACGACAGAAACTCATAGCAAAAATACTTCTGTGATCTCAGGAGCATGTCTGTGACAGAATTTGAAAGGGAAAAAAAACGTCATGAAAAGAAGACACTTTTAAAGCACTTTATTTAGAGAAACAAAAGTAATAGTTAAGTAAATACAGTTAATTACTAGCAGATAGGCTAAAGTGTTGACTCAGACAGGGTTACAGGAGTGCAGTTATATCTTTTATTAAACCGACTAATTTATTATGAAAAAACAAAAAGTCTTCAGGAACACAAATCCTATTACACATTACAGAGGCAGATGTTTGTCCATTTTCCAACTGTATCAGTTGGGTTAATGGGAGAGATTGTTTTTTCTCCACAACTGTTCCTTGCTTATACTCTTAGGCTATCATATCTACAGCATTATCACTTTATCTTGAAAATGCTCAATGATCTTTTTCCTTTAGCCTTTGCTTAAAAGATCAGTTTTAGTTTCATAGCCAACCTGATTAAAATCATAAATAGAAGAGTGAAAATCAAGCTTAAAAAAAATAAACAGTAGACTCTACATAGATAATGTAGTTGTTCTCAAGCTGGTTGGGTCTGTTGCAATTCAGTTCTGAGAATACTGAAAAATTTTATTAGCCATAAGCAATTGTCTTTAGCAACTTGAGGGACACAGATCCAGAAGTCTAGAAATGGCAAACACTTAATTTTAAAATGTCAAAAAGAATAAGAGAGCTTAACTTCAATTACCACAAGAATAGCAGAACAAATAATGAAAAGGTCTATTTGTAAGAATCTTGAATATAAACAGGATGCAAGAGACAAATGAATTTCTAATAAATAAATCATGTAAGAGCAAATTTATTCTCTCTACAGTAGACAATAACAAGCTTTATGGACAGAAGAGACAAAACACTGTCATGCATCTGGATTTTGGCTTTCGACATCTCACAGGACATTTGCATAGGCAAGCAGATTTGAGGTAGGTAATTTGGGAAATCCCATTCACAGAATTATTTACCAATAGTTATTAGTAATTCATTTTTAAATGAGCAAGATGCATCAGGTTCTGCAAGAATCTGGATGACATGTTCGTCATTGAACTGGCAGATGATTAAGATGTTTTTTGCATTCTAAAATTACACTAAGCTAAAAAGACTTCAAACCCATCAGAGTGCAGAATGTACATTTTAAATTATCTTGGTGCACAGCAGAAATCTGAATGCAGCTAAGCAATTAAGTGAATTCACATGTACCTATACAAGTAAAATTACCTGCACAAATCTAAAAAGGAGAATGACTAACCAAACACAGTGCAGAAAATAATCTGGCAATTAGAATGGATCACAAAGAAGCAATACAACTGTACAATTGCCTAAGAAGCAATCATGCTGTGTTAAATAAAAGTAGTACATTTTATGTTAAACACACAAAATATTCCTTCCTTTCTACTCAGAGCTGGTAATTCTTTACCTGGATCCCTGTGACCACTGCAGGTTATCACATGTCAATACAACACATGAACCAGCTGGAGAAAGTCCTAGAACCTGAAATAAGAATGAATTTAAACGAACTTTTGTAGCATAAGGCTTTGTAAGAACTGAGCTTGCAAAGCTTAATCCAGGAGGGGAAAGACTAAGAGGAGGTTTGATAGCAGTTCTCAAATTTTCAGACAGACTTTTTGTGAAAGCAGGCAATGAATTGTTTTCAATACTCTCTGAAAAACAGGAAAGATTGCAATAAAGGAGAATTAGGTTAGAGGTGAGAGAAATAATACAGTGTGAAAGGCCAACTAAGCAATGAGTAATAGATCTACAGAGATTTTTCCTGATTGCTAGAAATTTTAAGGAGGAGCAAGCCAAACAACAGTGAGGGCTGGTTTTCTGTATCCTTCCTCTTTTGGAGCACACTTTTGATTTAGTTAATTTCATAAATATTGCACAAAAAGCATTATTAACAAACAGTATGCAACTTTCTACTCTTGCTCTATTGTATAGATTGTGGTGTTAAATATATATCTCTATTAAGAGCATTATAACATAAACTAAGTATGAAAAGTGAAAGTAAAATGAATGCCTTAAACAAGGAATCAAAATTTCTTTAACTAGGCAGCATGCTAATAACTACAGCAGAGGAATTGAAACTGGAGATATACAGGTTTTTCACAGATTTTTCACAGTAGACCACTGCTTTCCATTCAGATGTTTAATGGATCGAAAAAGATTAAAGTTTAGTTAGTAATTACACCCACAAAATTGAATGCCTTTGTGAGTAGTCCATATTGCATTGACTTCTAAGGTTACTGCATGCTCAATAGTTGTCTGTTTCTTCATATTAAAAAGTAAATAAAATAAAATCAGTTTCTCTATCCTGTAGCTCTGACACGTCCATTATTTCAGAAATATCGATTCTTATCACTTTCTTTCCCATTCTGAACTTTTCAGTAGGTCATTAGTTATGTAACACTGTGGATGATACTTACATCATACAAGCATGATTATCAACTAACCTAAAGGTTTCATATATGTATCAGTATACCATACAGAGGCAAATCCTTTAAGCTGTCTGGATGACACTCCTCTACATTTCTCAGATGGATGAAATAATGAAAATTACATCTTGGGCCATTAAGAGGGAAGGTGGTCCCCATCCTGTCTGACATAACTGGATTCAAATATTCTCTACTTTGTTGTAGCCTCCAAGCCTTTGTGCCTTCTTACCTTAATATTTCTGAGAGAAATAACATATGAATGTTTAATTAAGCCTGTGATATGTTCCATTTCCAGCTCTTTATAGTGCTTTAATAGCACATGTGAACTGTTAAACAGACTTCTCCATCTGGGTGGAAAAATACCACTGAAGCCAAGAGAAATTCTGCACACAAAGCTGGAGAGGACCAAGTGAAAGAATGGTGAGAAGGCAGTGTGCTGAGCTTACCTTCACTACACCTGAAAGTTGTTCTCTTTCATAAAACACATTTCCTGGTCTTAAAAAATAACAGAGAATAGCAAAGAGCAGATGCTGCTAAAAGCAGCAAATGTCCCTGTTGCTGTGCACTCATAAAACTCACAAGCCTTTCACATAGCTTTACTCAAAATGGTAAATATATACTAGAAAAAGTGTTTACAAGATCACACTTGCCAGTATGGATCCTTGTTCTCAGAACAAAGCTATATATATACATATTTTCTGATAAAAGTGAGCTATTAGGAACTCCTCATAAAATATAGCCTTATGAGAAAAAATTATTTCAGAAAGTTTCTTTACTTCATCAGCAGGATTTCTCAAAAATCATTGTCATCAAAAATAGTATTTGAGAGAGGTTTTAAAGTTACAAATACACATATTTTCTTACAGGAATGAGAAAGCTTATGGCGAGCTATACGAAACCACAACCCAGTGCTGCTTTGATCATTATTCCCAGTTCCCAATTATTGGACTACATGCCAAAGCAGCTAAGATGACAAAGTCCAGGAATAATTGTATTGGAGCTTTAGAGCTGCCTCTGGATCTCTTACATTGTTGGACTGTCTTTGTTGCTCATCTTCCTCATCCTCCAGAAGGCCATTTCCTTTCCTTTTGACATTTGTTCCCATGGTTTGTCTGGTTTTTATCCATTCATGAACATTCCACTCAAACCCTTTGTACATCCTGCGATACACAAGATGTGTTTAGAGGACCTTCAGGTGGTGAGTGCAGGTTTTGCTCAGGTGGGCAGATGGATTTAGGAAGCACATACCCACTGACATGGAAAATCCATACCTGGAGCCTTCCTGCTGAAACAGTCTTCACAGTCTGAAGCCTCCACAAATGATCATACCCCCTTAGTCAACTACCTGTTTCCTATGACAATATTGGGTTCTTTTCCTGAGTAGATCCTGCTTCAATATGGAAAATGTAGGCTTGGTCCCATATTTCATGTGCCCTGTTCAAGTAAGGGAGGTTCAGTGTCCTATCTGAAAGCAGCTTAGGGATTGAGTTGGATTTTTTGATCACAAAACTCCTGAAACCATCCAGAATACCCTGTGTGCCTGCACACTAAAAGTGTTTGAGTCATTGCCAGCATCTTATAGCTGTACCTCCCACAAGAATGCACAGAGAAAATCTTGGGGCACAGATTCTGTGGTGTGCAATAAGTCATTCCTCATTTGTCCTCCCATTTTTCCCACACTGTGGAGATGTTATGAGCCTGCCATACAACCCTACATAAGACACAGGGACTCAGAAAATGGCTGGGAAGGAGAGGAAGAAACCAGGATCACAGCCAGGTGCAGGCTCCAAGGTGTCAGCCCTCCCCACATTTTCCCAAGTGCTGACATTGTCTGAACTTGCAAATAGAGGCTGTTCTGTGCTTGGAACAAGGATGAGAGCACAGCAATGTTCATTAGCACAAGGCCCCTTGTTAGGTGAACTGTGGAGCTGCCACCACTGCCAGCTCAGCTACCGAGGGTCTGCGAGCCTGAAGGTGGGCACAGCCCTGTGTGTGAGTCCTGAACAGCAGCAAAGCTGCCCTTGCTCCTACAGGGCACACCCAGGACACAGCCAGGGGTGCACTCTCTCCTCACAGGGGACTCTCAGTGCCCCTCAGAGGCTGCTGCAAGGTTTGGGCAGCCAGGGCACTTTGTCTCAATGACACCTTCAACAGAGCCACAAGGCACAGGGCCTTGAGGTCCAGCTATCACACTGACTATCTCAATTACCCTGTTTGGAAACTACAGTTACAACATCCTGCACAAATAAGGGCTTGTCAGCAAGAATGAGATCCTTGAGGCCAAAGCTGCAGTCGGAGCTTGCATGATGTGCTGCAAGCAAGTTGCTGGGCATCCTCCTCCTCCTCCTCCTCCTGTTATCCCTGCATAGTGCCCTGCCAAACCAGTCATTGCTGCCCACTGGGGAACAGGCACCCTGTGCCACAGGGGACAAAGAAACCTGGATAAGCAGGGTACAGGAAGGAGAGGGTCTAACCTGTCTTCCTACTCTCTTGGCCTCAGTTCTGATCCATAGAGCACAATGTAATGTGATTGGTGACCTATGGAGATAGGGAATGAGCCTGCATTCTGCTTTATTTGGACACTGGACACATATCCAGCAGATCAAAGGGGAGGTATTACATCCTTACCAAGCTCCATTCAAGCAGCTCCACATAATCCATTGGCAACTTGCAGCACAAACCTTCTCCAATGACAAGACACATTTACATCATAAGTTCCTTAAGGCCCAGTTTTTACATTAAGAACAAGCCTGTGCTTTTTAGGAATAACAGATAATGCTATGTATGCATTGATAGATTGAGAAATAGTAACAAATATCTTCTGAAAATATATTAAAAATGCATATTAAGAACCATTATGAAAAGACAGTGATATTGCACAGTATGGATCACATTCTTACCTCCAGAATACCCTGACCTGAATCTATCTTTATTCAGCTTTTTCATAAAAATGGAATAATCCCTGGGGATTTCACAAAGCACAAAGAGGCAAAGCGATTTGTCCACAGTAAGTAAAACAGTGATTCAGAAATATTCTTCCTCAATCCATTATCTGTCAAGCAATATTTCTTCACCTTATTAACAGGCTAAGAGATCATGAGAATTAATCACTGTGATTAACTGTGCTCCCAGATAAAATGTATATCACAGATTGTGTCTGGGGTTGGGGAGAAATCATACATTGCATCAAATGGCTGTCAGTTCTGCTGCAAACTTGGTTCTTGCTGTTCAGCTATAAATAGTGCTCACAACACATGTGAAAACCATCACGCTCCATTCCGAGGTGGGAAAAAGCTGAAGAAAAGTGTTCCTGTAAACAAACCCTTCCTGGTGGCTCTCTGAATATCTGGCAGTGAGCACAACTCCTGGCTCATTCTGCTGATAAAATCTGCCTCACTCCTCCCTGCTAATAAAGCAAAGCTGCATGTCAGGGAAGGCTGAGACCACTGATACAGAAACAGAGGAGTCTTGGTGTCAACCTTAGAAAAACCCAGCCAAAGCTGCACTTTTTATCAAACCATCTCCTGGGTATGACCTGGGTGTTCACTGCAGCTCAAATAGCTGTGGATATCATCATCTCCTTGCCAGTCCTCAGCACAGGCTCAGCAGTGCTCAGCCCCACATGGCAGACACAACAGATGTATTTCCTCAAGCTGGAGATTCTTGAGGACAATTTTACAGCTTGTATGCAGCCTCTTTCAGTGCTGCTCAGAAAGGCTTATGTCTCACTAGGGTATTCTCTGCTACAGTTTAAGCACATTTTTCTCTCCTGTCCACCAAGAATATGGAGAAAAAACTATCCTCATTGTACCCTTCTCGGTTTGCTTTAGACAAGGTCACTGTGACTGCTAACAATATTTCACACAGTTCAGAACTGTTCAGTGCCCATATACCACCCTGTTTTAGGTATGTTTATGTTTAAGGTATCAGAGACCTCTGCTCTGTTCCACAGTGTCACACCAGATCTCCAGTACCTGGATGGCACAGCATTCAATGGTCCGTTTTCCCACCTTACCAACCACATGTACAGTGCTGACTGCAACCATGCCAAACATTCCCTGCCAGGAAGCCTGGGAATGTTTTCCCTTTCATCCATTAAGCCATTCTTACACAAGCATAAAATATGCCAGCTGATTTTTCTATTACTAAACACAACACAAAACTGACATACAGTTTGTCCAATACATTAATCTGCAAGCAGTCACAGTGCAATGTACTCATATCATCCCTCTTGGTAGTTCACACAAGTTATTCTTCAGATGTGCCCATCTCTCTCCAGTGACTCTACGAGGAACACAGTCTCCTAACTTTTAGCGCACCAAATCACATCTTAGTCTGATATCTAAAGTGGACAGTGAGTCAATCTTGCATCAGCATCTACATGGGTGGTTATCTCAGCAGAGGACTTCAGGCATATGCAATATTTGAGTAAAATCATGCAATAGAGCTCCTCCATAAGCTTTCAGGCTGGCAAAATGCAATGGCTCAAACACTCCCAAAAGAAGAAGCCCAGTCCTGAATGAAATTAATTATTTTCTAAATATAAGTGAAAGGACAGAAAATATTTTGTAGTCATCAGCCTAACAGCAATGATGAGGCATCTAAAGAAGAAGTCTTCCTTCTGAGTCACTGGTCAGTGTCCACACACACCCTTAGCTGGTTAATACTGAGTTTCACAGTATAGATAACGTGTTGCAAACTTCTTTGTAGCTATCCAGATCTTCAGAGAGAGAGCCCATCTAGTTAGCATTGACATTTAGAACATGTTCTTTGTTTTCCTTCTCCTTTATTTTTGACAGCTACAGTTTAAGAACGGACTTTGATACAGCCCTTGACATGCCTGAGGGTATTTTTTAAAAAGCAGTTTGGGGGAAGAGGAAGAAAATTAATACATGAAAATAAAACCTGATCTTAATTAGTAATTTACATGTTCCCAGATGTTTCCTTCTTGAGATCTTGCATAGGGCAACCGCATCAGATCATCTGTAGTTTAAGGTTTTCAGTTTGTCAGCTAATGTCTCCTCCTTTTTCATAAGCTGATCTCATGTTTTCCAGTGTAATGTTGTTTTCATTTCACATCATCTGAACAAACAAATGAAGCATTCTCTCCCTCACAAACACCAGCACATGCTCACACATGCTTCTCTCTTTGGTCTGCATAAGGTAGCTTGGCACCAAAAAAATATGTGATTAAGTTTTAACAAGTGTCAAAGCCAAGAGGCTCACAGACACTTACCTGGAGATCAGAATGAAGTTTAGGTGTTTTCTGAAATTCAAATTAGCAAGTGTCATTCTTCCTGCCTTCTACCACACTTCAGGAAACATTTGATCTGCGGAGAGAGAATGAGACACAGAAAATGAGCAAGTGAGAAACCTCCAGGAACCAGAGCCTAGACTTCCCACTCCCCAGAATTACCACTGTCTCTAGGAGCATGTGAATAATCTTGGTTACTCTTGCTTACATGGTCCTATTGCAGGGCACTGCTGTAGAGTACTGTAGAACCAAATTACCCATAAATATTTAGGTCAAGGGTTTCAGCACAGATTAGGTCAAGGGTTTCAGCACAGAACAACAGTACAATTAACAATTCAAAATGCTGCCACTGAAAGTCATTTTTGACACCATCAGCTGGAAGTGAGCAGACATGCTTTTGTTAACTTACGCTGTAGTCTATCATTTGTAATACAATATCAATGCAAAAAAAATCCTCCAAAAGCATTGATCAGAAAATTCATAATCTTTTTTTTTTTTGTTTGCTAAAGCACACATTTTATAAAGGCTCTTGTGATCTCATGTTACTGCCATGTTGCTCAGAAATAAAAGACATTGCAAGGGAAGGAAGGAGATCTAACATCTCATGACCTACATGGGTTCTTTATTGTTAAAAATGCTAAATTTATGTAGCTTCTGTATCGGGGGAAAATACAGTGATTAGAATACAGAAAGTGTATTTTATGCATCAACTTCAATACAAATTTTACGCTCTACATAGCGATCTGTATTCATGTATTAATGCTTACCTTTATCTACCCTTCATACCCCTCTAATACACAAGTGCGTGAAAAAATATGGCAACAACCAGAAAAGGAGGTGCAATAGCATAGAGATATATGAGCAATAGTGATCTCCTTTCTTTTTTTACTGAAAATATTAAGTCCAGTGAACTATAAGACCTGAATCTTTTTTCCATCTGAGCATCCCATTAAGTTGCAGCTGGCATATTGCAAATGGAAAGAAAGAAAAAATGAAAAAGAAACCAAGTATCAGGAAAAAGGAACTGTCCAAGAAGCAAGTTTTTTTCCTCTTGCTTGTGCTCAGTCAGTCCTGTACCATAGGTCTTCTACTTTCACTTCTGCAAGCAAGCTTCTGTTTTCATGCCCAAATCTGAGCAGTCTACCATCCAATCTTATACTGAGCCAGGGATGAGTTTTAACACGTTTTAACTGCAAAGGATCACCTTTGGTCCATTTACACACATTTTAAATACTGACTCCCTTCTCCTGTCACAGGACAGGCAAAAAATTACATCTATTTTATATGGATCTTCTAATTTTATATTGGCTTGTTGAATTTGGGTCTAATCCTTTCTTGATTTTGGGTATTGGTACAAGCAATGCAAAAAATAAATGGAACGGGAAGAAAATGTATGATCAAGGCACCATGAAGTCTTTATCTCTTCTATGTGTTTTTCTTGTAGTTCCATGGCTTTCCTCATCAAATTGCACGAGGACTTGTTACACCAAGTTCTGACAAAGGAGGCAGTGGAGTGGTCATGAAACAGGCACGTGGCACATAGCAGAGGAACCTCTTCCCTGACTCTTCCTGGTTAAAGATGGACTGAATGCAGCCCTGTCAAACCATGCTTCATCTAATTCCCAAATGTCCTGTTTTCCTACTCACAGGGCGGTGCAAGGCAAAGACAAAGGGGAATTATATATTTAAAACTACATATACATCTTATTGTTAATAACAGCGCCCATATATATAAAAGAGGTACAATTGCTAAGTTTTATTAACACAGAATCAGTTTACTGTGACTGGCTAACCAGTTTTATATGTACCCATCCTTGGAAGTGTTGAAGGCCAGGCTGGATGCAGCTCTGACCAACCTGGTCTAGGTGTCCCTGCCCACAGCATGAGGGCTGGCACTGGATGATCTCTGAGGTCCCTTCCAGTCATTCTATGATTCTTTGATTCTATGAGTAAAGGGTGTGCTGTGTACCTCAAAATCTTTGCAATGACCCTCTAACTTGTCTTTGCATGCTGCTAATTTCAATGTGTCTATTTTTGGTAGACAGCAGTAAGATCAGAATGCTTTCTGAAAAATACAAGAGGATTTAGAATAACGAAGGGTCCAGATCTGAAGACATGATTTTCTACTTAATTCTTATTTTTTTTCCTTTGGCATATCCAGCAAATCTATTATTTTAGACTGATGCAATCCATCTAGAAATGGTGTCATAGCAGCAAGCTTGAACTGCAGTGCAAAAATGCAACAAAGAATCACTGTTTCTGCCTTGTCCTAAAGACTTTTTCAAAATATGTATATATACACATAAATGACCTTTTTTTATATTTTGCCTTATATTAATAATAATTATTAATAATTAATAATAAAAATTAATAATAATTTTATATTAATGCCTTATATTTTATAGCTCTGTTGAACTATAGAAGTGAAGAGAGAGAAAAGCACTGAATAATTCATCAAATTTTCTTCCTTTATTACACATGTCCAATTTTCCAACATAAACATATAAAACCAAACTGAATTCTTACAAATTATTAATATTAAAGATGCAACTAGAGGATTTCATCCCAAAGAAAAATAGTCTTGCTAGTCAGCCTTGGTTGAGTTTCTGTGACTTAGAGACAGGCATGCAGATCTGAGGCAGCCATCCTTGTCTCTGTGCCTACTCAACGTAGGTGACAGAGACCAGCGATTAAGAGGTGTCATCCTAAGCAGAGATCTAAAACAAACCATTTGACTAAATTACAACAGTGTCTATTTCTGTCACTGAAAATAAGAGGAGCCCAAATAACTGTCTCAGGTATGGATATGTACCCCACAGGTGTTTAAAATCATGAGAGATTAAAAATTTCCTGTGTCCAGTCTCTGATAAACCAACTTACACACATTGAATTATGACTACAGAAACAGTGTCAGACAAATACATAACATTCAAAAATGTTCTAAATATCCTGTTACCTTCAAGCCACTGCAGGGTATTCCAATTAAAATATGCTCTCTGGGAATACCCAACCAGACCCATTGCAAATTTTATTTGTCAATAAAACACTCTCCTACAACAGAAGAACTTTGACTTGACTGCAGTGAAATTGAGCCTTATGCAGAGAACATCCTTGCTACAGTGTTTACTAATTTAGCTTGCAAGCAGTGCTTAGAGGGATATTAAGAATTAACTAGCATGCTCTCTATTTGTGGATTATGTGTGTAATTCCCCAATCTGAAAGAGAAGTATATATATCTAAAAGTAAAACTCCATACACAGTTTCCCATTAGACATTGCTTACTCATTTAAAATGTATGTTTACTTAAAATTTTGTTCCCTGGGAAGGCCTAATGAAATATACATTTCATTTTAGCAGGGATTCCCAGAGGAGTCAGCTGCCAGGAAGCCTTTCTCTAGCTCCTTCCCTGCAAACTATGTAAAGCAGGACACTAAATCTGCAATAGCAGGCAACACTCAGGAATTAGAGTTTCAGATCTGTTTATGCAGGTAGTGCCTAAGGAGTACCTGGACCTGAACAATTCTGTTAGTACATTGATAATTAATTCATAGCAATTTGTTACCTGACATTAATTTCCTACAAAACCACAATATTTAAACATGCTCCACATAATATCACTTTTAGGAAAGCCAGAAGCTAAGAGGAAATGAATGAGTGAAATTTCCTTAGTTATGAATGATTGCAGTATTTTGGCATCCCAAAGTCCTGCAAGACCCACAGCTTAATTTTAGCTGCTTTTGTCTTAGGCAATGGAGATACTAATTTTTCTAGCTAAAAATCTACCTTAAATTCTGTCCCACATTCTGAAACCATGAAGACAGATTAAAAAAACAGACTGAAGAAAGTTAAAAAGTATTGTATAAAGTTCATAACTACCAGAATTTGTACAAAAGACTTAATACCATATATTATATCAAACATGGTCACACAGATAATCTGCATTGTTAGAGTTAAATATCTATATGCCATGTGAAAGAACATGTGCATGAAGAAACATTATTGCATATGCTTTTTCATATTCTGAATTGGTACAATGTTTTATTAATTTTTTCTATAAATTCTATTTATATATAATATTGTTTTAGCAATATATTGTTTTATTCTATATTAACTATTTTATTTCTATTATTATAAATAATTCAAAATCAATGTCATAAACAATCAAAACAAGAAAAGTACATTACAAGCCTTTGGTTGAAATAAAGGACAGGGAAGTAGTAGTCTTTTTAGTAGACTCTTGGCACGAGTCCTGAAGACATTTATATCAGGAGTCATTTAAAACTCAATCAAAAGGGATCCAGGCATCATTGGCTATAAGTAATATCAGCCAGGAAAACTAATCTCTGTGAAGTGATCCTGAAAAAACATTTTTAAATATACTCTTTTCCATCAAAGCCTTTCACAGAATAAATATCTTGAAAGAGTTTGACTGAACTGACAGACAGATCTGAATCTCTCACTCAACAAATATAAACCAAGATGAAACTATAGTTGGTTTTATGGAGGAAAATAGAGGTAAACTCCAGAGACAACTATGGTCTCTAGAGAGAAAACAAATATTCTTAGTTATGAAAACAGTTGGAAAATACCAAAGGAGCAAAACTCTCTAAGAGCTTTTATCCAGCAACTAATAGCAAAGGTGAGTGGCACTTGCTACAGGGAGAGTGGAAAGTGGGCTACTCACAATATTGTTAAATATAGGATTGAGTTCTGCTCAGTCTTTCAGACCTGCCAGATTTCTGCAGAGACATTTACGTCAAAATGCATTGAAACTGTAGGATAAGAAGACAGCATATTTTTTACACTTTTCCAAATTGGGCAGGGCTCATAACAAAGGAACTACTAAAAATAAAAAGAAATTTAAAGGAGGTGGGTTAGAAATAGGATAGGAAAACAAGAAAGAAAATGGTAAGCAATTTTTTAAAATTTATTTTAATTTAATACTCTGGCTCTTCGTAGCTTAAGTAAGGTATTTACAGAAAACCCTAGAGTTCAGGACAATTTGGCATTGAAAGAGGAAATGACCTGGTAGTTTTGAAAAATAACATCAAGAGACAGCAGGTTCTGTCAGGAGAAAATTATATGAAAATCATTTTGCAGATTTGAAGTGTTGAACATTAAAATACACAACAGCACCCTTCTGTTTAATAGTGTTATAAAAACCTTCTGACTCCTTACAAAAACTGATTGCTGGAGCCATACTGGTCCCCAGCCTTGCCACGTGTCATATTCCATTCCCCTGCAGAAACACAGCAACATCAGCTACACAACTTTAGGCTAAGGAAGGAAACAATCTCTTAAGCTTCTCCAGCAGGTGATAACACATCATACCAGCCTCCCCCAAGGTGACAGCCATTAGCAGTCACATCTTTCCCCAGGACACCCCACAGCAAAATCCATCTGGCTCCCAGTCATAGTATTTATCACCTCACCAAAAAGATAAAGACATTTTGTTAGCAGAACTGTTACCCTCGTGACTGAAAAAGGATTTGCAAGACTGTAGTTGTTTCATAAATACATACAATTGTTCCTTACAGTTGCAGCATCAGTGCCCAGGTCACTTAAATAAAACCATTTATCTCCTCTTGGATGCAACAAACCCATTACTTTTTTCTCTTCTGAGGCTGCAGATTGACAGTACATTGACATGGTTATCTAAAAAAAAATGAGACCCTAGCTACTTGTCCTGGTTCCAGCTGGGATAGAGTTAATATTCTTACTAGTGCTGTGGGTTTGGTTTCAGAATGAGAAAAATGTTGACAGCACACAGTGGTTTAGCTGTGGCTCGTAGTGCTTACTCTAAATCAAGGATCTTTCAGTTTGCCATGCCCTGCCAGTGACGAGGGGGACAAGAAGCCAGGAGGGAGCGTGGCCAGGACAGCTGATCTGAACTGGCCAAAGGTATATTCTATACCATAGAACATCTTGTTCAGTAAATCAGCTGGGAGGAGTTGGCTGGGAGGGGCTGATTGCTGCTCGGGGACAGTCTGGGCTCTAGTCAGTGGGTGGTAAGGAATTGCATTGTGCATCACTTGTTTCTAGAGAGTTTTAGTTCTCTTTCTATTTTGTTGTCTTGCTTTTCATTATTGTTGTTGTTGTTATTATATTTTATTTCAATTATCAAACTACTCATCTCAAGCCACAGGTTTTATCTTTTTTCTGATTCTCCTTCCCATGCCTCTGGGGACATGGGGTGAAAATTGAGCACCTGCGTGGTGCTTTGTTGCCAGCTGGGGCTAAACTGTGACACTTCTTTTTCCCTTCCTTGGAATTTATTTCCACCTCCACCTCTACACCCAAGCGGCACAAGTGCTAACACCACCTATTTCTCCGAAGGATCAACTCCTCCATCCGATTTACCAAGCAGCTGCAGCAGGTCAGGGTGCAGAGTTAATGTGGCCAGAGGGAGGGAGAGGGAGACAGCCAGGACAGGGTGACTCTCACAGCCAGGAGGGCTCAAATGCCTCACACACAACAGCCAAACCCCAAAAAACCCAGTTCAGTTTGATGACAACATCCCATAAGAAGCCCAAGTAATTAGAGACCTGAGATTTTTAGTTGCAAATGTAATTGCTCTGTAAAAGAATCAGATAAGAAAGGTTGCTACCAGCAATTAATTTATAAGTTTATTAGATTTATGACTAAAATTTAATTGAAAGAGAAGATACAAGAAAAAACTTAAAAGAACTATACTAAATAAATATATCCATATCTACTGCAACTCTGTATCTACTGTTTACTAGAACTGCCATGGTACTATTACCTTGTCCCTTATATTAAGAAAACAATAATAATAATCTGCCCTGATAGCATTTCTACTTACCTTAACAGATGTAAAAAAAATTTAGTTCCATTTCTGCATTAAATCACAATTTTAAAAAAGCTTCTACTTAAGTTTTACCTCTATTAAATTTTGCTGGACTGCTGTACTATTCATTACTGTTGTCCCTCAAAATATCACCTTCACTTCAACTGTAAATAGCCCAGAAAAATAGTTCAAGCCTTAAAGGGAAACTTCCAAAGAGAAGATATTTTTTCCCCTCATAACTGAGACCTTTCCCAAGGGAATAGGACACTTTTGGAGGTGTTAGTGCTTCATGTTTGTAGCAATGGGGAAAAAAAAGTGTGTAGAAATAATGGGTTGGCTGAGTTTATTATGAAAGGGTTGCTCCTATTAGGAGATTCAGGGCAAATAAGAGTCAAGATAAAACAAAGTTATGGTGGAAAGTTGGAGAATTTGTACTAGTTTCAATATCTTTGCTTCCATCTTCTAAATTGCCAATTGTCATATGTCATTACTGCTCAGGCTGTTAACTGCTCATTTGATTACAGCGTAGATCCCTCTCTGGAGCATGGCTCTGTCCGTGTGTGAAATCACAAAATGTGCTTGTGCAGGTGCAAAAGCTTGGGAGAGCAGGAAGATGATAATTAAAGTATTTTGTTGCCTTTTAAATACATAGTTAGATCTACAACAAAACACAGAAATACTAAGCTGTTTGCTTGCCTTAAAGGATTTGTGGCTGGATCTGCTTCAGTAGCTGCCAAGAGTTCTTGCACAGTTTTAATACTAATTTATGATGAAGCATACCAAATGAACCACAAGTTATTTAAGAAAATGAAATAAGGAAACTTTTGAGGTTTTAGCAGGAAAACAGACTGGAGTGTGAGTAGTCTGATGTAAATGACTAGATGGCTTCAATGAAAATGAAAGAGAAGAAAACTCCCTCCTGGGGTTCATTATGCCTCTTGAGCTGTTGGTAGTAAAGTTAATTTTTAAATGCTTTGAGGTGATTAAGAACTCAGGCATCACTCTAAATGTAAATAAGTCCTGTTTCATTTCCTTGCAGTTAACTGATTGCAGCAGTCACCAGCTACTTAGCTTGCTGATATATTTGAGATCTGTAGTCTAGTTCATAATTAACCCTCTTCATATGAAGTGATAATGTTAGCAAGCCTGTTGTTTAACATATATAACCAGGATGTGACACACTCACTCACTAGGGAAGGAGAACGTTTACATTTGTAAATCTTGAGGGCACTATTAGAAGCAAAAATTTCATAGAACAGAAACCAAGGTAGAAATGGAGTTTGTTTCCTTTTACACTGGATGCAGCTTAAAAATGCAACCAAAATAAAAGCAGTTTAGAACCTTCAGCATAAACAGACTATTTATAATAAAATTAATAAAACCATTAAAGCTTTACTATTCCACCCCATAAGGTCTACTAAAAAGAAAATTCCAATAATCTGTAGATGAACATCACAAATGAAAAATCTGAGATGATAATCCATTCATGTAATGCATATAAACAAGCAATTAAGAATTAACATCAATAATCCTCTTCAAGGCAGTGATAGGACCCTTGAAATCTGTATTCTCATTTCCACATCTGGAATTGAGATAGTTTCATGGCTAGGCAAAAGCTTCAGAAGTGACTAATTCTGTTCACCAGTTTGAAATTACCTAACCTAGGACATGCTAAGCCATAAACAATGAAAATAACTCTACTGGATGCTGAAATAGTGAGGCAACCAATACTCAGCCCTGAGACAAGTTCCCTGGGTTGTGGCCATGGACCAAGCCTGTGGGGGTTCAAGAGGTGTTTGGACAATGCTCTTAGACAGTCTAACTTTTAGTTTGCCCTGGGTGGAGTCAGAAATTGGACACGATGACCTTCATGGTTCCCTTCCAAGTCAGGATATTCTATGATTCACTAAAGAGTAAAGATGCAGGTTTTATTAATACAAGACAGGTATTCAAATAGTCCAAAGCCCAGAAAACTTGGGTTCAAATCCTAGGCCCAAACTCTTGTAGTGAAACACGTCTATCATCTGATACCAGGTTTCTTTACAATCCACAAAGGCATCTGATATTTGACCAAGCATACTATAAATGTTTGAATATTTCAAGGCAAAGGGATTTATACTACAGAGATTTACACTTGAATGTCTACCTGCAAAGTCAGTCATTTCATACATTTAGTCAAATCAAATTTAAACCTTTTTTTAACTCAATTCCTTTTATTCACTTGAATACCGGAAGAATTATCAAAGGAAAATGTGCAAAAAATAGACATGAAATTTTCACAGGTCTTATCTGGACCCAAAAAGCAGAAAAATCTCACAGTCATTAGGTACACCTCTGCCTTGCAGAGAAAGATATTGTGCATCTAACCATGGCAGATCAGAACAAACAAAGAAGGAAAGTAAGATTCATCAGCAAGTAAACTAGCAAGAAACTGGTAATTTCCAAATAAATAGCAAAATGCTAAAGTCATTATAAATATTATAAATAAGGTCTACAAAAATGCAGTTGCTCTTTTCCCTCAGTAGGTAAGTGAAAAAGGGAGAAATGTCCTAAACTGATCAGGATAAAGACTTCCTAAAATTGCTAGCAGTCTGATCTTAGCTAGAATCTGCCCCACTAAGAATTCTATTTTTGCTCCAAGACTGTCACAAATTTATTAGTAAACTTGCTGAACTAAAATTGACTACAACCATTTTGGAAATCAGGTCTTTCCTGTGAATTTTACTCCCAATTTCCATTCTCCCACTGAAAAGTTTCACGCTACTTTGTTTTCAGGTTAAATATTTCATTACAGTCTTACCTGACAAATATCTTCAATATAAATTAACAGCTGGATTGCTAATTCTTTCCTTCAAGAAATGACAACACAATATAGTAATATCCAGCTAATGAGTAATATTTCACTGCAGTTTTACAATTAGCTTTTACTAATTACCAGAAGAGTTTTTCTCCTCCCTTGCTCTTCTGCACCTTCTCTATCAAATTACAGCTAGTATTGCTTATGTCTCTATGCCTCGCAGATGAAGCTAGAAGAAGATGGGGAGGGAAAAGGGGTTGATCTAGTCATTTATTAATGTCAGGGAGCTTCAGGCTAGATCTATTCAGTGGGGGAGAAACACTGTTACTGCTCTCAGTAAATTGAGGCAGGTCACGTCAATCTTGCAAACAAAAATTCTCCAGTTGTTCACATTTGCCAAATAAAGGCTCTCTGGCCAGCTGCCTGCTGACAGCCACAGAACTACAGCAGCAAGAAACATTGCATATCTCTCAGGCACCTGCAGGGAAAACAATGTTGCCCTATAAAAAGGTTCACAGAATTTCCAAGTAGTAGACAAAAAGGCACCGAGGAATCACTAAAGCACATTTGATAGAGGAGTCTGATTATATAGTCATATACAGATATTATTTGTCAGGAGGAGTTGGCTGTAACATCTTCAGCAGGCAAGATCTTTGCTTCAATTTTATTCCATACACTAAGTATGGTTAACTTCATAATTTATTTTTTAAATTATACCTGGTTTGTAAATTAGGGTTGAATATGCCTGTACATGGATATGTGCATTCAGTGATTGTGAAGATTCAAATTAATTTATGATATTTCGGTTATTGATATTAATCAGAAAATCAGAAATTAATCTCTGAAAATAACTCTCAAATCAAGGTAACAGCTGCCAGACAGCACACTTCGATATTCATTTTAGCAAGCACAGCAGCTACCTACTCCTGTGTTTGAAATTCAGGCCCTCTGCACAGTGCTTTAAAATCACTTCAGAATTCTACATCAATGCCTTATTTGAATCACATTATTAGCAGGTGGACATTCTCTCAAAGGCCAGAGTCACAGCCCATAACAATACCAATCAATATATGTGAATTTAGAAAGGTAATTTCTGTTATATCGTGCTTACCAGGGATCTGATAAAAACATTCAGTAACTGTAGCACCCCATGAGAACATATGCAAGCAATGAGCAGGTCATTTTGCTCCTTTGCTCTGGGTTTTTCATAGGGCTTCTCTTTTGTGTGCTAAATGAGGACAGATTCTTTGGATGGAAGTTCCCTACCCCTCAGGTCTCCTCCACACACCATGACAGACCCATTCCCACAGAGAAGGGGTCACATTCACTGTTTTCCTCCACAGAATCATAGAATGGTTTGGGTTGGAAGGGGCCATGAAGACCATCCAGTTCCAAACCCCTGCTGTGGGCAGGAATGCCTTTCTGTAGACAGGTTGCTTCTCTCTGGAGCTGCTCAGTCACAGGCAAAAAAGAAAGCCAAAAGTCTTCTCATCTCACTGACTGGCCACAGCAAAGGTATTGGAAATCCTGGAAGACCTTCCCACACATCTGGATGGTCAGCTTAACACAGAAGCAGCCAGGAAGCCACACAGCAGTAGATGGACACAAGAAGAGCAGAGTTCTCTCTGTGCTGTGAAGTGGATAGCACAGTCTTGGGGGGTGTGCTCTGCCTGCCCACACAGCTGAATCCAGGACACAGCCACATCCTCACTACTCCCTAAAAGCAAACAGTCATCCCAAAAAACTCTCTTTTTTTTTAAGCCTTGAGATTCATAAAACAATCTTGTTTTTCATAGAGCTGAAAAAGGTGTCTAACCAGTTTTGAACGTTCATAAATGGCAACCAGTATGAAGTGTGCAATCCCACAGTACGTGCTGGCACCTTGGTGCAGTTGAAATGGTCAAGTATTCTTTCACAATACTTTGGTATGGATAACAATTTCCTTCATTCTACCACATTAATGCATTAATGGAACCTTTCCCATGTCTGGGCAACAACCTGTCTGGGATAGCAACACGTGCTTGTTCAGAGGAGTACTGCTGACATTAATAATGAAATGCAGTAGGAATAACGTCCCTTTAGCAGGGCAGCAGCACACAGCCTTGATGCAGTGTCCAAGTTTGGCTTCCCCAAGTGAGGATGCTCAGCCTCAGCAGCCCTCAAGTGCAGAGCATTAGTGGGTGCCCAGCATCTCTCACAGTATGAGCAAGACTGAGCAGTTCCAGCCCACACTGACTGCCCGGGTGAAGATTTTCTCATCTTATCCTCAAAGCTTTTCAAGCCCTGATCCTAACAGAGGTCTTAGGAGACTTTTTAATCTTCATACTTCTCAAACTCCATTTAATTTAGCTTCTCCTCTCAAATCAAGTCAAAGACTTAGAGGGATTTGAGGAGAAATACAATCTTCTTTCATTAAAAGCAGGGTCTTATCACAGATCTTTGTGATTTGTATTGTCCTGGCAATAGGGGAGATCATGTAACTGGGAGTGTTTATTTTCTATGAGGCAATTAAGTTCGAGAGATATGATTGTAATTCTATGTGCTTACTTGCAGAACTATGTACTCACACCTGGGCTGGGCCTGGTCACTCTGGCACCAGTTGCTGCAGTAATTTGTGTGTGCACATATCAAGGGCTTTGCGAGGTCAAAGAAGACCATTCATTTGAGACTTGAAAAACCTTGTCAGTGTAAACAAAATTCTTATCAATTTGAGAAAAATATTGGTTTTTTACATCTCATTGCTCTTTTCCAATGAAATCTACAGAAATGAAACATGAACAGAACAGAAAGAGAGCAAAACAGAAAGTTCATTACTACATATGAACTGCTCTTCAATTTAGAAATTCACCTCAATTTAATATCTCCTGAGTTTAAAAAAAAAATAAACAGAAAAAACCCACCACAACTCCAAAAACCCCAACAATTTATTTACAGAACAGAGAGAAGGTTGCCTGGACAAGGCTATGACTTGCCAAACAACGACAGCCGCAAGTGCTGATTACAAAAACACAGTTTTCTGTTTTGACTGAGGATGAGCGTTTCCAGTAAAATGAGATGCCAATTAGCGTTTACTGTACATCAAAAAGCCTGGTTCTTAACCTTTTGTGACACTAGAAAGAGCTGAGGACACTTCAGATAGTCATATGATATACAGGTACTCAGTTAATCATAAAGCACAAACACCCTCCTAAGATAATCACATAAGAACTGCTAATTATGAAAATAATAGATTCAACTGGGAAAAAAAAAACCCAAACACTTATTCTAAAACTTTTCTTCTGGGCAAGGTGATTTCTTCTCTTTTCTTATACTAATGTTTATTACATTCAGTCTTTGCTCAAGGGATTTTCTTCCACCAGCTTACTGCTCTCAGCTACATCTAATCTTTCCCACCTGTTCAGATTCTTTAACCCTTAAAAATCCTGCACATTGATACCTTTCTTAATTAACTTCACTGCTTGTAACAGAAACCATATAACTAGGAAGAATTTGGTATGAAATTTGGTTTTCAATCACTTTCATTTATACATCCTAAAATATTATACAAATCAACCCATATTTTCCAGTCAATGGCCAGTTCCTGCTTACCTGAGTTCTCCCACTCTCAATAACTTCTGCCCAAAGCAAAGACCAACAACATGAAGCTGATCCCAGTGAAGCTTCTGGTGACAAAAAGAAACACAGCAATCAGTAGCATTTTTAGCCCTAGTGCATTCTCCTTAGGACAAAGGACCTATACTATTGAATTAGGATTAATTAGTACTGATGGATATACTGGCACTGAATTAGAATGTCATGAGCTCATCAGTGTTGTTAAACATCATCTTCAACGTAAGAAGAGTACTTTGTCCTGATCATCTGCAAGTTGTCCTCAAGCTCAAATACCAGAGCTGTTCTGCAGCACTGGAAATGTTCACAAAATCTAAAAAACTTGCACTACATCTTGCAGTGTTTAACAAGAAATGCTGTATCATCTCAGATTTGTTTGCCAGATTCTACAATAACATCCCACATAATACTGAATATAGCTAAAACAATGAAATACCATCTCCAGCATAACTTATGTCTAGAATATTGATTAAAACCAAAACTGCCATTTACTTGGCACATTGGGACTTCCACCACAAGAGTAAATTTTGAAGGCTACACAAGGCTACATAATAAAACTCTCACAAACCTGACTACATCCTGAAAACCTTGTTTTCCACACAGTTAGCATTATATGTGTACATGTGTAGGGATGCTCCTTTCCAAAAAAAAAAAAAAAAAAAAAAAAAAAAAAACCAGAATCCAAGACATATTACTGCAAAAGCATCATCTTTTTTGGAAAATATTTTGGTCAAATGCAGCAGGTGTTATTATGTTGGTTAATGTGGCTGTGGAAGGCAGAATGCTGGGTGGTATAAGGAACCATAAGATGCAAAAGTCTAAATGGAAATGGGTTTATGAGGGTCTGTGTCTAGAGACAAGTGATTAGTCTGTCAAAATGATTATTCAAAAAGAGCAGTCTCTGACAGGGAAAAAACCAGATAGAATAGAGGGTCATAGGGGGATAGTGTGCATTGTTCAAATATTGATAAATAAACTGCACAGAAGGGGGTAGAGCCTGAGGTACCAGTCACAGCAATGAAATTGCCTGTTTACTGGATGAGGAGAATTACCAAGGTGAAAATCCAGTGGAAATGGACAGGGCATAAGAATGCAGAAAGACAGATCCATGTGAAAATCTTAGAAACATCCTTGACAGAGCTGGAGCAGTAACTGCCATGTCCAGATTTACAGGCAGTAGGAATGGAGCTGCACCAATCAGCCTGAACCTCTCTTTTCCAATCAAATTAAGGTTTAACAGAGTGTGTGTGTGTGTGTGTGTGTGTGTGTGTGTGTGTGTGTGTGTGTGTGTAAAATGACAGCATACATACAAATTGCTCTTCATTTTTTAGGATTATAAAGCTGGGGTTCTGTTCCTATTAGTGCTCTGTTTTCCAGCACCCAGTTACCTAGAACTACTGCTGTGTAATTAGGTGTTTCACAGGGTGGTACATTTACAGGAAGATATGACTAAATGTCCCTACTAAATTAGACTCTCATTAGTCACTCTTTTCATAGAAGAAAACTGGAGTTTGACTCTTTCCTCATGTCAACACCTGTTTTGAATTGACCTCATCTCACTACCTCTACCTGTGATCTGCCATTGCAAGTAGAAGACTGATCTGTTGTTTCAATTAACTTTCCAAGATACATATTTTCCTCCAAATATTAATGGTATACAGAACCAAAAAAATTACAAAGTGATTTTTATATACAGAACGTCACATTTCAAAAGAATGAATGATTTAACCAACGTAAGCATAAGAATACACTTCCACTATGCAGCAAAGGAATGCAGAGTATGAGGGAAGTTTCACATCTTTCATGCATATTTTTATGTACCTAGCAATACAGGTGTGCATTGGACTTGAAATTTATGTAAATAATGAAACAATTCTTACAACCAGAGAGAAGAAAGAGAGAAAAAAAAAAAGCACTATGCAATATTTTTCCTTCAACCACATCCCAATCCATTCCCAATAAAAAGACTAAGAGGGGATGGGTAGAGAAGTTAATTCAAATATGTTAGGATTAATACTTTTTTTTTTTTAATATGGTTGACTCTTACTATAAAATTGCCATAAAACTTGTCAGCTGCATATATACCGTATGTCATAAAATGTTCCCCTTTATGGTGACATCATTAGTTTTATTTGGAGGAACTTTGCTGATCTCACCTTTATATGAGACTTTTCCTTGCATAGGAGTAGGTAGAAGGGAATGGTGAGTACAGAAGACAGACAGTAGTGTTATTTTTTGTCTGCACAGCACAGTGGAGTGATTACCACAGCAAAATGTCAGCCACCTGCAGGAGGTTTCTCTTTCCCCCTCACAGTAAAATTAAAGCAGATCTGCACATCCAGATTGCATCTTTCCATTGGAGTAGACAGTCGGAGTGTTACTCAGCAATTAGGTTTCTCATATTAGAGATACAGAATGGTAAATCTAGAAAAAAAACTTGATTCCATACCACTTTTCTAAAGACAGCAGGGCAGACTGTGACACTGCAGTATTAGGATATTTTTAAAAGTTGCTTATGTTAATCAATTGTGTCAGTGAAGAAGGAAAACTGCAAAGAACTATCGACTAAATCACCTGCAAAGGGTTTATACTGACAACTCATACTCCTTCTAAATGAAGCCCCAAGCTGTGCATCACCCTCTACAGATATTCACAGCATAATTCCAGGGTCCCTCTCTTTTCACAGGGAGACAATGGGTTTCAGTGTTGCTCCTCTTCTAGCATTACGAGGATTTCACTTTATCCCATTTCAGAATAAATGGTGCTTATTAAAAATATCTTGTGCTGTGACTTCAGATTAAAGATGCACCCAGAAAACCCCTACATATTAAACAGAAAGATAAGTAGGACTAGAAAAATAATACTTCCTCCTGACTGCTCTCTCTTCCTTTCTAAGATAGTCTGAAAAAAAAAAAATCTATTTGAATAAATTAATATAGGAAAGGGACAGTTGAAAGTTGACTAGCTGAGCAAGAAATGCTTCAAAGACCTTGAGTGCAAGTCTTTGTTTATTGAGAATAAGCAATCAATCAGCCAGAGCACACAACAAGACCTTGTTCAAACAATGGATAATGCTGAGTGCCTCAGTCACACAGCTTAGATTGAACAAGTAAGCTTGACATTACCAGCAAAAAAGGCAAAGTCAACAGCATGAAAGTCACAGAATAAGACAGTTCAGGGAGGTCTCAAGCACAGGAATGTTAACATACGTTCAAATGGACAGAGGGCTTTCTGAGATTTTTCTTAAACAAAATGTTTATTATTTAAAGCTATCAAAACTTGCCTTGAAATCTAGATTAAATAAATCCTTCACATTTGAAATCTCTATGACTAAAGGCCCACTTGTGTTAACTTTCATGAAATTAATAGTATCAAGATTATTTTTTCTTCCTGTATATATTTTTATATGTTTTCTATATTTCATTTACAGCAATAGCCCCCATTTATAAGCTTCACTTGAAAGCAGCCCAAATGTGAACAACAGCACAGAAAAGAAACAGTCTACATTATCAAGAAAAAAATTAATGTAAAATCTAGTGCAAAACAAGAACAAAGTATTCTGTGAAATACACACATCTCTATTTCTCTGTCCAGCAGTTTCTCAAATATGTCTTTCTGTATTACAAATGAAATTATAAGTACTCTCAAATTTTGCAGCCAGTAGATCATGACAGTCTTCTGATTACCTGGTGATGAATGAACTTGCACTATTTACACAGGAATTCAGGGTGGGAGAGAGGGAGAAAGGAAAGGTGGTATGTGGTGAGAGGTGAGAGACCAGATATAGAGAACGATTTCATATCCTTGGGTTAATGAACAGTAACAAGATGAGAACATCATTTGCAGTCTGCACAGTATACTGGAAAACAGAGCCTGGTTCAAGATAAAATTTATGGGTCTGCTTTACTTGCTGCTAACTGAAAATTCTATCACAGGCAGTCTTCTTTCTCCCACGTTTTCTGTGATGATAGTGAAAACCTTCAGATTAGCCAAGCTATTTAAGACCATAAGATCATGTCAGCTGTGGATAAAACATCAATTTGTAACCCAGGCTGTTACTGTGAACCATTTCTGCACTGCATCCCAGCAGCCCATTCCTCAAACATTTAGCTGCTCATGCAAGATGATTTTCCTTGAGCCCTCGCAGAACTTTTTTGTTCAAAATTCCTCTGTTATGTGTCTGCTGAAAATCATGCATTTAACATATTTATGTATAAAAAGAAAAGACTCAACCAAGAATATCCAATGAAAATTTTCTTAAGACAATCTAGTACATCTTTTGGTTTCGATAAACTGGGCATTCCTACAGCTACACAGAGGGTATTACATCTCCATAAATTAGTATCAGTCTTATCTCATTTATTCCCACGTGCACAAGAGAGACAAATGCTGGAAATGGAAGTCTGAGGTATATTTCATAGTGGACAGAACCAGGATGTACTTCCTCCTCCTGCACTGGGACAAGGGGTCTCCAAGCCTTCAGTCTCTGTTGTGGCTATGAAACATTCATTTTGCACAGGTAGAAAGAAACTAAATTACAAACTGATAGCTGCATTCAACTGCTCCTTCTGGCAAAAGGGAAGACACTGTGCTGAATTTTAAATGAAGTGAATTTGATAGATTTTCAGAGTATGAACTGCCTGATGCCCAGTTCACTCCAGAAGCTGCAGAAAGACAGCAGGCTTTTCATTGCTTGAGATTTCAGTGAGTGCATGGCAAAAATCATAAAAGCTGAATTTATGCTGCACTAATTTTCTTCCATTTAGAAAATAAATATATACAAAAAGGAATTTATTTTTTATGACTAGGTCTAGAAAATGTCTTGTTAAATGTACACTGACCTCTAGTTATTTTGAAGCATTCTATCAATTGAAAGACAGAAATACAAATGGAAAAGGTTCTTGCTATTTCAAGCACAATAATACACATCTTTTTCCAATGCAATTGTTAAATTCTAAGATGATGGTGATGATTGTGATGGTAATGATTAATATTATAAATGAATAGAAAATTTTCTGTGAGATACTGTTATTCTGATCCATAATGAACTCTCCAAGGATTTTTCCAAAAACTGAAAAGTTTGGCTAAAACAGTTTCAAGTGCACCCCTCATTTCTTCTAGCTGGTTATAGGGTTTCCCCAAAGGATTAGCATGACACACTGGCAAATGGGTGACATCCAACAGAGTAGATGAAAGCTTGCCTACACTCAAAGGGTAGTAGGCAACAGTTCAAAGTCTAAAGACTAATAAGCAGTGTGTAACCAAGGGGCCAGTATGGAGGATGACATTATTTAATGTCTTAATCACTGAGCAGGAGAGAAAAAATAAAAAAGGCTGATGGCTGATGCCAAGCTATAAGGAAAAGTTTCTATGCTGAGGAGCTGCATTGCCATGCTGAGGGGCTTCAACAAGCCAGAGGGCTGGATAGAGAGAAAACACAATAGGTTCTGCAAAGAGAAATGCCAACTACTGCCCCAAGGACAAAAATGTCCCTTGTGGCAGTACCAACAGGAGACAGACTGCCTGGCTTGTAGCTCTGCATGAGGGGCCTGGGCAGGGGTGAAGAATACAGTGCTGCTCTCCCAGAGGGCATAACCAGAAAGACAAGGGGAGTGCTGCTCCTACTCAGCTCTTGTGAGGCTGCATCTGGGTCCAGCTTGGGCCTCACCAATATGTGACATGTACTTTCAAACTGGAAAGAATCCAGAGAAAGGTCATTTAGCTGGGGGCTGGAGCAGATTAAATCCAAGGAGAAGCTGGTAGGACATGTTTGGTCAGACTGGAGAAGAGGAGAGTATACGATTGCAGCCTCCTGCCATAGAAAAAGGACTTTGCATGAGGGTGGAGCCAAACTCTTCTCTGGGGTGCTCAGCAAGAGGTAACAGTCACAACAAGTTGCAGCAAGACAAGATCTAATTGGACATAATAGGATAAAAATGCAGACTGAGAGTGATTAAGCACTGAAAGAGGTTGTCCAGGGACATGGTGGAGTCTTGTCATCGGAGATTTTGGAAACAAGACAGTACAAGGTCCTGTTTAACCTGGTTTAAATCTGAAATTATTCTAACTTTGTGTTTGACAGCATAAGCTCTGGAGGCTTATTCCAACCTATCCCTTTGACCCCAACTCATCTTATGGGTACCACCACCTCCGAAGGCTGGGGATGGTGTGTAGTGCTTCTGTCATGCCAATATGAAAGCACAAGAGAGAGCTGCCTTCTGGAGGCTGAGTGCAGCAGCAGCAGAATGCAGCAGCACTTTCAGAGGATCAGCTAGGCCAGAGCCCTTCTATACATGCCCTCTGCTGCAGTATCTGAACAGCATCAAACATTGCTGGAATCTCTGCAGGGCAGAGAAGAGTCTGTTGAGCACAGGGGGGAACAGAGCCAGCACAGCAGTTTGCCCAGCAGATCTGCATTCTTTTATCCTGACCTGTTGTCACAAGCTTTGTTCAGTAAACTCACTGGATCTCCCTAGGAAGCCCCAGTGAGACAGTTTTCACATTTACTCAGAGACCAATCCAGTGAGGTCCAAGTCTTTGGACAGTTTAGTAAGATAAATATTTATTAATTTGAGTTACTATAATAGCAAAAGTGTTTACTGTCTCTGAGAATTGCTTCCTTTTTGGTCTCCTCCCTGCAATTTTCTACAGCTGGAAGTTGTTCTTTCCTTCACATTGCCTGACTGCCCTCTGAACTCCCCCTCACCTCTCTCCATCCTTCCTGTGCAACTGGCATTAGACTCTAATTCTGTTGGTTTTGCACTCTGCTACGGCTTCACCCACTCTCTTCTTAGCACAGCCAGCGTGGGAGAACACTCAACTGCCATTTTTATGGGTTTCACATGTATCTCTCATGCCCATAATTCCTGCTACCACTTTCTGCATAACCTTCCTTTGTCTGTTTGGATGGTGTGTCAGTCCAGGTGCTTGGATGCTCATGGGAATGGGTGTGGTGAGTAAAATTTATAGTTTATGATAACGGAAACTTCTTAACAGCACTGAATATCCAGGGTTAGGTAAGTGCAAACTGCAGGAATTCACAGGACCAGACAAGAATCCATGAGGGAGTAAAAGTAATGAGATATACTTGTATTTCCAAGCCATCCTTCCTTTGAGCCTGACCCCTGGCAGCCCCTGAGCAGCAGCACCAAACAGCCGTGGTGCACACTGTCCTGCAGCAGAATGAGCAAAGCTTCTGCAGGCTGTAGCAGGACACTCACAGGCACAGGAGAGCTTTCTCAGTCCTCCATATTTTATGCCCCCTAACACACAACCAAACCTTACTGGCTTTTACAATTACTTTTTTTTTAAGAAAAAGAAATAAACTATGGCTGATCTCTCAACACCAAATTTGTGGAATTGTTTTTTCATTAGCCAAAAGTTAATAAAATCTCTGTGAGAGCCCAAATTAATGCAGCCTGATGTTTTAGAGCACCACAACTGTGACTGCTGTTGGGTGCTGGGGTAGGCATGAGTTGCAAATGAGGCTTTCTGCATGATGGAGACATTCAGAAATTTTCTCTTATGATTTTCCTCCCTCCATGAGTGAGATCATTTTGTGATCTCACACACACACACACACACACACACACACACACGCACACACACACAGGATGAAGACCTAAACCTCATCTCAGGAAATCTGAATAAACAAATGAAAGATGGAGAGATGGAGCAGAGAGGCATACTTAGTAGTCAAACACTTTTTTTTGCTTGGTCTTTTTTTTTCCTTTCTAATGAACACATAAATTTAGGACACTTCATCCTACTTATTTCTGGGTAGCTGGACATTTTCAACACCCATAACTTTATTCATTTTTTCTACCACTCTACCATATTTGTAGGTAGCTACCAAAGTTCAGGCATTTCCTCTTGCAACCCAAGGTTTCCAGTGAAGATAGCAATATATAAATAGCAATATAACAATAGTTTAAACTGCTTTATAAAGCCCATGAATGTAAGTGCTTCTACTTTGACCTATCAGTCTGTCTGTTGTTATAATTAGAGCAACTTTTGAATAAGAAACCTCTAAAAACATGCATCTTGTAGGTTTTGAAACAAATACAATAGTATGTTAATAAACTCCAGGAAAAAAAAAATCCTGCTCCTAGCTCCTATACATGTTCACAGTTGTATTTTTAGGTTATATGTAATAGACAGCAATCTTTGTTTGGAAGCCAACACACACTTCCCCAGTGAACTGCAGGATACATATAAATAATCAGGGCTGGAGAAAGGTCATCACATGGCTAGAACTGGGGTTAGCAACAGCGCAGAGAAAACCAATTCTTCAGAAAGCCTTAAGCAAAGCAAATCAAGCTAAGTGCAACATAACTGACTGTGCTGAAAGCTGAACAGACTTAATCATAGGGATGAGCCAACCTTGAACCTTAAAGCTCAACAAATTTTATTAAGAATCGACAAGTTGTGAGAGAAGTTACACAGTTAAGCTGTAGCTCAAGGGAATAAGTGTGCAAAAATAAAATGAGGGGAACTTAATAAGGCCCAAGGACCACCAGCTGAGCTGGTGAGAATCAATCAGTAAGGGCTTGGTCCCAAGGTCTGCTTGTTACTGCAGTAGGGAACATATTAATGGTATATATTGACTTGTAATAAGAGATTCCTGGAAATGTTTTCCTTTTAAATTTTGCTACATAAAGTTTAGTTAACAGCAAACTGCATCTGTTTCCCTTCAGAAAAATAAAATAGATTTCGTCAAGATTTACTTGACCAAAAGCTCAATTTCTATAACTGAAAATTGAGTTCTTTCATCTCAATGTACTTGGGCAGTGTCTCATGGTCGTGTCATGATCTCATTTGCTTTGTTGGGCCAGAATCCCTGGACAAATTTACCTGCACTCATACCTAGGGACTCCCATGCTGCAAGCAAGAGCCTCTGCCTGAAAGGCAGAATTGTCTCATGGAAGGCAGAGGTATTTTCATAAAGAACAGGCACCTCACAGCAGCCCCTCACAAATTGTGCCCAGAGTGTATGGCATGCTAAGAGTCACTGCTCAGCAGGAGGAAAGGTGGGAGAGGAGAAAGCAGGATTTTCAGAGGTGTTATACACTTTGCAGCTGAATTGCTGAATTCTTTAAACACAGCTTCACAACACTAATTAGAAAGCTAAGCCTTGTGATTTCCTGATAGATTTCTAAATGTCTTAGAAAAACCCTTAGGGAGAAATGCAAAAGGCAGAAATTCCACAAATGCACTGTAACTAAACAGAATCAGTTTTGAATATCACTCCAATCTGTCCACAAATTCTGCTTTCTGCCTGAAATTTTTCTCTATGTCCTGTATGAAGGAACCATATTTGCTTGGATTTTTGCTTTTCTTTTCTCTCAAAAGTTTCCTGTAAACTAGATAACACATTTTGCCCTGAATTCTAAAGGCATTTTAAATTCATACTGCATACTTAATCTTGTCTTAACATGATCTTGTCTTTGCCTTTTGGTTGGTTTGTTTGGTATTTTTTTTCCCGCTTTGGTCCGGGAGCTACACTTGATGGGATGCAGCAGTTGTACAACCCTACTGATTAACTGATGTTACAGGAATGTTATGAAACTTAGGTAATTGAAGTTTGTAAAAAGCTTTGCAGAATTTTAAATGAATGCTACTTCAGTTTAAGTAAGAAATAGTTATTAGGAGTAAAAAATGGAAAGACATCTGATGAAACAACATATAGCAAAACTACAAAACAGAGGATCTATGCAAATCATAACTAAATGGACATCCATTTGTAGGTCCCTTTAAGAAAATAGAGTGATTGAATAACATGTGCTGGAGCCTGATCTCATTTACCTGAACTGTGCTTACAGGAGCTGAGTTATTCCTGATTTACACCAACACAAACAAGACCAGAATCAAGCCAGGTAGGAGCCCTAGGGGTGCCCTTAGAATGAGAAGAAAAGGAAAGAGCTCTGCACTAGACAAACCCACCAGCCCAGGGGATTCCTAGTTTGAACTACTTTTCATATGACAATTGCCAGCCCTCTGGCAAAACTCCCACTTGGTACATACAAAACCTTCCAATCGTGAAGAAGAACATTTTTCTCCCAGAGGAAAAAATCAGTGTCTGGGAAGGGACAATGTCTAGTCGAGGTCAGAAAAAATGATCTGGTAAAAACAATTTCCCCTTCCTCATCAATTGGACTAATTTCCACTATACCTGAAGGAAATCTGTTTATTTTACTGACAAAGGCTATTTTTCTTAGTCACTTGCAAGGTGGATGTTCTTTTGAGACAAATCTGAAGCACAATGCGAACATTCTTTTACATCCCCAGCAATAATCCTTGTGAAGCTTCACTTGCAGCCCAAACAGCAGTTGCAAGAATTGTGATGGAATTATAGCACAGCTAGATATGAAGAACATGATTGTACTGAAAGGAGTGTTGTTTTGGTTTTTAAGTTTTTTTAAGCTTTTTGATGTTTATATTCTTGTAACAAACTTTCTCATGTACTTTATGTAAATAATTAATTGTTTTTCATTCTTTTCTGGAAGAGGAGAAATCTGATGGACTGTTGGTTTGTCCAGTGTCATCCTCCAATCCACTGTCATGTTTAGAAATCTATAAATGTTGGAGTCAGAAATTAAACTTCCCTTCTTTTTACCTTGGCGATTCCAGTGTCCACAATGTTTTATTTTGTGTCCTATAGCAACAAAGGAGCACTTGCAGCTGTTGAATAAAAATTAAACCTGCACATGTCTGATGGAAAGGTTACTCAGAAATAGCCATCTATGCTGGCAAAATACTTTCTTGGGTAACTTCAATGTATATTCAGTGCCATGCAGGACACTAGCTATTGAGGAACTGTGAGAAACAGCAATCCCAAAAGGAAATATTTCTACTTACAGCCCACACAGGTCCAGCTGGTTTCTGAATTGTTGTTGACACAGATCTCATCATTTAATCTGCAATTTTCAAGTCAGTATATTCACTTAGGTCTTATCACCTGTAGCAAGTACCTGCTTCTTATTACAACATTGCATGGAAGAAAGTGTCCCTGTACAGTTATCCTTGCCTTACAATCCAGAACTCCATTTTCAGCCTCAGACTACATTGCATACTACAAATGTATCTGCAATGATTTGACCAAACAGTGCTCATCTTGAAACCAGAAATCTTGGAAAATCCAAGCACTAAAGACAGATCTGCAAACACCTATTCAAATATCCATATTTGGGGGCTATTATCCTTCTTGAAAGACTGACCAAAAAAAATTGAGACTTTTTCAGATGCCTGATAACAGTTGTATATGACAATCTAATACTGCCCTCTGCAATGTATTTGCTCCTTTGATAGCTGTATGTGTCAGACAAAACTTTAGGGCAATATGTAGAAAAAATGTACTAATTCTGCCTATTGCACCTACAAGTGATTTGAGTTCTTCTTCCACAAAAGTAACCATCTCGAGGGGAATTCTTAAACAGCAAGAGATTACCAGGAGCAGGGACCAAATGACCAGACTAAAACCAAAGTAGGATTCACTTTTCTATTACGGTATTTTTAACACATTGCTCACACTAAAGTCTTCCAGGATAACAAAATGCAGTTTTCTTTATTAAAAATAGTCTTTAGAGACTATACTTTGGGTGTTTTGTGGCTAACACAGTAGATAAGAATTAAATTCTATGTCATGTTTCTTTTCTTTTAAGACCCTGATCAACAAACACTCAAGATCACTAGCTGCAAACTGTCTGTCATTTGAAGACTTCTTTTCCATTGACATACAACACTAATCTTTGGAGTATTTTGCTCCACCAGTCCTTTCTTGGTTTTAAGAATATATTTTATCCCTCTCAATCATCCTTATAATGAGACTGAAATATCTGAAGTCTGTTGCTTCTCACCCCAGAAGGTGAGGCATTGTCTGAACACCCCTCCTGCTTGCTCAGTGCATTTCTGCTCATCACCTTCTGTATCCTTCTGCCTGCTATGGTACCCCCTTCTCCTGCCTGGGGTGATTGAGAGATGACTACTTTCTTCTTGGATTTCACTTTCTTTGGCTCCTCAGCAGTAAAATCCTTTCTTCATAGACCTGGAGAGCTGCTGCCAGTCAGACCATCAAGAAAAGCTTACCTTCACTTGTATGCCACATTACCTCAGCCTTTCATTTGATTTTCCTGATCTTTATTTGCTAGACCCATACTGCTGTACTTGTATTGAACTAAGGTGGCAGCAAAAAAGGGGATGGATTCTTATCTTGCTCCCTTCTCACTTACCAGTGTCTTCATACTTTCCACCTTTTGCTCTTTATTTGGGGAGTTCTCTTTTCATGAAGACAGTTATTATCAGCCAAATTCAAAGAAGGGCAGACTATCTTACATATCTGACACAATTTACAACAATCCTTCCTTGTATCTGTGGTGTCATATAGTGTGACTCTGATTACACTTGCACAGCTGTAAATATATTTTCTTAAACGGAGTTTTTCCTGACATGAACAGGAAGTCCTATAATTTCTTAGCACAGCCATTCACTTTATCTAAAATAGGGGTTTATTATTATTTTGTAAAAAGAAGATGCTTTCTTTCTGACCTAGATAAGAATCTCTTTCTCTTCCCTTCTTAAGACAACTATGAAAATGAGATTGTAAATCTCCTATGGAGAAGAGACTTGGACAAATCAATAATTTATGTTATGATTTTGAGAGACTTTCACCTTGAGGAAGTGCCAGCCCTATCGCAATTCTGTAGATCTTGTTTGAAAATGTTTTCCATTACTAATAGGGAGAACATCTTTTTTTCCTTATTATTTATACAAGGCTCCTTTGATTTTCAGTGTGTGACACTTCAGAATGAAAATGGTGTCTGCATTAATTAAAAAATGAAGACGAGAACTCTTACTTTCCTCACTTAAAATCCAAGTAAAACGCTGGCAGGCAACACTCAGCATGTAGTGCTCTACTTCCAACCATGAACCCCTTTAACAGATTTCTGTCATTTTAGCTGCTTCTGGCTAAAATCATTGGTTATAACAGTGACTTGGAAAGAAAAATGAGCAGAGAGTTAAGAGCAAAACAGGGGGTAGGTACATGTAGCAATTAAATAAGCCTTCTACAAATCCCAGGCAGAGAACATTTCAGTCATATCGCTCCTAAACAAGGCCCTGGCAGTGCCAGGTTTATGCTGAGGCCTTTGGGGGGAAAAAAACATAGGGGTTTATGCCCATGCACCTTTCTTTTGACCTCCACAGCTTACTAAAGAGCAGACTGCCACATCAACAGCTCACTTCCCCAGATCACCCACTGTTTGAAGAAATCATCATGACTTGCAGCAGCGTGTTCTTGCCACGGGCTTGCTTTAGCCAAACAATCTCCTGGAGATTGGATGATGAAAGGTCACCCATTCTTACCCATTGCACCATAAACCCAAAGCACTCACTGAAAGTGAGGTGGCCGAGGTCTGCCCAAACAAAGTGCACACACAGGAGCTGCTGGAATGGATTAACCAACAGTGGAGCCGGGACCAGCCTCCTGGGATGAGTTCCACATTTCTGCCTCGGCCACTGCAGGCAGCTGTGGCATTTCTGAACCATACCTGCAAACAGCAAAAGGCCTTCAGGCCTTGTGGAAGATGTAGAACTTGTGTCTGATTGCTCTATGCCAAGTAGTTGATTCCCTTACCTCTTTGTAGCAAACCAATTCTAAGACATGACAAAGCCTAACAAATCCAAAAGAATAGGAATTAGGAGGAGTGGGGGAAAATTTAAGGAAGGGTTCTTTGGGCCAGGATTTTGAGTGTTAGCACCAGCTTCCAGCTCCAGTTGATTTAGACTTCATTTAAAATGAAGCACCCCTATAAAATTTTTTTACAGTTTTCTGGGATGAAATTACTTCCTTTGTGCAGATATTTGACTATCACCCCAATCTCTTTCTTGCAATTCACTGTTATCATTGTGGAAAAAAATTCTGGGCTACATGGTGTTGAAAATATTAATCTATTTTGGTTCACAATCTGAAAAAAGTACAAGCCAAATATACTATTGAAAGCGAAAAGAAAACCCAACCAAACCCATTTATTTTTCCCAAAGTTTCCAAGACTTGATAAAGTCTTTATGTTGTTACATAATTAAAGCCAATGCAGACAATGAATGAACTGATAGGATGACAAAGAAGTTTGTGGGCCCTGGACAATTTAAGAATATTCAACCCTTATCTCAAGAGGAATAATAATAACTGTTGGATTTTAAATAACATCAAAATTTGACCTAAACCCACAGTGAACATCAAGTTATACTAGGAAAGGAAACTCTACAACCTCTAAAGATTCTGATGCAGAGAGTAGGAACAATATAGCTCAGAGTCCCTCCTAACTCCTCATCTCACTTATTCCCTGCTGATTTTCATATAAAATTTTTCCTTTTTTCCTTTCCTCCCTCACTCCTACAAAGCAGCTCAGACATCCACATATACACAGAGCATTCATGGCAAGAACTCTGTGACTAAAACTGATGAATATGTAACATGATCTTAAAAAATGCATGTGAAATATGCAAAGGCATCAACTTATTGAGTACTTTCATTTTGTCCTGGTTTTGCATTGAAGGGTCAGTTTATCTAACAAACAGCGTCAGAATAAATCACCTGTATTCTGAAACCTAGATCATTCATCCGGCTAAACAAGGAGAATTACTTGAAATTAAGCAAAGGACTCAAATTGTCCTACCATGTAGATCACAGAGGATGTACTGTTTAAATATCAGGGCATCCAGGACATTTTGATATGTCATCTGAGGTCTTAAAAAAGTGACATAAGAAGTGAGTTTCCATTAACTGAGCAGTCACCAAGCAGAAACTTTTTAAGAATCTTCACTGAGTTTATAAGATTGGTGCAGCAATTGTTCATCTTGATATCTGGAACTGAAATGTGACTGTTTTACAAAATGTAAAACCAAAAAAAGCCATCATTCATCATGGCTTTGTTATTTCACCTACCTCCTCATTATCAGAAAAGAATTTTTTAAAATCCTAAAGAATCCTTAAAAGTCTTAAAGCATCCTTTAGGAGTGACAGAGATGGGCTTTTATCTGTGCAGTGGTACATGATGAATGTTCATATAGGCATCCATGAGTATACTAGAATACTCATTCAGACACCTCACAGGTGTCTTTGGATATTGCCTATGAAGTACAACTTTAAAAAGAAAAACATGAAGGAACTATTTACGATTTCAGTCAGTCTGCTAAGAAGAACAATAGCATGTAAGTTGGATAGTTAGTTCAAAGTTTCAGCATTTGCAAACACCAGGTTTCAGAAACCACACTCAGAGTAAAATCTGACATAAATTTTATCTACGTTAAATTGTTCAAGTAATTTGGAATTGACACATTCCTAGTAATTCCCAGCCATGTCTGTTTGGAAACAATTAAACAAAACTTGTTTAAAAAAATAATCTGTTGAGGCATCTTCCCCATCTCTTCCAACAAATAATTCAACTCCAGAAGTTTCACCATGGTTTTTATAATGTATAGGGTTTTTTTCACCTGGGTCATTTCTTACCCATGTGAAAGTTCTACTATCTCACTTTTTGCCTTCAAGAGTTTGAAAACTAGAGAAATCATTAATATTAAGAAGAATGCCAAAGACGATAGTTTTCTCATCTTGTCTTTGTTTCTCTTTTCCTCTGGGCCACATAAGGATATTCAAGTCAGCAGAGACAGTGTTACTCTTTAAAAAACCTGCTGATTTAATATTTAGTAGGTGATGGATTCCACCTCAACAATCAGTCTCAGGAATAAAAATAGTCTGAATCCCACTCGGTGCCATCCACAAATCCATAGATAGAAACCCAGAGTATTGTACAGCACAACATTGCCTGCTCAGTAAGCTTGAGACAAGCTGCTGTGATTCCCTATATATACACATATATTCTGAGCTGATGCCTGTCAAACCAGCCCCTGGTTAAGTGGCAAGCATAATATAGCTTTCTTTCCCCAGAGGTAACTGTCCTCATTACTGAAGCGAATGAACCCCTAGGTGTATAATAGAATCTTCTTTAAAATATTCATCATATGACAGCTGATATTTCAGCCATATTTGGCTGGAATGCTACATTTTGGGGAACTTAGGACCCCATAGTCAATTAACCTAGTATTTTGCCCACCATCTAATTTATTTTTTTATCATAAATCATTAAACATTTATGTTAGTATGTAACTTGTTATTCTCCTATTCAGGTCTGAGTCAAACAGGCAGACCAGGCTTTCTCCTAATGCAGCAATATCCATTAAAACATCTGGGCTAGCAAAGATGAAACTTTACACTTTCCCTCAGCCAGAAAACATCAACTTCTCCAAGGTGAGTCACATCATCCAGCACGATTCTGTTTCCTTCACACTTCTCAGAATCAACACTTCAGAGTGTGAAAACCTCCCTCTGCCAGCAGGTCTCAGGAAGACCACGGGCATCCAGGGGGAAATAACAGAGGCCAGAATTCTCCACCAGAAATCAGGGAAAAAAAACTATGTAGTGAGAGAAAGAAACAAATAGAGCAGCAGGTTATTCACCCCAAACACTTCCTTGTTCAAACACCAAACAATGCTTTTCATTTTAACTCTCCATTCTTCTTTCTCAAATACTGTATTTTTCCCTGCCTACTCTTCCCTTTTTTTTTTTTTTCCCTATCTGTTCTTAATTACAGCCACAAACTTCAGAAGGTTCTATTCCACCTGCCTCCCACTGCCCTATCTCACAGCACAAGTGCCTGCTGCCTCCTCAGCCTTCCACAAGCCTTCCCTGCCCTGTTCCATGCGAGCCACCGAGGCAGGAACACAAACGAGCCCCGCCGGGCCGGGGGAGACGCCGCGGGCACGCAAGGCTGCTCAGGATGTTTGCACAGCCCTTGCTCAAACCCTGCAAGCCTTCCTGACACCAGCTCAGCATTCCAGCACACCAGCATCATTTTTAAGTGATTTCTCATGCGATTTGTGCTGTCTCTCCGTTCCCACACGCTACTCAGACACTGGTGGCAAAAAAAAAAAAAAAAAAAAAAAAAAAATTAATTCTTACTCTCATCAGGACTTGTTTGTCATCAGAATCCCTCTTTAGTTTTAGTAATTTGCTTAGTTTTAGCCTACTTATCTCATTATGCTGGTCTAATTAAAATCATTTGCTGACAAATATTGTCAGTAATGTAACAGTTGGCTAAATTAACACTGGCTTAGCCTTAGCTTTGTTATCAGCTTAACTACACAACACTGATTGATGAGCATTTTAAAGCAGGAATTCCTTTCTGCAGGTCAAATGCAGAGAAGACAAAGCTGGAGATTTGAATGTGATACATCAACAAGACTTTCCAGAAGAAAGTCAGATATAATTGTGCAGAAGCCAAACCAAACTCACATCTCCACAAATTCCCTGCAAACGTGGTCATAAAAACAAAGATGCATTTGGGTCAACCTGTTAAAAGAGCAGGAGCATAGCTTAACATCTAAAATTACTTTTATAAGCATATGCCTTGTAGTCTGAGTCTTATTTACTTTTTTGGCATAAATTGAGTATTTCTAGACAACAATTATTCCTACAGACAAAACTTAATTGCAATATTCATCACCAAATATGTCTAAATAATAGGGATGCTGAAGTGTTTTACAGTGAAAACACATCCAATTTTAATGACGTTCAAAAGAAGAAATGTTTATTTATGGATTAAAGTACACAAAG
Source organism: Pyrgilauda ruficollis (assembly GCF_017590135.1). Classification (NCBI taxonomy): domain Eukaryota; kingdom Metazoa; phylum Chordata; class Aves; order Passeriformes; family Passeridae; genus Pyrgilauda; species Pyrgilauda ruficollis. The sequence continues at coordinate 10,783,705 of NW_024510321.1, forward strand.
ATCTGCTGCTCACACTTTCTGAAATACTGACAGCTTTTTTTTTTTTTTTTTTTTTTTTTAAGAGAGAAAGAGAGTGCAAGGGAAGGAAAGACTTCACATCTTGTAAATAGTTGTGGTGAGTGGATCAATGTTCCAGCAGACAGGCAGAGAGCTCCTGGGTCTTTTGACACTAGTTGAGATCAGATGATATACAACTGAAGTCTGAAGACAAAGTTGCCTCTAAGAGGTTGCATCTGGTGAAAGGGTGGAGATGTGCTGATAACCCATTACAGCTGCAGGGGGATGTCTCAACATGTCTTGAGAAAGACTGCATATTTCTTTCTCTGTTTGGGGCTGAAGTTTGCTACTGTTCAAATTAAGTGGCATCTTTTTAACACTCCTAAAGAAGAAAAAAAGGTGGAATACAAACCAGAACAATATCCTGTAGAAAAGTGCTTTCTATTTAGTAGACTCTTATGAGGGAAAGAAATTATAACTACAAATCTAAAATTAGCTCCTCTACTGAAGACCTAAATTGAAAACAACTTTAAGAGAAGATGCAAATGTTTCAGAGCAATATATAAATATAAAAGAACCATGAAAAAAAAAAAAGAAAAGAAAAAAAAAAAAACAGAGAAAAATCCAGGTTTTGGATAAAATTTTCAGAACACTCTTCCCCACTTCAGGAATTTGCAACCACCACCTATTGAATAAGAGCTACTGCTGCTGGTCTTCAGAATGATCTATCAGATGAGGGTGCACAGAAATATTACAGGGGGAATACCAACTTCCAGGAGATACCAATTCAGCCTGCTTGGAATCAGATATTTGAAAAGAAACTAGAAAACTGTGGCTCTGCATAGACTTGACAGTGCTCCACTGGAACAACCAGAACCCAGGTTTGCACAGGCTCTAGCAAGTTAACTTGCGCAAGAAATCCCAACTGTTTGAAAAAATATAATTCAGCTTGGGGAGACAAGTAAGTGAGGAAAGGGAAATATAATAGACAGGTAATCCTTATTGCTCTGAAAACTGCTATCACTGGCCTGCTGTCAAGCCATCCAAAGACAAGAAAATATACAATCTGCTGCCATTATTACAGTCCAATTCTCTATGGATTCAACCACAGGAAAAGAGTAAGTCCAGAGTTAGGCCTCAGCTTACAGTACATGGGCTGAAAAAGAGAAAAAAAAAAGACAATTTTTTGCTAAGCCAGCTAACAACATGCTGCTGCTCCAACACTCTGCCTCAGGCCATGCAGCCTCAGCTGCACCATCTGGGCTGGAAAGACTCCAGAGAGGAATGAGCAGCTGAGAGTGCAACAAGTTGAGGATCCTGTATAACCACGACTGTTCTTTTCTATGGGTTCACCTGAAACCTCACCTTCCCAGTTCCTGTTTCTTGTTGTCAGACACCTACTTTGTTAAACTGTTATTTTTGATGTCTCCTTCTCTATCCAGATGGCTTAATTACTTGTTTCTCGCTAAGTGCTGGCTTCATACGCCTTTCCAGTGTATAACCTTCTCCCTGGATTCACAAGGCAGAGCATCCTGGTGAAATACCACTCACAATGGAGGCATTAGGCACCAGGAATAAAACACAAGTTCAGATTTTTTTTTTAGAGCAGTAAAACCCCTTCCAAGGTCTTGTGACATCAGTTATCAGAAACAAAGATAAAATGCTTTTCCTATTTTCAGCAGCAACATTCCCACTGATTTTAACACTGCAGGATATGCCCCTGTGCACTGAAACAAATCACCTGTATATGAATGCAGTCAGGATTAAGTGACCTCCAGCAAATTTCTTATCCTTTGATTCTGAGGAGTAATAGTAAAAAGATCTGTCCCTTCAATCTGAATCTCAGTCAAGTCACCCACAAAGAGATGTAACATTCTGGATCACACTCATTTGTTTCCCTTTCCTTGACATCTTACCATGCCTCCCATGTTGTTTATACATTTCCTTTTCATTCCTGACATGCAAAAGTTACCAACTTTATATGAGGCCATAATGCAAAGATGTGTGCTTTCTGAAGGTTGACAGTGTTAGCTAAGGAATGAAACCCATTGGTCTCCTAGGGGACCAGCAGAAAACAAGAAGGCAATATGAATCACCTGCAGAATTAATGTGAAATTTGGATAACCAATCAGGGAGCAGATTGGGGATGTTTAAATGCAAATCTACAAATTCAAGTGGAGAACATGCTATTGTGCTGGCAGTGCAACACACTCCCTTTGCAATTCTCATTCACAAGAGCCAAAGAATCAGTGACTCGTGAACTGCCCTGCCTCAACCTCCACAGCAGAGCTGTGGCTGTCCCCTTGTTACACACTGTACACCCTAACACTCCTTCTACCAACTTCAGAGGCACAATTCCCATGGGGATGTCCACATCAGGCCAGAAAATGCTCCTGGCAGAGCAGGGACTGCTGTCCTAAAACTCCTCCCCAGCTGTACACAGTTCCATGTGACATGGATGGATCCTGAGGTCTAAGTGTACACCTGAAATATTTTGCTACTGTCTTCATGACATTAACATCAAATCTTAAATTGCCTTGAGCAGGATAGGAACTTTTCATGGCATCACATGAGTTGCTGAATGGAAAATGTACATTACCTTGAAACTGCCTTCATAACTCATTTTAGAAAGAGACCTTGGAAAAATCTGACATTGTTTTCATCTCTACAGATGGATTAAAGAAGACACCTGAAAATAATTTAGAAAACTGCCTATGTTTTTTACATACATGCGCATTAGTTTCTGCTTTTCAAAATCCAAATCCTGGCTATTTCCACTGGTCTTACTGCTCTGCAGAATTTAATGATCAGAATAGTACATATTACACAGGCAACTGCAAACATTTCAGTGCTCAGGATTTTGAAGGAAGTTATTTCTATATTACAGTTATGTGGAATGTTTTCTGAAATATTCATGTGTATATTTGAGTCCATCCTTGGGATCTGGATATCCAGCAGATGGATTACAAAATCTGACTTGTAATGGTTTTATTATTAGGGTTTATCACTGCCAAATCCATGTCCTCTGATATCTCTGATAGAATCCCATCATCAGTTCAGGGAATATGAAGCGATACCCAGCAGCCTAAGAAAGGATACAGATGTTCAAACACTACAGGAGACAAAGTCAAATTCCTAGGCCAGAGAAGAATGTGAGGAGCAATGAAGTAGAAGGAATGAGCAAAACATCCTCTTGCAGCAGGTCCACGTGGGTGTGGGCACATTTCTCCCCTTCATTCACAGGCAGTTTGCAGACTGAATCCACTGTGATCTCCTTTCTGCTCCTGGAGAGGGATGTGCAGCTTCACATGACCTCTGTCAATGAACATCAAACATGCCATAAGGTTCAGAAAGGTATCTGTAGGAAAAAAAAAGGGAAAAAGCAGCATAAAAGTACTCTCTCAGGACAGAACAGGTCAGAAGAGCAGAGGATGCAGATCCAGACACTGATTGGCAGTTCTTACCCAGTGGTGTCTATGCCCTGAGGGCCCTATGGCAGCTTCTGCTGAAGTGACCCATTTCTTGCAGCCCACATCCAGGGAGCATGACCTGGTGCCACAACACCAGCACCAGCTGGAATTGTTTCAGATGTATCACAGAGCAGAAGAGTGGACCAAGCAGGGAGACTTAATTTTTATTCCTTAATGGGAGAGGATATTAAGAAAAGGTACTTGTAATCACTCTGTCCTTAGTATAAATGGAGGGGTTTACAAGGTCTTGCTCTCCATAATCATATTTGGAGGGAGAAAGTTACTAGTTTGGCACATTTTGCCAACTGTGTGACCTATGTATACTCCACCATATTTTCACAAGTGCAGTGTGCACAATCTGCCCATCTGAACAAAGACAGTAAGACAGAGATGTCCTGTGAAATCACAGGGTACTCCTCAGAAAAACCCACTAGGAGGTTCAGGGGCTGTAAGGAAGAGGAGACCCCCTGCTCACAGCATGCCTGCTTTCCTTCCCTGGATCATAGCAGAACACTGCACCCTGTGTCCATGGCTTTCCATGCATGGAAAAAACAGTGCCAAAGAATCTTTTCGATAACAATCTCACCAAGTGCAGTCCAGAGCTTAATTAAGGCAGCTTTCACAAATCAAGCAAAGAGCTCTGGACACCAGAGAGGATGTTGGGAAGCAAATTACTGTGCTGACAATACATAGGGTCCCTATGTTCAAATTTTAACATATTTTATTGTATTTTGTGACTATATCCCTCTGAAACAGCCAAGAAAGATGAAGGGACTCTGCATAGGAATGTATAATATTTGCTTTACAAAGGGTTTCTGAAACTCCCATTTCCCACCTTTCCATCCTTACAACTGAGATTGTCAGTCCCAAATCCTTCCATTAAATTACTGGCCAAAATTATGCTATTGCAATTAGTACAAGCAGTGGAACAAAGTTTAGATTCTGCACAAGTTTAGATGCAATCAAAAAAGTACATTTATTAGCATGCACCAGATGCTTTTTAGCTTATCTAATTATCTTAAATATACAGCGTTGATCAACTACTTATACTTTTTAAAAAATATTACCCATGACACAGATGGCAGTATCCAGATTATGACAGGCACCAAAATTTGTGGTCCAGCTTTCCAGGTTCTCACAGCTAGAGATCAATATGGCCAGCCAGACACAAAAATCTGCACAGGACACAACACATCATCAGGCCAGGTTGGATGGGGCTTTGAACAACCTGGTGTGATGGAATATGTCCCTGCCCATGGCAGGGAGGATGGAACTAGATATTCTTTAAGGTCCCTTCCCACCCAAATACTTCTACTGATAGAAATCAGTAACATTTCCTTTTCTTAGATAACCTTTTATATCTGTCTTTTCCTTTAGGATCTACTACATTTAAGGACCAATTTTATTTTACTTTAGGGAAAAATTGTTCTTTTCCCTAATGGGAATAATCTGTAGCAACCACTAGTCACCTCTTAAAGAGATGCCCATTCAAAGGCATGTTCCAGAGGTTCACACTCATCAAATGAAAAAATATGTTCTCCAGTAAGCTCTGGCATATTGCAAATGCACTGAATGCTTGACATTTTTATGATTATGCTAATGTTGTGACATTTGATGTGCTTGTTTTTTAAAAAAAAAAAAAAAATCATGCAATTAAGTTCTCTGAAAGAAAACCAGAAAGAAACAGATCAATCACTGAGAAGGCAGAAAGAATGAAAACTGCTTCTGCCAGCTTTAGAAACAAATGCCTGCTAGTCAATGGCAAACATTTGAACTAGATATTTCAGACTTGTCAGTTTTACTCTGAAAGTAAAGAGCACTGGTAGGGTGACTTTCAATTTTTAGCACAAGCAGTGGCTTCACTTTCACCTCTTCCCTCTACCTTTGAAGTATAATAGCATTTGTCATGAAATGACTCTTTCATTCACTGAAAGAATTATAACCCTTAGAAAACTATTGCTTCCTTGTAGACAATTTCAAAATATGCATAACCCAGTTAGGTCACGGAACCTTGCTTTTAGCTTCATCCTCTTTTAAACCAGTGCTTCACTTATATCCCAAATTAAAGTAGGCGAGAGATAAGATATATAATTGCCAATATAAATAATTTAATAATTCCTCTTCCACACCTACAAAGATTAACAGGAAGGACCAGAGAACTAAAAGATGTTTTACTGGGACAGCACTGTGTTTGATGGCAGGAAGTTTACTCGGATCCGAGCTGTGGAACCAAGTAGAAACACAAAAGCAGCAGATGCTGGAGGAGAACCACAGGGGGATCTAACTGCTTATTTTTGTTACAAAGCTACAGAAGACAGAAGAAATGGCTGCAGGTTAATTACAGAAACCTGAAGTAACTTCACAGCAACTTTGGAAGCAAATTAAAAGTGCATTCATACCTCAGGTACTCTATACATTTAATCTCTTGTTAAAGACAACTACTGATCAGATTGAGTTTAAAAATAGATCTCTTGATGGAGATTTATTACTGATGAAATCAAGAATCAGCTTAATTCCAAGAAATTAAATTCCTTACATGATACATAATCGAGGCAACAATAGCAAGCTTAGGAAACTGCAAAAAGAGGTTCGATCAAAAAAAATTGAACTCATGGTCAATTATTGGCAAATCCTGAGTTAAACTCTGAAAAGGAAATTATAGAGAGGACTAAGCTAGAAAACTGTAGGAGCAGTTTCAGCTTTTTCCCTTGAGACAGTGCAAGATAACAATTTTAAGTTAAGGAATTCGTCTGAAACTGAAAAGAAGAAATAAAAAGGATATTTAAAATCAAAAGGAATGAACCAGCAAGACACAAGGCCTAAGAAAATAATCTCTTCAACACACTCAGAGACTCCTACACCTTTTCTGTTCCTAATAAAATGTGTACACCTGAACTTTATTGATGTTCTCAGTATTTAGCTTTTTTCAGATACATTCACTCTGGGATTAATAATGTAGAGCCACTTGACCGACAGAAAGATCTCCTGATATAATTGGCATGGCAACAGATGCAGCACTTCTCAAACAGAAGTGACAACTTATGGGTCTCCCTTTTGCCCCCCCTTCAGTATGACATGAACCTTTCCTGAGTTACTTTCCTACAGAATAAAAGTAAACCCAAAGCTTCCCAGATCAAACATCCTTCTTTTGGGATGTTCTTAGAGACACCTCAATATCCCAAACATTTCTTTCCTTGGTCATAGTCTCTAACAGACACGTCCTGCTTTTGCTGGCTGCAACATCTTTGAGAAAGTTGACCCACTGGCCAGTGGTGGTCAGGAGAGGAACAAATCTGGAGGGACAGTGCTTCTTCCTACTGAACCAGGTGCTTTAGGTAGGTCTATGCCAACATGTGAGCCCAACTACAAAGACACTGCCCACCTGTAGCTGTGCACTTAGCAGAAGTACACCCCATAATCTTAACCTTTCAAGGATGGCAATTAGCTTTTCAGTACAGACCAGGATCTCAGCTACATGACCTATAAAGACCAAGACTGAACCAGACCAAACATACTACAGCCTATTTTATCCAGCTGGAACCAAACTGTGAATATTTTGGGTAGATTTCATCTGATTTTAATCCCCTAGAGTGTGGATGTTTATATCTGAGCTAGTTAATTTAGATTGTTTTGGGATTTTTTTTAAGTTAAAGAAGAAAAACAAGCACTTAAAGATGATTCATCTGACCTACTTTTGCTGATCTACACTACAATGAGATCGATCACACCTTAAATTTTGTTAAGCCAAATGAGTCAGTCTCTGCCTGACTTAATAAATAAATCATAATTATTAGCTTAGAAATTTTGAACACAATCTAATCTTCTGCTGACAATGGAGACAAGACACTGCAGGCTGCTAGACTAAGTACACCTAAGTTCTTCTTCTCCTAGCACTCCACACATACCCTACAATGAAGCTACTTTGTTTTCCACCAGTAAAGAGAACCTTCAGTTTTTTTCCATTTTAGCTTCCTTTTCTGATTTTTGTAATGCAGAAAAGTAAAATGATATTTTGGTGAAGTATTTTCTTCAAAGTTTTTGAATCCAATCAGAAATGGAAGTGTGCCTAAGGCACATTTGAATATCTGGATGTTATAGGATCTGTGTTTCTACCAGATACAGAAAAATGTCATATCTGAACTTTGGTTTGAATTCATTTTCCTAGCCAAGCTCTACTAGTAGAAATAAACCTGATTTAACATAGTAGAATATCAGACTTTAAATGCACCATAAACTGATGTTTTTTATAAACCCAAACCTGACTAACTAGGGTTTTTTTGAAAGACATGCTCATTATAATTAAATGTAATTACAGTATCCACAGCTTTATATTATGGTTCAATAAGAATTAAAATCATTTCTGCTAAATTAAATTATTTTAAAATATAAGTTGAACTAAATAAGGAAAGCATAAAAAAAACCAAAAAAAAAAAAAAAAAAGCCAAGCTCACAGATCTGTATCTTTTCTTTATCAAATAGTATTGTGAAAATTAATTAATAAAGTGGCCATAACCGTAACAGTAAAGTCAAAGAAGTAAAATTTAAAATAAGATGAATACTTTCCAAACTCTTCAAGATTTTGCTTACTTTTGTATTGTCAGTTCCCTCATTTCAAAGTGCTGAATTTACAACCATGAAAACTAACAACTGCTGGGGTTACCCAGCATCTCTGAATATCAGATTCAGAGCACCACACCTTCTTCCAAATTTAGAAACTCCTTCTGACTGTATTTGACAAAGTAGTTTCCTGTTGCACTCTGAAACTCCTTAAACCACTCACAAGTCATTTCTGAGACCAAAGAGATCAAACCTCAATTCCACGAAATGCTCAGAGAGTCCTGACACTAATTGTATTAAGTAAAAATTGCCCTCTGTAGAAAGAAGTGTGTGGAGGGGGGTGTATATGAAGTTATTTGTTGGATTTCCTATAAGGAGTCTGCCTTACCTTTGAGTCATTCTATAAAAAATACCATATCATTGCTCAATTGCATGGAAATGGTTATTAGTGGTTCTGCAAATGTTTTGTTTGGGATTTGCATTTTCTCATCAAAGGATACTTCTCTGCCTTCATACGCTGTCAGCCTCTTTCAGATGAGAGAGCTCAGCACAGAGATGCCTCAAATATATCTGGAAGAGAAGAAAACATATTAAACCACCAAAAGATGTACAAATGAAACACAGAGACTCTGAGTTCAACCACAAGGTCTTGGAAATTAAGGGAGTTGTGGCAAAATATTTTGGGTTGACTAAATACCATGCCCCGAAATTTAAGCTACTTGCTTTAAAAAGAAATTTCAGAGACTAAGGCAGAATGAAAAGCAGCAGAGAATTTTAGTTTTTGCTCCCAGCTTCTGGCTTCAAAATCTTTTTACTTTATTTTGCAAGTGCAGCTTTGGGGGTTCTGTATATTTTAAACAGCTGTCAAATGCATGTAGTGTAGACCTTCAGCCATGAGGAAGTGATTAGTAATGGGGAAGAGATTATTATCTCTTATTATGGTGTGGAGCCACCATCCACTTCACAGCTCCTAAGATATCCCTGGGTTTTGATAAGTCTCTCCCACCATACTGGTGTGGCCAAGGAGCTCCAAACTCATTTGCATTGTGATGATAATGTTGAACAGAATTTGCTGCATCCAAAACCAAAACAGTTCTTTGGGGTTGCATTGATTTTGTTAAGAAAGATGGAACATTTTGTTAAAATGTTCACACACATTTACTGCTGGCTATCACCAAAATGCTGTGATAAGAAATATTTATGACACTTTTTAGCTCTATTAGAACACAACAAAATGCTGCTTTTCCTTCAGCAAACTAGAGCTGTAAACCTGCAATAACTCACCACATACATGCATTTAATCAAACTACTTCAAATATGTATTATGTAGCAGGTATGATCATAACAACAGCTTGAAATTAATGAACCTTAACTGCCTTTAATTCTAAATGGATTCCCTGCAAGTGTGAAATAGACCTACAGCTGAAGAAGCAGGTATCCATACAGGATAGAAAGAGGACTGAGACACAGACTCCGGCTATAGGACACTCCTGATGTGAAGAAGTTTGTTTAGAGCCCATTGCTTACTTAGGCATGCACTATAGTAACATTTCAAAAAATGCTGGTTTGTCTTTGTCAAGGCTTCAGTTTTGTCAATTATGATGGATAAAAAACTTTGAAGAATCTAACAATTAAACAAGATTATTGATTGGGTTTTTTTTCTGTAAAAGTATTTTCTTGACTACTGCCTCTAGACGTTGACATCCTATACACAAAATATAATATAAACAATTGCTGTGTTTCTTACAATCTTCTTTAAAGATGGAGGACAAGGTAACCGAACACTGAATCTTCTAGTACCAGATCTAAGTCAAAGAACAACAGAAGGAGTATAATTTGGAACTGAATGAGATGTAAATTTACAGTTTTAGGATACCTGTCCATTAGGTGTGCAGTGAACTCATTCCATTACATAAATCTGAAGTAACAATAGAAAGACTAAAACTATCAGCCTGATAGCCACACATTGCATATTCTTCTGTTTAACGTTTCCATTTCCATTCAAGTTTTGGGCAACTATTTTATTTCACATGATCAATAAGTGGCTGCTCAAACAACATACTCTACTGATATAGCCTTCATTTGATCTGTCACTGGATGCATTGCCCACTAAAGTCTGGAAAACAAATACAGCATTCATTCAGAACCACAGGATGGTTGAGGTTGGGAGGAACCTCTTGAGGTCATCCAGTTTAACTCCACTGTTCAAACAGGGTCACCTACAAAGAGTTGTCCAGGCCCATGACTAGACAGTTTTTTAACATCTTTGGGGAGGGAGATTCCTCATGTTCTCCAAGCAGCCTGTGCCAGTGCTCAGCAAGCTGCAAAGCGAAAAATTGTTTCCTCATGTTCAGAAGGAAATGCCTGCTTCAGATGGAACCCATTGTTCTTGTCTTGTTGGGCACAATTGAAAAGAGCTTGGCACCATCCTCTTTGCACCTTCCCTTTATATATTTACTTATATGGAGAGGTGCCTCCCTGAACCTTCCATTCCCTAGGCTAAACCCCTCCAGCTCCATCAGCCTTTCCTCACAGGAGAGATGCTCAAGTCCCTTAATCATCTTCATGGCCCTTCAGAGGACTCTCTCTGGTATGTTCATGTCTCTGTTGTTCTGGGAGGCCAGAACTGGGCACAGCACTCTGGAGTGGCCTCATCAGTACTTCAGAAATGGGAAGGATCTCCTGCCTTGACTAGCTGGAAACATTTCTCCCAGTATGGCCCAGGATACATTTAGCCTTTGCTGCAAGGGCATGTTTGTGGCTCGTGACAACTTGGCATCCACCAGGACACCGGGCTGTTTTCTGCAAAGCTTCTTTCCAGCAAGTTAGACCCCAGCTATGCATGGTATTCTGTGCATGGCGTTGTTCCCCTGAACGTGCCAGGCCTGTCACTTCTCCTTGTCCACCTCTGTAAGGTTCTTGTCAGCCCATTTCTCCAGCCTATCCAGATCCGTGAGGATGGCAGCACCACCCTTTGAAGAATCAGAAGATAATCTTGTGACTTGGGACTGATTCCTCATCATGTTTTCCAGCGTCTACAACTACAAAGCCTCTTCAGGTGAGTTACCAGACCTCTCCTTCTTGGGGGAAATAAGGGATTCCCAGCTTCACCAGGTACACCTGCCCAGTTCTGTGCTCATTCCAGCTGCAGGAGGGGCAGCTGCATCTTACAGATAACCTTTTAATTAGGCAAATTATGTTCCTCATTAGAATGCCATTGTTAAGGTACTGAAGTAAAAAAGGACTGTCTCACATTGACAGGTTGACACTGATTTCTGTTCCATCAAAACAAAACAAGCACGATAAAGACAGATTCCTTCTCATGAGTACCAGCATTTTTTTAACACAAAACATAAAGCAATATTTGAACGATGGGGGAGGGGGAGGAAAGCAGATTTATAAGAAAAACATTGAGTTTTTTCCTGTAGAAAAAGGCGAGTGTCACAAGGTTCAAACATTTTAAAATATTACATTTATTGCCTGATTGAAATTCACTGTAAAACTGGTATTCTAGGGAACTGATTAAACCCCTTGCCAATTGGTATCATATATAAAAAGGGGAAATCTTTGATTTTTGCTAGCAAACAAATAAAAAGAAAGTTGGTTAATACTACTCTGAGGCTTTGAGGCTTACTCCACCTCTTCTTTATAGCTTTCAATTAAATTCCATTAACTTATGATCAAATCTTGAGCTATATTTAAATTTATTGAATTCAGGAATGATTCCAACAGCACCAGACTAATGAGAAAATCAGGCCATAAGAGTTGCTTGTATAAATATTGTCACGCCTCTACATAGCAACTTTTTTTTCCATTTTTAACATTATTACATTTAAGTGGGAGGGCTCTTGTAGACTGAATATTCCTCACTCATCGGTCTCACTTTGCAAAACATGTGTTTAATGAGGCTGTGATCAAAATCAATTTTACAAGTTTGCCTGGGTATTGTAAGCAAAGAGCTTTTGGACTACAGTGGAGTGAATGACTGCAATACATCGGTCTGCAAACAGGGCTCCAGAAATGGAAAATCAACCAAATACTCAAAGAACCTTCAAACCCCAAAGAGAAGCTTTTATGATCTCTAGAAGAGACACTGTATTAAGGCAAAGTGAATTAATCCCAAATTTATTTAACAAGGCTGCACTGATATGTTTACAGTTTACCTCACAGCTGTTAATCATTAAACACATTTTAGACAGTCATCAGATATTCATTTTACATGCAATAACATTTTTATTCAAGTTAACATAATAGTACATCTTAAGAACTCTTTTGAAAATGTTCCCTTAGGAAAAAATTATCTGCAAAATAAAGCCACGAATTGTGTGCCTTGTGGGTTAGCCAATTTTGTAAATAAGTCAACATGTATCATTATGACACTATTCTAATGCATATCCCCTGCTTTAATATGCATAGTAAATGCTTTGCCTGGTTTATTTTATGAATATCACTGATTTACTCAACCTGGACAGGACAAAAGAGGAACTACAGAGATTGTAAGCTACTGTTTTACAGCTATCTTGTTCTTTCCTGTTTTGAGAAAGAATTTTGTCAGACTAGACGTTTTTTTCTGTTCCCATAAGATCCTCCTCTGACTTCAAGGAAACTCCTCCCAGAAAAGTTACTTTGGCCCTAATCCTGAAAGCTGATCTGTGTCAATGGACATGCACAATATCCCACTGAACTCAGTGGAGCTCAATAAGAACATGAAGGTTTTGTTGATTTAGTATGAAGAAAGAAGCATAAGTCACAGGTTTCCAAGGTAAAGCCTGTACTTATATCTGTGGTGATTAACTGGCTTGTGTTTAGCTGCAAGTCCCACCAGCCTGTTTTGATAGTGAAATGTAGCTGGAATTCAATGAAAACAATAAAAATGTTTCAAATTCTCAAAGTTACTTTTTGGTCCTGAAATTATATTCATTTCAGTGACTTTCTGACAATTTTTTTCATAAAATATTTCAAAATGACCTTATGGAAAGAGATTTTTTTTTTGTAAGCCTCTTTTCTCTAAATCTCCCAATTCTGTTACACAAAAAGAAATTTTCCCACTTAGTACTTTGCCTAAAAAATTTGATCAGCACTCTAGAGTGGCCTCATTGACCAGAACAGCAGTGAAGATGAATTGCATGTAACTATCCTGAGACAATTCTTCACAAAATTCTACCCAAGTTTGAAAGTCTCCTTTAGCAGAAATCTAATAAACCTATAGCCAGAAAAAAAAAAAATAGCTGCCTGTAATTTTTTCTGGCTTATTGGAGGAAAGGGAGTGCAGAGGAAAATTCCAATAAAACTGTGTGTAAGCCAAAGGTTTGTTTATGTTTGTATGGATTAGCATTCACACGTTTCCTGTTACTAGACTTCCTATTAGTGATGTTTAACTTTAACCACATATCCTGGGTTAAGGAATAGCTCCTGAAATCAATTTCCTGATGAGGCTAAGAAAGGTCAAAGGTTAATTTTGTAGCCACATGATTAAGCTACCAGCAGCTACTGCATAGCCTTGTTTTAACATATAAAGTTACTGCAAATATTAGCTAAAGGAGGGAGCACACTCTGGTGAGTACACAAAACTGTTGGAGAAAAATAATTCCAGAGTCTTATTCACTCTAAGTGAAATTTACTCTCTCCACATGCACACCTAGAATCCACATTGGTGGAGAGATCTCTCAAGCGTGGTGAAGCCAACCTGACAACCTCCAATGTGCTCCTCATTTTAAACGTGGCTGTGTGACCACGGCCAGAGCCCAGCTGCCAGCCAAGAAACTTCTGCTGTACATCACATCACAGACTTCATTCATACGCTTGCTGCAGACCTTGAAGAAAAAAACAATGTTTATGGAAGTGTAAGAATTCAGACTTATATTTATCATATTCTTGAACAAAAAGCACAATCATCTCTGCTTCCTTAGGAAAAAAAAAAAATCAACAGATGGATGATGAATTTGCAAACAAAATTGCAGCAGATACTGCTGTTGTACCATATCAGCAGAAATTAATGCATCAGTATTTTTTCTATTTAAATACTAAAGTGAACAATCCTCTGCCCAAACATTTCAGGTGAAAGAAGAAATATCTTTAAAAGTTTGTGAAGTTTCTGCCTGGAGGGATTCTTGTTTCCAGCAGTAAAATTGATTCTTTTTTAATAGTGGCATGAGTAATGACAGGCTACTGACACATATCGATAGCAATGAGGAATTCTAGAGTTAAAGCTGATTATCCAGATCCATTCTCACTGCAGAGCATTGAGTTCTTTCCTGCTGAGTCCTCATCTACAAATTATTTAATTCTTATTCAGTTTTGGTAACTTGCTAGCATGGAAAATGATAGTCAAATGAATGAAATCCCATGTACTGACATTATCATTTTCTTTTAGATCTGTGAGACAGGTGATGGGAAAATTTGATGTTGGACTTAGTGAAGTTAGTGTTGGTATTTAGTTATCTCATTACAACTACTGGAGTTTTAATAGAGGGCTCATCAGTAATTAAGCAACTTGTGTTGCAAGACATAGTTTTAAAAATAAAGCTTGGTTTGACCCAAGGCCTACCATTGCTATACAACCACGACTCTCTGTCTAACATTATCATTTATGTTTGTATCAGTGTGGCAGTGTTTTACACTTGTCTTGCACAGGGGAGGCCGCTAGATCAGATGTAAGATAGAGGAGACAGGCATCAGTCTTTACTCAGGATTTCCTGACTGCATGTGAATAACAAATTTTTCTTGTTTTTTGTAAAAACTAATGCATTTCAAAATATATATATGTAAATAGAGAATATCTGTTTCTTACACTCAAATCGATTAAATTCCATTCACAAGGAACTGGCTCAATTTTCACATTTAGGCTGTTTGCAAGACATATTTTTTGTGACTCCCTCGTAGTAATTTAGCCTTCATTGCTTATAAACAAAACAAACATAAGTGGATGCACATGAGCTGTTCTTAATTCATTCATGGATTTAACATTTGGAATTCACTTTTCCAGCCACATGACTGGTTCTACTAGTCAGACAATAAAAGTTTTCTTCTCTAACTCAGTTTAAGAAACCTTGTAAACAGCATAGCACTTGAAAAATATGTTCCACCATCCAATAAAAACAATGAAGATTACCTGAGAAATAACAACTTTGAACTGAAAGAAAAATCTCATTACATTTTTTATATTTAAAGAAACCTCTTTTTTTTCTTTTTTTTCTTTTTTTTTTTTTTTTTTTTTTTTTTTTTTTTTTTTTTTTTTTTTTTCTGAGGGATATTTCTGCCCTGCTACAGGTATCCTTTTCAGATTTTAAAATACTCTATTTCTTTCCTAGCATGCAGTGAGCAAGGGAGAAGGATTTCTCTTGTCACATTCAAACCAATTCATCACTACCAAACCAGCTTTCCTGTCTGCCCAGGAGCTGCCACATTGCTGACCTCTGCCTCCTTATTCTCCACATGTCTCCTGTTTTACTTTGGCTTTTTTCTGATCAGCAGCTTTGACACTTTACCAGCTCATTTTTGTTATCTGAAAATATTAAATTCTAGGACTGTTTACATTTTAAATTGTAAACTCTTTTGTAGAACATGTGATGACATTTCAGCAGCACAAGCTCCTCTGATGTAAATCCTCCTGTCCCAATAATTGACTACACTGCAAGTACAAATTCCCTGTATTCTCCGCTTGGGATACAGTAAGGTCTATGTCCAAGAAATCTCACTTTCTACAGTGCCTTTTTCCTTTTCTTTTTTTTTTCCCTAATTATTGGGATTGTCTGTTCTATGGCACCTGAAAAAATAACTGCATTTTTCAGTCTTTTGTCTCCCTACTGCTTATAATGCCTGCATGCACACACCCAGCAGGTACAGAATTACTGGATAAATCACTTTGATAAAAACACAGGTTTTGGCAGCCAAACTCATTGATGTTCTGTGCCGTGTGTCTAATGGGTGTGTAACTGTGTTCTAATAGTTCTGAACCTGTAACCCAAAAACTGGAGATAACTGTCTTGATCATTAAATTTCTAGGGTTTTTTCTGCCTTTTTGGTGAGGGGCAGTTGAATAACTAACACAAGTTCAGTCATATAGAAATATATCACACCTCTCAACTCTATTTCTTTGAAATCCCAGAAAAACAGCCACAGCTCATGAATGGTGGGACTTTCCACCACATAGGCAGTGAGCTAGATTGTCTGTTTCTCTCCTGTGAAAAGAAATACTGCACACTTTCAGCACTGATGGAAAAACTGTCAGTGCCCCTGCTTTAAATGGCAGTAGAGCAACTAAAGTATATCATCATATCCTGGGAGACTTGGTTGATATGTTCTCCTGAGATAAAAGGTGTTCATCCCCTATTTTCAAAGAAACTGCCCTAACCACTAAATTAAAGCTTGATCAAAGTGCCCTGGTATGGCTCTGCCCTGCATCACAGAGCAGTACATGAGCATCCACTGAATTCATCTAGTGGATGTTCATGTCTGACATCTAGACCCAAGTCTGACTTTAGTTTGGAGATGAAGGGAGAAATCAGGCCTGTGGTTAGATATCACTATTCAAGATTTCCTGGAATATACAGCAACTATATTCCTCATTAATTGCTGTCTACTTCTGTCAAGATAATACCACAGTAACTCCAGAGAAGTTACAGCACTTACAGTGGTACAGCTGATAGCAAAACTTGGCTCAATGTCCTCAAACATAAATGGATATTTTATCTGTTTAGTACATGCTGTCTCTTTTATTGAAACTGAAACAGTGAGACAAAAGTCATCCTGAAGAGACCAAAAGAAACTTAAATATGTAGTTTTTTCTAAGCATATGAATATTTTATGATTTATGGTTTCCATAGTGCTTACTTACTTTGTTTGTTCAACATTTTGAGTTGTCAGAATATGCACTAGACTGAGCAACAACAGAAAAATGGAAAGTAAGTCAGTAACAAACTTACATTTTTCCTTGGGACACAGACATGAGCATGGACACACTATCAACACTTTGCAAATACCGCACTAATTGTTCAATTGTCTCAAACCAGGACTTTCACACTCCCAGAAAGTATTCAATACACCATTTAAAAATTATTCCAGTCACATTAAAATGTAGAAAAGCCTCAATAAAAAAAAACAATCATAGAAGGAGAAGACAAACCAGGTATATTTTGGAAGAAAACAGTGTGTATTCAGTACAATCAGTTTACCAGATTAGCAAGCTTCTTACTAATATCTACAATGACATGTTTTCTAGCCACATATTTGTGCAAACAGTTTCAGAAAAGGTTAAATATTATGAGGGATTTCTTTAAAATCTGCATTATTGGTATTTCTTTCATTTATAATTCTTTATTCACCAGAATTAAAACCCTGTTTGCACTTAGATTTTTGGTATTGGTTTTAAATGTATCACAACTTGCTTCTTCCTTTTAGGTAATGGCAAGGCAGGAAATAGCAATGACAGACTTTCTTGGGAAATGCACAATATTTTTGACTGTGTTCTCCAAACTCTGTGTTGTCTTCTAGTGAAAAGAAAACAGAAGTATTTAAATTACTTAATTGCCTCTCTAGGTTCTACCTAAACTCTTCCTTAAGTCACGCTCTTTCCTTTCGGTGAACCTCAACAAGGCAAACTGAAAGCTTCCTTTGTTATCCTGGTCTACAGCACCTGAATAGTGGCAAAAAAAAATAATTCAGAGCTCTCAGCAAACGGGTTTCTTTCTCTTACTCCTCCTCAATATCAAATAGATTTTAAAAAATAGTATTTTTCTTTTTTCTCAGTATTAACTAGCAGCAGAAAAAAAAACAAAAATACCATCTCCCTTACATGCACTCATTTTCCTCCTTTTTTTATTTCTTTTGAGCCTCTTTGATTTCTTATGATTATTATTCACCTACATAAAGATGTTACCCTTGATGGTATGAAGTGGTTTTACGTGGAATCCTTGTAATGCAGCAACTCATAACCATAATGTAGGCTAAAATATGTTATCCAAATTGCTGTGGTTTCAAAATTTACAAAAAATATATTTCCTAGAGCAATCTAATTTCTCCTTTTACTACAACAACAAAGTAAACCCTTTAGGAAGACTGTGAATTTCAGCAATTAATTACACAATAATATTTTATAGTTTTCTAAATACTTTAAAGTCCTTTCCAAACATTATGATTCAGTTCCTGCTACCACTCCTCACACAGACTAGGAAAATTAATGGAATTACTCCAAAAGCAAATTATATTTAGGTTCTAGGAAAATTTAGAGTTTGATTCAGGTTTTTTTCTAAGAATTCAATGAATTCTGACTGTATGCATTTTGCAGAATGGGAAGTGGAAACCCAGATATTAGGCAGCTTCATGGAACAAAATGGTGGGAAAATTTCTCTCTTTAAAAATAAAGTTCTTACTCTTAAGTATCTCACTGGTGAAGGGTTCCAAAGGCACCAAAGATTGTCAGCCCCAAAACCATTACCAAAAACCTCAGAACTGTATGCTACCTCACACTATTTTTTTTTTTCTTCTTGTTGTGGTACTGGACCATAAGAACATGAAGAATTAATAATTAACTATTGTTTAGAGTTTCATATTTATTACCTAACTAAAGCCATAATCACATCAAAAAGTTACAGAAATTAGAAGAGTATAATAATAATATCAAAAAATCTTAAATGTTTCAAGCATTCCACTGATATGACAAAGACTTTAGCAGCTACTCAAACCACATGGCTTGCAAAGGCATCCTTTCTCAAACAAAATAATTAAAATTTACATTTAAAGTTTTTTTAAAAAAGACAATGAAAAATACTGGCTTTGTTATATCTGAGTTAGAATTATAAAATTATTAGGCAAATATTGGTTATTTAAAGATATTGAGTCTGAGAGTATGAGCTACTAAGTGAATGTTTAATAAAGTCAGGTACAAATTAAAAAGCTCAATACGTATTTCTCAATTCTGCACAGAAATCCTCAGTTTGGTGGTTGGAACCACACTAAATCAAATTTTTACAAGGTTTCAAAAAAAGCTGCATATATTCATGGTTTCCAGAGGCTAGTCAAGAGCTTGAAATATTGGTCTTGACTATCCAGTCAAGACCAATTCTTTCCACAGGAAAGTAATTCTCAGAGGAAATTATTTGTCACGCTACTTCCAATCTCAAGATCTAAACACAGTCTTTCCTCTAGCCTTTGGCACAACCCATAATAATTGGACCATGGGAGAGAGTGACAAAAAAGTGGATCCACAAGATGCATGCCAAACATCACTACCAGCTCAATAATTTACTTTCTCACCTTTCCTCCCCATCAGGAGTAATCAGTGGCTGAAGTATTAAATGACATGTCGCAGTCATTCACTGATGGAGGAGCAAGACAGAATGACATATTCTGCTGATCATTTATAGCTATTGGTTGTTATAGGATACTAACTTGCAATACACAGCCTTGTTTGAATTTCAGATGAGCAGATGGCCAGATGGATTAGCCTGTAAAATTAATATTCCAAACCCATACACAGCAGGACTTTGTATGGGAGCTAACTGCTTCAAAATCCATGAAGTCAGTTTAGTGGATTTTATTTTCCAGGCCTCGTTTATTATTTCCTCCACAAATAGTGAAACATACAACAGCAAAAGGCAATTCTAGAACACTTTGGTATTTTGGTGCCATGACTTACTTGAATATTTCTTTCCCCACTCCAGGGGCACCCATTTCCAGCACACACTTGGTGAAAAGACCAAAATTCATTTATCTAGCTTACATTAAAATATTTGCATAACCCTACAATGAGGTGAATAGTACATGGAATATAGACATATTTAGGTACCTACTTTTGGCAACAGACTTTAGCAGCACTGTTGAAATTACTCCCAAAACCACTTCTCTGTGCTTTTGAGGCCTCTCCCTGTGTAGGACTGTACAGATACCTGGCAGATGCCATCTGCAGTTCCCAGAATGACCAGAAGACAGATCTGCTGGAGCAGCAAGGAGTGACCCACTTGCTGGCGGTCATAGGGACAGAGTGCAGCTAGCAACCACAACCTTGGAGAAGGGGACAAGTTCCAGCTGTTAAAAACTGAATTTTCCATGTCCCCCAGATCTTTCTGAAAAGCTTACCTCAATTGCAATTAGTCTGTCTTGGCCTCTGACCCACTGCAGATAAACATAATAAAAGTCTTGAAGGAAACTTCTGTTATTTTAGAGCCACCAACTTGATTACTATTGATTACCTACTTGCCTCAATGGTAATTTCCCTTTGTCAGTAACATTTCTGCCTGACTGCTCCTTCTGGGAATTGGGTTTTCTGTTATATTCCTTTTTTCTCTCCAGACCAATTCCAAGAAATACATTTTAGTTATTGTTTTGGGTCAAGGAAGAAAGGTAATAGAAGGGAAGGGCTCAGCTCTAATCATGGCAGGAACTTATTAAAGAAATCCCTCGTTGTTCCAGGGTCACCAAAAAGGTAATTCTACTTTTGAAAATTAAGCTGTCTCACGAAGTAAGTTTTCCTTTCACCCTTTGATGGAGAAAAAGCACAACAATTTAAAATAAATAATATATGAGGCATTAGAATACTTCCATATAGTTACAATCTCTCTACTTAATGAAGTACTCAATGAAGACTGAAAGGATTCCTCCAGTTAAATTACTGTGTGGTGGAAAACTAAGTTTAGAGCTCACTCTGAATATGATGACCCAGCTGAGTGGCTCGGTAACAATGACGTCGGCCTCCAAGTGGCAGATGAGGCTTTTGCTTTATTTGTTTGACAGTAAATATCTGGGCTGTTGCTTAGCAGCCACAGACAGAGACAGAGGCGTTTCCAGACAACATAAACTCCACTGCAGCAGGTAAACCTTTCACAGCAATTACCAAATGGAAATGAGATCTGAACCATCACTGCACCACAACCCAACACCTTCCTTTCCTGCAGATGTTTAATCATACCAATGGCAATTTGGGATTTCTCAATGCCAGTGTGAGAAGGTTTCATATATGTTAAAAAAAAAAATACACTGATTTTGAAAAATTATATGCTGAAAGTCCTAGAAACAGAGACCAAAGTTTTCAAACTTATGTCGTCTGTTAAATCCATATTTAAATAACACGTTATTTTCTCTCAGAGACAATGAACACTTACAACTGTTGGTTCCAGGGAATTTTCATGTGTCCTAGGAGCATTGCATTCATCCAGAACTGAAATACAAATAACAGAGCACCTGACTGAAAAGCTTTTGTGGATGTTTTAACTTGATATTCGTTCTGATAAGCTTTATTTCTATCGTTGCTGTCACAAAAGCATTCCCACTCCAGCCAAAACTCGTGCATGTCACCTACTCCTTCGTGCTTCATTTCCACACAAAGTCTTTTCACAGGACTCACCTCCTAGACCAAAAAAAAAAAAAAAAAAAAAAAAAAAAAAAAAGGAAATGCCAAAGCCACTCTTGCATATCACAGCTGTACAGCTCCAAGGCAGGTATTTCACTGAGAAAGCAGCACTTGGCCTCAGTGAGCAAACAAAAAGGGCCAAATTCTGCTCTCCTTACCCTGGGGCATTCCACCACAAGGAGGAATCTGCATGTGAATAACCCTAGAGAAGAAATGTGTTTCCAGACACTTGAGCTTAAAGACTAAAAAAATGCAGCCGTAAATTCTGTCATCTTATATTTTCACTGAGGGGTTTTTGGGGGTGGGTTGTGTTGTGGGATGTTTTTTTTTACTCTCAGAGTTGATCCACGGGGCATTGTCATTATGTCGCTGTCTCACCTTTCAGTTGACAGACAGACTTCCTGCTGGAGAGACATTATTATTTAACCGGATCCACTCATCCTGCCACTGATTTGTTTTACTTTTGTTCCTGGCAAAGAGCAGCAACTCTAGGTAATGTTTCTTTTCTCATTTGGGCAAGTCCTTCAGAACACTTTAGTAAATTAACCCTATGTAGTTCACTTAGTAAACACAGGATCTCCTGAAAGGATTTATAAAACTAAATTACTTTAGAATTTCCAGACAATCTTTGTTTTTCTTTCGTTTTGTCTGACACAAGCTTAAGAAAAGACTCAGGAAGCAAATGTGAATGTTTAATTCCTCAGCAAACAGAAGTTCTAAGCACAGCATGAGAGAATCAAAGCAAAAAAGAGAGGTTTTAATAAACTATATAGATGAAGACATGCCAACTCTGTTTCTGAAGTAGAAGTATTATCAATGAATCTGCAATATTTTGTTTTCATTACACTATTCTTTTCTAGTTAAGGTTACCCTTCAGACATTATAATCTCTCTCTGGAAATCCACACCTTCAATTTGACCACAATCAATTTTTCATTCATTAAGTTTAGGATGCATGTATTTATATTTGTGTATAAATATTTATGATACAACCTGTACTATACGCCTCTGTTCAAAAAGAAGTAGGAGGCTTCCTAAAAACATTAGTGACTAAAATTTGTTCATTTCAGTAACATCAGGCCAGACAATTATAAAATTCTTTTACTTTCATTTACAGATCTACTAAGAAAACATATTCAGCAGAGCTGAGTTCAATGGGATATTCTCCCTACCACACTGTCAGAGATTAGAAATTTCTATCAGGTGTTAACAAGTCTTTAAAACATTACGTTATAGATGCCATTCATAAAAATTTCCTGAAGGACCCAATTCCAACTTATGTATTGGATACAGAAAATTATCCAGTTAACATAAACAAGCCTTGGTCTAAACTGTAGAGTGACAGCCACCCACCACTAACTTTATACATATTTTCTTCTTTCTAATTAGAAAATTTGGAATATAGTTTGCTCAGGAGTGCCTGCAGACTAAATGAAGGATTTCTCTTACTACTCACTTTCTTGTTTCTTCACTCCCCAAATGCTCCAAGAATCACCAAGACACTTTCCAAAGTCTCCATTCATGCAGATTAAAAAAGAAAAAAAAAAGGATTTTTGCCCAAATAGAGAATATTGCAATGAGTAACTACTAGAGACATAAGCACAAGGGAAGACTCCAGAGATTCACAGGCTCAGGGACTTGCTTTATATGAGAAAAATTAGATGGTTAAAAAAAAATTCTGACGTTCAGAAGTTAGGCAAGATTATTTCCAGGCCCCCCAGTTAGGATTTAAACACATAAAGGAGACAGAGGAGGATCATAAACATATGTGTCACCTACTTACAGCCTGAAAATAAACAAAGCTGCTTTCAAAACCTGTATGAGTACCAAGAACAGTTCCGCTCCAGAGCAGAAAACTCTGCAAGCTAATTTGGAAGAGGACAACATTAACCTGTGCAGAGCTTCAAACTGGATTAACCCTTGTACAGAAATTAGCTCAGTTAAAACCTGTTTAAAACCTGTTTAATAATATAGGAGAGTTGAGAACACTCCTATAGTCCCCCTACCCTGGAGAATACCTTAAGGGCTGTGCCCAGCAGAGGTGGCAGCAAGAACTCTGCTAGTTCCAAAATGGAGAGAGGATTTCTCAAGCAGGATTAGTATGTTAATGCCAAAGAAGCATTAACAAAAACCATCAGCAGCACAGAAAGCAAAGTGAAGCACAAGCAGATGGGACAAGAACTGCAGATGGCCTTTAAGACCATCCTGCCCTGGAGGAGCCACACAGGGGCTGATGCCTTGGTCTGACTATGAGGAAAAAAGGTATTTTGTAGGAATTTTGAGACCAACTAGGCAATGTTGACTCGAAAGTGAAGATCTTTAATATAGTGACTAAATGTGCAAACAAAAACATTCAAAAGAATCCCTCTGAAGTCCCTTGTGATTATCTGCCTGGACTCCCTGTCCACCCTGTAGGCACTCTCCTGGATCTCTGGGGTTCAGCAAACTCCTTCCCCTTCCACACTGCTGCAAATCCTCTTTCCCCTGAGCTGAGCTTATTGGCAATGACCAGTCCAGAGGTGAACATCAGCAATTTGGCAAATCCAAGCCAACAATGCACAATACTAAAACCAGCACAAGCTCCCAGCCAAAATTGGTGGATGGGTGAAAGTGCTTAGGAACTTGTGCAGCAGGAGGAGATAGCCCTTCAACCTCAGCATTAAATGCTACTTATATCCAAAGAAATTGACATAGTGTGGCCTAGCACCCATAACTTCTCTCTGCACACAGCAGTGCATCCATATAGGTGTTCTCTTCCCCTGTAAATACTCTGCCCTGTGCATTTAAAGCTGTGAATACTTGAAGTTAATAGCTTTTGACTTCAATCCATAGGCAGTACAGGACCAATTACCTAATTACATATGTAAAAATCTGTTTCCCTCACCAGAAAAAAAAAACAAAATAAACCAAGCAAACAAACAAACAACAATCAAAAAATTAACAAAAAAAAAAAAGAGGAAAAAAAGGAAAATAGCAACCAAACCACACCACACAAACCCACCCACATCTGAGTACAACCCAAATAAAGTACATTATTTATTTATTTATTTATTTATTTATGACTAAGTCAGGACAGCTTAACAAGAGAGATTTGCAGCAAGGTTTTTTGTTAAGTGTAAACTGCTGTTCCCTTCACTTTCAGTCTTACTGCTATAGTTAACAATTATTACACTTAAAGACAAAGCTGCTCTGAAGGAGAGCAAGAGCTGGAACTGCCAGAACTGAGGCTGAGATATTCAGTTAATAATTTAGCAGCAGCTATTTATCAGGATACCCAAGTTCACATTCCTCCTTTTCCCCACAGAAATGTCTTCTTCGTGACGGAATTTCTTTGGGAGGTCACTGCTACAGAAGAGAGTGAATAGCTCTATCTGCAAGAAAATGCCTATTTCTGGCTCCAAGAGTTGGTCTGGATAATTTGCAGACTTCTTGAAATGAATGGTAATAACATTTTTTAAAGAATATTAAATCCTCTATGCTGAACTCTTCTGCCATGCTGCTGCATTTCATCTGATTTGAAAATAATCTAGGTTTTGCCCTAGTGCAGTTCTAGCTAGAGATCCACACAAAACATGCAAATTAAAATAAAAAAGTATAATTAAGCTCTTCTCTATTTAAATTTTAAGTTTAGGTAGAAGAAGAATGAGAGTGATTAAAGTATGTCCAAAACATAATGTCAAATTTTGGACTGCTGAAAAGAGCTCATTCATATCTTGTTATAAAAAAAATTTTTAGTCACATGCAGTATTATTATCTATTAAATATTACTTATTTTTTCAGAACTTTACAGCTGCCATTTCAGGTAAATGGTACCATTATTTCTATTTCTCTGTAACAGAGTCATCCAAATTAAACAATATTTCTGCAGTGCCTCATCAAATATGATATACTCATCATCTGTGATATACAAATGGAGATTTTGAACTACAGGCTGTGAAAATATGCTCTAAAGTAAGAAAGGTGGTGTAAATGAAAATCATCTGGGGGAAAAAATTAGGTTTTGACTCATCTTCTTAGCCAAGCAAGGCAAGGCATTTAACCAAAGTAAGTTTTAGTGATCAGTTCTCCAGATTAAAAATATACATTTCTGTACCTTTTAAATGCTTGTGTGTTCTTCTATATCATTTTTTGCTATGGACAGGAGACAAATTTGAGGAAGTTTTATTTCACTGAGATCCAAATTCATCTCACTAACTGCAGGAATTTCTCTGGGGTGCCTAATTAGGAGGCACATCAACAAAGGTTGCCTATATAAGTCAATGCTGAGAGACAGCTTTAAAGGATAATTCAGTGTTGCTACTCTAAAATTGCCTCTTCTCATGCTCTATAGAACAGGGCTCCTAATCTCAGCTGGGTATTACAATTAGTTGAAATTAATTCTGGCCCCATCCCTAGGGTTCCTACAGTAAAAAAAAAAAATCCTTTTCTCTTTCATTCTGAAAGAAAAAGAAACATTTTTTTAAAACTCACAAACCCAAGAAACACATAGGACAGACGCTCCTGTCTTTCACTTGGCCCTGCAGGCTTCTGAAAACCTATGGAAAATACCATTCTCACTGGTGTTATGGCTTCACAAAGTCATAACCACTGCCCCTGCCTTAGACTGCATTCAGTATTCCCAGTAGACATTTCTCACTATCTCCCTTGAACTTCAAATTCACCCCATTTCTAAGCCATTCCAGTCCCCAGGAAGGATCTTCAACAGTCTCAGGCTGAATAAAAAAGAACAATGATGTGGCTCCCCACTGCAAACCTGCAGTGTTTCTGAACACAGATGGAAAAATTAAAACAGAGCCCAGAGTAACTCTGTGCACGCATGATCCAGGATTTGGTGCACCCTGGAATCCTGAGGGTACAGCCCTCACAAAGGTAATCTGCTCTCTAAGTAATCTGGTTGTGAATTTGACACAGGAAGAGCATAAAGGCATGAAATTAAAAATTAAAAAAAAAAAAAAATCAGGTCCACATATTTATATAACTTCTTCTCAGGGTACACTTTACCTCATTCAAGGGGCACAAGCTCCATTAACCCAGCCAAGTTCAGTATTTTTTCTATAAACCAGGTTAAAAAAAGCCAGGTTAGTGACATGCCAACAAAGTAAGAGTCATTTAGGAATCCCAAGTGAGAATATTCAGTTTTCTAGGGTTCAGATGGGGATGGAGAAGAGACAAAACTATATTTCCCAATAGTTCTTTGCTTTAAAGACTAAATTATTTTTCCCCAAAACAATGCCTTGTTCAGGAAAAAAACAGTGCTGTTTCATGCTTTCATGCTGTTCTACATGATAGATGAAAAACTAAATGAAAGAATTAAGGAGGTGTTTTAGCTTGGTTTTACAGTCAAAATTCATGTCTGTGTACTCTGGAAAGGCTGCAGTGAATGAAGAATTTAGGAAATTGTGATATGAGAAAAAAGAAACAGGAAAAAGCAAACCCTAAAGAAATAGAGATTGCATTGTCTAGTGTTCTTCAACCAAGACTTTCAAGAGTGGCTAATGATTTGGGCTTTTAGTGTGCCTGAATTGCCTATGTGGCAGTTAATTTCCAGAAAGTACTGAGTATATTTCCTCTGCAAATGAAGCCTCTTGAACCAGTATGTATTTGGGAAACAAAAAAAGAAGGCATGGAAAACTTTCTTTAAATTTAGTATATTTTTTTAAACACCCACTTAGCTACAATGCCCAAAAAAACACTTGGAAGAAATAGTGTCATTGTGATCAGATTACCTGCTGTATAATTACATATGCATATGTAATGCATACCCCTGAGATATTCAAACTGATTGTGAGGAAAATTTGAGATGATAATGTATTATCTGAGACATGCAGAGTTTAAAAATAGGCAGAAATAATGCCTCCAGACATTTTTTATTTGCTACACCAAGATGACACTCTTCAAGTATATTATACATTTACTAGAGATTGAATTTACCATGTTAGTGATTAGCCATAATCTATTTCAAAAAGGTGTTTTGCAGAAATTTGTGGCCTTTTTTCCCAAGTGCAGAGGCTCTCCTGCAGTTATAGATACAACCATATGTGAACCCTGCAGAATCTGATAGGTTTAATTTGCATTTAAGGGTTCATATAATTCATACAACTATCAGACCAAGTGGGACTACACAGATTATTTCAAGGAAGTGCGTGCTTGGCTGTCTATAGGATTAGGGCCTTCCCCATAATCTCCACTTCCCCAGAACCTCCACAGCTACCCTGATATCTGAACACTTGTTCCAATCCACTTGAAAACACACCACAGCACACCGAATCACTATGTGATTGCCATGGCACTAATGTGCCATTACTTGGTTTTCAAGTTCCACAGGAGTTTATTCCCAGCAAAATACAAGATGTAAGCAGCGGCACACAAGATTAAATC
Source organism: Pyrgilauda ruficollis (assembly GCF_017590135.1). Lineage (NCBI taxonomy): Eukaryota > Metazoa > Chordata > Aves > Passeriformes > Passeridae > Pyrgilauda > Pyrgilauda ruficollis. The sequence continues at coordinate 10,811,451 of NW_024510321.1, forward strand.
CCCTACCTCCAGCAGTTTCACAGAAGTTTTGCATGATGTATGTTCATTACACAAAGCTAAGTGCCCACCAATCAAACTGCTATGAATGCCCCCAAACTGGTTATCTCTTTAGAAGATAAAGTGTGCTGTTTATATAACTTATTAAAAATTGCACCCTTGCATTCCTTTTTCAGATAAAAAGTGTGAGGGCACTGCTTTATCACTTTAACTATGTGTTTCTTTGAACATATTTGTGCTTTAAAGTAAACACCAATGCTATTTTTTTACGACTACTAAAATCAAAACACATCTTCTCAAACTAATCTGTACAATGGCTGGGAAGAGCCTTTGATTCAGTACCGTAATTATAAACAGGCACTTAAGTCAGATGTACTAAAAGAGCATCAGTCATTTAAAATCAAATTAACAGTTTGATTAATCAAACACCAGACTGTCAAGTCAGATAACATACCTGATGGCTTTGTTCAGTTACCAAAGAGGGTTTCCACTTAAAGCTCCACGGAATTCATCAGGAAAACAAATTTTACTCAAGCAGAAAACTTTGGTTTTCTTCAAATGTGCTCTGTAGTATTACTGGTAACATTTTCAGGACAAGCCAAATTCAGATTCACTTTCATGCAGTCACATGGCAGAAATGGGCAGATAGATTTCCTGTCTTGTTGAGGTCCAATCTCCAGGCAGAAAAGTGCAGTGGGATTCAGGTGGATGTGCATTAGCAGCATCAGGTTATGCATGTGGGGTGCACCAATGTGGGAGGAAACCATTTATTGCCTTATTTCCCAAAGTTAGTGATTATTTATCAGAATATGCATGAGAGGCCAGTGCACCGCATAGGAGACATTGCAGACATTTGACACCTTAAATTTCCCCCTCCATTAGATTTTCTTTTTCTACCATACCACTGAAGATTGGTCTCCACAAACACTTGGAAAGACCCTGCAATTTTGTTAAAACCCCAAAATGCAACATACCATTACAGTCTCAGAGTAACAAAATGCACAGATGAGAGTACGGAAGCATTATGGAAGACACCACCCCTGTGTTCCAAAGAGCAGGGTATTCCTCTGTGAAACTGGGGCCCAATAAACTCAAGAAATTGTCACTGAAGAATTGTCCTCTGAAGCAAAGCAACTCCTCATTAATCCTCTGTAAGTACAAAACACAGCAGCATATCTGGCAGGAGGTGTCTCCAGATGTGTTCTATTTGATTCATGAAGAAAAACCAAGTTAGTCAATACAGAAAGAAGGCATACATTTCAACTGACCAGGGAGGTTTCAAACAAAGAGAAAGGAAAAGCCATCTTTCTTCTGCAGTATCCAAATTTTCCTGGTGTTGGATAATGTTCCAGGTTTTGTTTTCAACCCCTTAGGTGTCACAAGCAGCCTGAAAACAACTAAGAAAGAAAAGCAAGAGAGACTTTCTCGCGGCATGGGCTCACCCACTCTTGTTAGACAACAGAGATTGCACCTATGGCCAGCACTCTGAGCTGTGCAGCAGCAGCAACCAGCAGATGTGTGCTTCTGGGGACAGGCCTGCTTTCAAAAGCATCACTGCAAATGCATGTCCTTTGCAGTGTCTGATCCACAGCCCATTTCCAACATGGCAAGGAAGGATAAAATGGAAGCATGCCAAGTATACCAACATAAAACCTCTAAATTCAGAGCATACAATTAAAATTAACGGGAATAGGGACCAATTCCAGATTAAACAGCAGCAAAGGAAAATCCTGAAGAAACAAGCCCCATCACCCCATACACCAAAGATCTTTCTGTCGTGATTCAGTATGCTGCCTGCATATATCTATGGCTTTGTAACCAAAGAAAAAATCAAAAATTCCTCCTGTAAATGGTGTTTTGAAAAACTGATAATTTCTTGGCTTCATTCCATAACTGCTTTTGATACTCTTCCATTTATGATTATGATTCAAACTTTAAATGCCTCTATGCTTCCAGCCTAAAATACATATTATTTGCTAGTTGTATTCTGAATGACAGTTCTTTCAAGGTGTCTGCCTGTGGGGCCATTTGGGGGCCCAAACAGCCTAATTCAACTTCATGCATTTTAATGTTCAGCGCTGCCCATTGATGAGCTCTATTGAATGTGAGAGACCTAAAAATATGCAGAAAGTAATTGTCCAGTGGGATATTCCCCCCCTTTCCCCAATTACAAGTAAAACTCCTTAGACTTGTTCTTAAAAAAAATAAAGAAGCAAGGAAAAAACTTTAACCCACTGCTTAAGTGTGTTAAGAATGAAGCAAGGATCGCGGGTTATAAGAAATCTAAAGGCTTATGGTAAAAGCATTTCTCTTGCTTACATTGGCATAAAGACAAAAGGTTTCAAAGAAAATGTATGTGGGCTTTGCCAGTTCATTACAGTATTTCTGCTAAAAAGAATTTCCCGCACAGGTCACAATCCAATGATATATGAACCGCAATGTCTTCTGAGGCTTGGATCATGTATGCCATGAAAATTGTGGCTGCTTATCTAATCTCTGAAGTTTCCTTTCTTCCTTTTCCCTTCACAGTCTTGATCTCTCCCTCCACAGCTTCATCTAAATTTATTACTACTCATACCAAACCTTCTTACTGTTTTTAAAATATCATGAGTAAATGCCACCAAAGTATTTTTTTTTCCTTCTTCTAACCACGAATATCAGTCTGATAGCTGTTTCAGAAACCAAACCTCAGGAAAAGAGAAGTGGTAACTTATCACAACACCAAGATTCAAAGCCTGTATCTGCTGGAGTGAGTTCTCCTTTCATATCCACAGATGTTTCCTCAGGACTGAATGAACAAGAATTCACCACCTCCATCCCACAGTCCCACGGCAAAGACATGCCCTAGAGATTGTAGATACTGCATACAAAAACTCACCTATGCATTTGCACAACTATATAGGCAATTTGGACTTTAAACTTTTTATTCAAAACCATTACACTTGGAATTGATACAACTGTTGTTCCTTTTTAAAGCAAATACTCGATCTTCAAGCTAGATGGACCATCAGATACTGATGACTAATGAATGGCTATGTATTGTTTCACCTTTAATCCTCATTGGTATTAATGGGGCACAGTTTTCAGTCTGGGGCACCTAATAGCAAGCAACCTCTTCCCTTTGTGTTTGAAATACCTGATAGTCTATACTGATGCAGGAAGATTTTAGAAGAAAGAAAATTTGATCAGTAGTATTCTCTGGAAAAATCAATTTTAACAAAATACAAATGTGATAGTTTCTAATAAACAACGGCTGATGTATTTTTTTAAAATTTCCATTATATTTTTACTTCATCACTTCACTTGTTATACACCTTTGCCATAAAATACTGATATGCAGCACGTGTCAATACTAGCAAAGCAAAATCGCCTAAATATCAGGTTACAGTAATTCAGAGTTTTAAAAATTAAATTTCTCTGAGTTTCCATGCCATGAAAAACTTCAAGCTTCTCTCCAAGTTAGAACAAGAAGAGAAGCCTTCATATTTTATCCTGAGCAACAGAAAAATGCCAGCAATATATTACATAATTAAGAAACTTAATTTCATGGCCTTGGATGAATATGAACCTGCTCAAGATAGATGTGAGCTTCATTTTTAGAAAATCTCAGAAACATAAAATAATGATCAAAACTCAGGACTGAATTTCTAAAAATTTGGGCTTCTTATTTTTCTTATATATTTTTACTAAAAAGACAAACACATGCAAATGAACAAACAAACATTTTCCCAAAAGTATAATCCCTATTCCACATCCTGATGGACATTTGGCTCTGTCACTGACACACCATTGTCTTGGGACACACATGGGAAATTTCAATCTACAGGGAAAATAGAAATGACTTGACCCCTTTAACCTTGGCACCATGGCCTGTGAAGATTTAGGACAATGGATTTTGTATTCTCCTTCAGAATACCTTTCTGTGCATTCCATACTCTGCTGGAATAACACAAGAACACTGCATTGTAAAATAATGACTTTGCTAATAAATTAACAGATTTTACTCTATAAGAGAATCCCTACATAGGAAGGCATTTTAAAGTAAGTGTAATAAAATAGTTTCTTTTCCTATACATTGGCCAGTCAATTTGCCCAAATTCCATAGAAAAGGCCACTTTTAGCTGGCATCCAGGCAAATCATTATCACACCAACGCCTCAATTTTCACTAAAAACAACAATACCTTACTCCATTTTTAGGCTCATATTTTGCCCGAAGTCTAAAGTCATCTTAAAAAAACCCCATACAAATATTTACTATATTTCATAATTTTCTAAATCAAATTCACTTAAAGTATAAGCATATGAAATGAATACCAGAAGGGAAAACTTCAGACAACTGGGTAAATTCATGTCCTTCCTTTGATGTAAGAAAAGATTACACTCTTACAACATTCAGATAAAACTAATTCAGGTTGAATCAGTTCAACCTCTCACTCTCAAGCAGGTGATCAATAAAACAGAGCTTTAAAATGGTCAGAAAGACAGTGAACTTCTCCAGAAGTCCATCTCAGCTGAAATCTACACTCAAACTACATTTGCTTTAATCTGGCATATATAACATAGATATGTCATCTGGCACACTAATGTATATATTCCTCACTATTAACAAGAATTTGTAGGAGTCTGGACCATTTCCTACATAAATCTGAGGGGTGTAATAGAGAGAAGTCTTTCACAATATGTCACTGTGATTCTAATTGCATTAAAACTTTATTTCACCAGAAACTGTGGCCCTTCGTATATGTGCTCCAGAGACTTTTCTTTTACCCTTTGAATTAGTTTTAAATACCGGCTTATGCAACTGCACAGAATATTAGCACTCAAGGGAAAAAGAAATAAAAAGAAAATAAAAAAAAAAAAAACAAACAAAAAAAATAAAGAAACAAAAAAAAACCACACCAAGTGTTACAAAAACAAACAAACAAACAAAATAAAGAAACAAAAAAAAAAACCACACCAAGTGTTATAGGAGGAGTTGTAACCAGCAAAATTCCAGAAATAGGGAAGAAATGGGATTAATCTAATAGTTTTTTCATATTGATACTTGCTATATCTTTAGAACAAACATTTATAGAAATTAAATCAAGACTTTCTCAGACTTCCTGCTTCCTTTGTAACATTCTCTCTCTTTCTGGTGTACATACTGCAGGACAGATTTAGCTCCCTTTTCACTTGGCATCTTCAGATCACGCTTTCCAAAGAGCATTTGAAAGAGAACTGCACCCAATTCAGTCAGTCCAGCAGACCTAAGGATGTGCACAGGACAAGAAGCTCTTCCCACAGCAGACAAACCATTCCATACTGTTCTTTGTATTTTAATTCCAGCAGGTATTTCTCAGCACTAATCAAAAGGACACTTCAGTCACCTGCACACTGTTGCAGCATTGTTTTAAACATCTGAAAGGTCAATACCAATAAAAATATGTGCTCATAGTGAAGAGTTCCATTTTTGACGTCAGCTGCCCAGCACATCTTGCTTCTGTTCAAACATTGTGCAGTCTAAAACCAGAGACTGGGCACAGCTTAACTGCAGGCTCAAAAAGTACAATGGAATTCACCCCTTTTCCCCCCTTTTTCTTGCTGCAACGTGGATAACCATGGTTCAAGTAGCAATTGGGGTCACATGTGAATTTACTTGCCCCCTTCCAGGGCAGTTTTCCCCAGCTGTGGGCCTGAAAAGGTAACTTGACAATGTTAAATTCAGGCCTCTTTTCTTGTACACTCACCAAGAGACAATAACATGGGGCCAGGCCTGCTTTCCTGACTGCAGAGATTCAGGAACAAGAGTGTGTCACTTAAACAAAAGAATGAATTATTTATTCCATTGCTAGCAGAACTCTAACTTACACTTTACAGCCTTACATAAACATCTATGATGTAGAAAGAGAAGGTGCATCTAAAGCAAACTGAATATCCCCTCAGACGAACTGGCTTCTCCCACCTCAGCTGAAAGCATGGGCACGTGTGCAATACAGCAACAGCTGAACACCCCAAGTAAGCTTGGGACTCTTTGTGTCTGGTGCTTCAACCACAAATGCCAGGGGATTTTGCTACAAAGAATGTACTATTAAAAACAAACAAATAAACAAAAGAAAACCAGAAAAACAAAAACAAAACAAAACAAAAAAAAAAAAAAACAGGCAAGAAGATTGAGAAAATAGGCTTATTTCTAGATTATTCCTGTAAAAGTGAGGCACACACATAACACCAGAAGGGTGTACAAAGTACAACACCCATCACGGTATCTTATGTTACCTAATCAGAAGGTTACAATTTCCTTTTTACTTCAAATGCTTCCAGAACATGTGAACATATACCATTTCCTTCTTCTGAGTAAAACTGTATATCCAGTGGATTTTCATATTTTTGGACAGCACAACGTTCCTTGAAATTACTCCAAACCTGAATAACAATGTTTTAGAATGAACTCCAGTCACAGCTTCACTCATCCTCAGTGGTGATCCAGCTCTGGAAGGGGCTGAAAATCAAAAATACCCAGATCCCATGTATTCTTACCCAAGGGTGGCCATGCCAGGTCAGACCAAAGGTCCATCTGGTTGGATATTCCGGCTCTGGCAGTGGCTAATAGCAGAAGCCTAAGGAAAAGTACAGAAGCAAGGCAAGCACGTCGTGATCCTTCCCCTGTTAAACTTCCAGCATCCTGCGGTTTCAAGGCTTCCTAAGCCAGAGGTTCTGACAGCAGTTTTATACGCTGAATTACAGGACTCAAATCCCCAGCCCTTTATTTTGTGTAACAACAGGAGAAAGAAATGTTTTGCAGTTAATTAATTCATGTTTTTTAGCCTCAATACAATTTAGGTGTTCCTGCTGCAAAATTACGTTTGTTTAGGCACATTTCCATGTCACACATCTCGACACGAATTCCATCGATCTTCTCATTTCACTTGCTGTTTGAAGCTGCAAAGAATCCACAGTTTGTCCATAAGAGATGCCAAAAGCCTAGAAACTTATTACACACTGCTCACAGTGTGGGTTCAGATACATTATCAGCATAAAAAGAAAAAGGCAAATTAGGCCACAGTAGGAGAACACATTTTTAATATTACAGTCTGCAGTTTGCATCTCTAATTTAATGCTGCTTCTTCCCAAAGTTATGCTGCATCATTCTAGGTTGCTGAATTGAAGAGATGTCAGTGAGCTAAAGTTTTACAAGTGGTTGGGCAATGCAGATAGACAGTGCTCTTCAGGAATTCCAGAGAAACCTTCAGGGCCAAAGTGAATGAGATGTTTTTAAAGAATTCTTTGGGCATTCAAATTTATAGAAATTAAGAATGAACATGCTTGGTGTATGAAATTTAGGGAAAAGGGAGATTTTAGCACATCCTTCCAAAAGAACAGAAAGGAAAAACACTCAGCACCTGTAAGCAAATTGTATACACCCTCTGCTAATGCTTAGTTCTGTTGGTTAAATACACACACCACACACACACAGTCACATAAATTATCATCTCAAGAAATCATTGCTTACTGAGGGGATTATCTGTGCCATTGTGGCTTCTCTCTGGAGCTGATAGATATCTTTTGCATCCTATCTACTGTTTACTCCAGCTACAGCAGAAATCTTGAAAGTAGATATCAAAGAAAAGCAAAGAAATGCAGTCAGCGAGGAAAAGTAAGTTGCAAAACTTCTGGTTTCATGATGTGTCTTCCCAAGATTCCGTTCAACTAGGGCAACTATGTTTTGCTTAATTTAAAATTTAATTTAAAGATGGTGAATCTCCCAGCTAAGGATTAGATAACTGGTATTGAAGAACCTCAGGGACAGTGAAACTTAAAGTTATGCTAGTTTTATGAAGTCACAGATTTTTCGGTTTAGGAAGAAAAAAATCAGACAACTCATATACATGAAAAGCTTTGACCTAGTAAGATGGAAGCAGAAAGGAAAAGAGCTAGCACCTGTTTGCTTTACACTAAACAGAAGTCTTTAATATTAGACAGGTTCAATTTCAACAGTTCCAGTACCCTGAGATTTTATAATACCATTAAATGAGATGGACTTATCAGAGTTTACCCATTAAAATTACTTCCAAAAGATGTTGAGTTCCCACCTGGAAAGTTTACTTTGATATAACCAGAGGATGTACATGTGTGCACCACAAAACCAGTCACCAAAGAACACTATGTCTGCCCTGGCTGCTAGCTACCAAGTGGCAGGCACAGTAGAAAATTATTCAGAATTTCAATTAATCTCATGATTATTCACCCAGCATTTCATTTAATATTCTTATAGAAGGTCATTTTGCATTGTCCAAAATAAGCACCCTGCTACCATGAGATATTTCCTTCATGCAAACTAAAAATTCACAGTACAGGACCATTTTCAAAAGAACTACATAACAGTCAATATTCATGTCAGCAAATTGTTATCAAAAATTGCAAAAAACTAGCTGTTCTTTATGATGGATATTCAACATGTTTGGGCCTCTTCTGCATTTCTTAGCTTGCTCAGGGGAATAAGCAGTTTGAGACCTTTTGGTCTCTATTATAATCTAAAGTATTGTGTTACTTGAGCAAACAAATTAAACATAGCAATTAACTGGGAAGAAGGTGTCTGTGATTCTTGATATCCTGAAGTGGAATTAAGTTACCACTGGCACTCATATAGCAAACATATTATTACTGCTGGATGTTTATTCACCAATACAGCAGGGCTTCAGACTTTTTAAATTAAATTTACATGGACACTATTTAAATAGAGAATCAATGGTGCATATGTCTGTAGCATTTGAGATATGTATAGTTTGCTAGACTGAATCACCAGGTAAGGTTTTAATTAGCTTTTATTTCTTTTTTTTTTTTTTCAGGAAAATATATTAGAAGATAGGAGGTGTTTAAAGATATTAGACTCATTTGTCAGCCTCAGGCTGATTAGAACATAAATTCCACACTGCAGCTAATAATTTTAAAATTCCATATTCAAGTCCTAGAACTCTGACAATAACACCATGAATCCTGGGACACAATTCATCTCATCCTGCTGATCTGTCATTTGCACTTCTGAGTAGTATGTTGCTGTACTGCTGGCCAAGCGAGGTTTAGGAAAAGGTTCTTTTTTAAATTTTTAATTTGATAGGTGGTACACTGTTACTCTGAGCCTCTAATGGAGGGTCTTTAATCATTTTACCCTGTTGGCTGCTCTTTTTAAATAAGCTTTCCCTTTTTTATATGGTTTTCTTTTTTTGAATTTACATATTACTACAGTATAGGGGTTTTTTCCTTCCTCAGGACACAAACTTTTAATTTGTCCTGATCTCTTCAGCCTGAAATGTAATAACATCTTGAAATACATTCTGTGCCAGGTTGAGGATTACCCAGACATCATTTCTACTTTTTTAACTTTTGGCGATCACTAATCGAGGAAAACTTTCTAGAAAATACCAAAGCTGGTACTTGTTAGTGGCAAAAATGCAAGTCTGAACTGTTTCTGATGCACTAGAGAAATTCCTGTGCCACTGAGTCAACCCCTGTGACTGTCACAAACCACAAATCATAGGTTGCTGATTAATAAGGCTCATAAATATCTTTCATACTGAGGTAATATTTTTATGTAGGAAAAAAAAAACAGGAATTGCCCAAACTGCTTACAATCACGATGTTAGAGCATAATATTAAAATTTCCTTATTTTTTATATAAAAGAGCCATAAAGTTATTCCATCTTGCTTATATTTTAAGTATATAGTAAGGAAAATCAAGTAAAATGCAGTTTAATACTCTGTTTCCAAGTCCACAATTGGTGGTAATTTTACAATGTAGCGGCTAGAATCTCAAAAAACCTAAACAAATCAGAAAACTTGCCTAAAAACTTTCACTGCCACAGCATTGTTATAAGGAGGAAGGAATTCTGCTAGACATAGACAATAGAAATCCTGACATAACTGAAGTGGTATCACACCCACCACCACACAAAAAAATCCCATTTTTTGTAAATAACAGTCAAACTAAACTCTGGCAAAAATTGTTCTCATTTAAAGCTGTAATTATGGAATTTGCAGTCTAAATTATGGAAATTTGTAAGTATAACACAACCAATAAACCTTGCATAGATAAAAACAGCCTTAGCCACATCCATAAAATAGCAGTTAGCAGAACAGTGGTCCTTAAACACAGGCAGAGCAAAGACTAATGCTGATTTAGCACCAGACCCAAGGTCTGTGTGCATGGACACAATCTGTATCACTTTGACTATTACTGCAAATTGATTTTGAGACATACTGGAAAAACTAACTTTAAAAATCAAAAGCAGGCAACCAGATTTTCAGAAATGTGTGTGTTTAAATGTAATTAAACATGAGATTTACACTGTTTAGATACAGTTGTGTATCTAAGCTACAAAATAAATAAAGCACAGTAGCACATATATTATTCAGTTCACATTAAGTCCTTCACCTTTGGAAGTGTAATGGTATAGAGTATTGGATTAAAAATACTGGCCCCATGTATTGTTAAACTGGTTGTCAGTGGAACTTACCACTGCTGAGGCTAGATTTTCAGGAAAATTCAGCATGCAACATTTAGACACCTAACTCAGCAGACAAGCTTTCAAAGGAACTTTGTCCCCATTTTGGCACAGAAATGTATTGATTAGATTTCCAAGAACTCAATCCTACACCTTGTCAGGTAGTTGAGGCCCTGCTGTCTTGCTTCTGTTTGGAATGGAAAGAATGTAAAAGTCCTGTTTTATTGAACAGAAAGGGGGGAAAAAATCAATACCAAAGGTGAATATAATTACCTTGAAATCTACATCTGCCCTTCCATCAAGGACTATACACCTAAGCTCTGTGAAAACCTTCACAGTCCCTGTTGCCATGTTTACTTCTCTTAATTCTTTCACCTTTTTGTTCACTGATGTCCCTCATACAAGGACACCTGCAAAGCAGTTGAAAGAATTCCCTGGAAAGCATTCCCTCTGAATTTCTTTTCACATTGGTTTTAGTTCAGTTTTGGCTTTTCCACAGTCTTGGGCATTGGCTTCTTATTGTTTCTACCATTGCTGCATAAAGACAGGGGTCACCATTCTTTCCATTTAGAATGAGTGAAAAATGATTATTGCTGGTGAAGAGCAGCTGGAAAGATGCCACCTTTAATAAACACAAAATAAAATGCTGCACAGAAATTGCCCTAAGGGCTGTCATAGCATCAGTGTGAGCTATCAGTCATAACTGGATCAGGGATCACTGCAGATTGGAGAAGGCAGCTGTTGCTGCCAACAGGAGTTGCCCACTCCTATGCTACAGGGCCATTCTCCTCCCTTCAGGCCCCCATGGCAAGGAATTCTGCAGCAATGGGAGCACTCCTGCCCTGCAAGAGCCACATGAGCCATCCCATCTGGCTTTACAGCCTGCACTAGCAGCACTGTAACAGCATTTGCAACTACTTCTGTGGGACATCTTTTGTTTCTATGAAGCTGACAGCCTCCCAAGTGCAGCTCCTCTCTGGTTAACAGTGAGCACTGCTCAGGGATACCAAGATGATACCGTCGGTTCCAGCATTTCATCTGATGGCATCTCCCTGCTACCATGTGCAAAGCTTCACACAGCCTTTTATCCCAAGCCCCTGCTTTTACATACACATTTACAGCTGTTAAAATTACCAGCATCCTTCACCAAAAGCACATTCCTATGAATTTATCATTTTTACAGAAAGCTTTCTGGATAAAGGGAATTAAAACTGCTCTTCAAAATGACGCAGATTCTTGTAGTGTGTAGTAAACATCACACTAAAAGGGGAAAGAAAAAAAAAAAAGGGCATTCCAACAGCTGTCAAGCATCAAAGATTTCATTTCAACATTATGTCAAAACCCTATGATGCTCTAAGGTTCATCAAAACCTGAGTACATCTCCAAGGCAGATGTCTTGACTCCTGAGGCTGTTGACTGGCTGGATTATAGAAAAGTTACCAAAAAAAAAAAAAAAGTGCCCATGCATCTAAAATTTTTGAGAAAGAAAAAGCATCCATACAAACACAGCAAGAAGAGTTACCCTTTCTTTTGTCTACAATTGTCTTTTATCATCTGCATTTACTGTATCTTGCACTCCGATTCTCAGCTGCAAAGGCCTTTGTGATTTCCTCTTGCTCTCCAGTTCTAAGCAACTTCTACTGCTTTCTACTGGCATTTTTCCTTAGTTTTCTTTATGTAGGTCTTACAGATCTTTTTATATGTTACAATACATGTTAATAAACCCTGCAAGAACATATGAGGCTAAAAAAAACCTTTCCTCTTGCTCTCCAGTTCTAAGCAATTTCTACTATTTAAACAGAAAATCAAGTTGTGTTTAATCTAACTTTGGTCCAAGATAACATGTTACCAAGCATACTGGTTCACAGAATCCGAGTATACCTGTGCTCTAAATCTAAAAAGTGGCAAAACCAATGCTCTCCAGAACACACAGAGATTTGGTCCTGTGCAGGGCTGGGGACTGGACTTCAAAGACCCTCCTGCATTCTCTCGAATTCAGGATATTCTATGATGTCAAATAGGTGAGCTCTTCAATTCCAGTGGCTTTAACTTGGCCTCAGGACCACTTAAAACAATTTTAAAAGCCAGTAGCAGAATTGTTAAAGATATAAAAGATGTATTAATTGCAAAAAAATATATAAAACCAGATCAGACTGGATTTATGAACCAAATTGCATCAAAACATCTTGCTAACCTCAAGGTTCTAGGGGAAATAGCCATTGACATGAAGAACTATAGTAGCAGCTGTAATCTTGACTCTCAGAAAGCCTTTGACAATTTTTCACATGATGGATTAGTGCAGATGGTATTAAATATTGGCTATCCTAAGGAAAATTTTGAGACTGGATAAAGAAAATCATAAGAGGAAGCAATAGGTTTATAGACAGAAAGAAGAAAATGAGAATTTAGAGCATCCATTCATCATAATATGGAAAGAATTGTTTTGCATGGGATTTAGATCAGATAGCTATTCTTCATAGTTTTATTAACAATTTACAGAAATAATTAAAACCCATCTATTATCATCAGCATCAGAGATTAGGAAATGGTTAAAATTAGAAAAAATATTTCTATTTTGATAGAAATAGAAACTCAAGGTGATATGGGAATTTTAAGTTCCACACATAGAATGATACAAGCAGAAATGGTAACTCAATTAAATACAGGTAAAATAAGAGGAAAACATGGTAAAGGAGAACATGATTTAAATAGGTATGATCACAGTTTTTACTTCACAACACAAAGCAGAAATTTAAATGTATTTTGCTTTTCTCTGAAAGCTTCTTTTGTAAGAGAGAAATCCTCATGGACATCTAGAGGAGTTTCACCACTAATTTCAACAGGATTTTACCAGAAGTGTGGGGCATTGTTGGTTCTGTGTAAGTAAAGGAAATGTCACATGATAACGTTTGATGCAACAGGAAAGTTTTCCACCTGAGAGAAGACTGGAGCAAATGCAGATAGGGTGGGTAAATTTACCCTGATGAATTTACTTGGCTAATTTAATAATTTACGTTCAGCAAATTAACCACAGTCAGCTGCATCAGCTGCAAATGGGCCTGTCTGAAATTGCTTAATAAATGGTTCTTATAAATGTAGGAAACACACTAGGAAAGTTCATTTTCCTAACATGCTTCTGGTTCACACCCACCTCCTCCCTTTGTGAGCAGAAATGAATGGCTATCACCTTCTGGATTGGTTATAGAAGGTCAATAGATAATTTGGATGAGATCCATAGTTTTTGTAATGAAGATGCTCACTCCTTGACTCTCAAAGATGAAAATACACAGCAGGTCATTGAATAATAACTGCATCTTTTAAGTGTATTGGTTGTGTTGCTGAAAGCCATGTCCCTATTTACTGGGGAGATGGGGACCTTGCAGAAGGATTGTCTTTGAAATCTATCACTTTGATGTATATCCCTGCAGAGAAAAAAAAAAAAAAAACATTTTACACAAAAGGACAACAGATTTCCTCAGAAGATGCAGTTCACTGCTACCTTACACTGCACAGTTCCCAGGTGACAGTCACTCACTCTTCTCACCAAGTTAGACCATTGTGTCTGAATTAGGTCTTCAGCTTGTAAATTCTATCAGATTTAGGTATGGAATCAAGACATCATTGTCTCAACTTCCATCACACCTATAGCAGAAACAGAAGTTTAATGAGTTTACTCAGATACCACAAGTCACTATTCAGCATATCTGTGTAAAACTGCTACCAACTTCAGGGCACTGCCTTTGTCTTTTGCTTCTTTACTCTCATGAATCAGCTCTTTTGGTTTCCTCTAGTCTGTCTGCCTTAGATTCTGCATTTCTTCATCTTTAAGAACTTTCCTTCCATGTGCCGTCCATGTGCCACATACTAGCAAAAAGTTTAGCTGGAGCTGAAAACTCTTGGAATTCTGGAGTCCACATTACAATAAAATTGAAAGCAGGGCAGAAATCAGAGCTTTGGTGATATTTAAACTACACAATAATATTTCTCCAGAAGACCTGGGTGATCTTGTGGTGTCCTAGAAGCTACAAAAATATATCAATCAGAATATAAGTCTGAATACCACCTTCTGTGCAGGTAGAGATCTTGGTCACCCTGGTCCTGATTCATCCCCCAGTAGCCTCTCATCTCAGGAGCCTTCTGCTATCACGGAGAGTCACAGACATACATTAGACATGCTGGCTGCTTTTCTGTGTAATCCTGACCCACAGGTGTCTAATTGCAGAGGGAGGAGTGAAGAGAATATCCTTATCAGCAACACCTCAGTCTAGTGATAGAATTAGCTGTGACAAACCCAAGTTACAGCATTTTTCCTAAAACCTTTTCCTACGTTACAAGCAATGTAACTTCAGGAAAAGCTTAACATTAACGTTATTGACTTCCTTAGAGCCTATTTATGCTTCAACTGGCATGGAAAGAGCATATAACATTTCAGTGTCTATTACAAACAACTAGGAATAACCAAGAGTATAGGGAGATACAACTGGAATAAATATATAGGCACACACAATTATTCAGAAAGAATTCTGGTATGGCTGTTCTTGACTAGCTCTATGTGTAGTCAAGTCCTCAGTCAAGATGTTTTCCTAGGTCAGGGTGACTTAGAGATGGTTTGTAACAGAGAAATCCTGTATTGGCAACTCTCAGCCTTGGTCTGCTGACTCACCCTCTGCAGGTGCTCGTCTGTCATTAGGAGTTACCTATACTCTCACCTGGTATGCTTTGGCAAAATTTTTAAAGTTATATCAATCTCATAAAAGGTCATATCAATCTCACAAAAGTCTAGTTAATTCAGAACAGGAAAAAGGTATAAATTGTATAAAAGTATAAAAGTTGAATTACTTGAGACAATCTCAAAGTGAAACTATCCTCCATGGGATATTGTCCCTTCATCAGAAAGAGCAGTTCCTCCACATATAATTCAACCTCTATTTGACAGCCCACTCTAAAACTCATAGGGACAGGCTCATTCAAGCATGAGAAAGAGCATGTGATCGTGGGAGGAGGTTCCTTGACACTTTCAAAATCTATACAGGACCTCTGAAAAAAGAACTGGAAGTATTGTTACAGACAACCTATCAACAGATTATGAACAAAGAAAATTTTGTAAAATTGAAAAGGCAAGGAAAAGACAGCATTGTGAATAGAGGAATGCATTTCCAGATAAAAGTGGAAAAATTAAGCATTATTAGTACATGTGAGCACAATAAAAATGGATAACATGAGCAGTGTTCAGTACATTTGAGAAGCATCCATCACATCAGCATGCACAAAAATCATTTTGCCTTTTTAGGGATCACTGGGGATTTTGGACTGGTCCTAAGTTTCCTCTGTCATATCAGCTATGAACTACTCTGGTGTTCTTTCATTCTTCCCTACAAGGTGTAACTGTGATATTCACCCTGCTTTTAGCAGGGGTTTGTACTAGATGAATGCCAGAGGTCCCTCCTAATCTAAATTATTCCATGATTCTAAAGTGATTTTAGTACTCAAAATTACACCAATTTATTGGGATTGGAAGTTTATCTTGCTGCCCCAGAAACTAAATGCTCCTGGGACCAGGTTCTCTGCTGGGTTAATGCAATGCACTGCCTCAAGGAGCCCAATGTCCTGCATAAAGGACAGTCACACATCCATTGCCCAGAAGCAACAACCAGACCCATAAGAATGCTAACCATGGCTGTGACAGGAAAAACCCTTGGAACATGGGGAGTCCAATACAGCATGGAACTTCCTACCTAAAGGATTTGTTTCAGGGACAGATGTTTTCATGAAAATTATGTTTCGCATAATTTTGTGAATAATAATCCCAGGCCATCCTTCATGTGAAGGTGCACTTTTCTGATTTTGTGCAAAAAAGGCTTCCAGATCACCTATTCTTCTCAAGAAAAAGTGGTTGTGGAGAGTTGTGCTACATGAAAACAGCTACACTTGTTATGAAAGGTTAACCACAATAGAAGTCTGTACACAGATATAATTATTCTGCTCTTTTTCACTTTTAATATCAGACACTATGCAAGATAAATTCATGCTGGCAGAAATTAACCTCTTTTGCAAGAAAAAAATAAAAGACAAAAATATTAGGAATATTTTGAAAACTATGTACATTGTCTTTTTAAAGCTAATCTCACTAGCAGCTCTTACAATGTGTTCCTAGAATCATTTGGGTTAGGAAAGATTTCTGTCAATAGGATTTCAAGGGCTACCTAAATCCAAGCCTCCTGCAGCATAATTTCACTAAGCCTACAGCATCCCTGACAGATAAGTATCTTGTTGAGTCTTGCATATTCCAGTGATACTGGTTAAGAAACAGCCCTTGGCAGCCTTTCTATTGCGTAATTACTGCAATGATGACTGAGCTGACTTTATTACAGAGTTCAAAACTTGGCAAATAGCCTCTATTTTGAGGAGTCAAAAAGAAATAAAATCTAAGTTTGGGATCCATTTTGCTATAACTGAAACTGTTTCTAAACAGCCATGAAAAACTTAGGCTCCCTTACACTGGTGCTTAATATTTTGAGCACATGGAAGATTTTTGCTGTGAAGGTGCTGTGTTCTTCCACTTTATTTCTGAAAGCAAGCCAGTGTTAGTTCTTTTCTACTCAAGTCCTCCTTTCATTGATCATCCCTATAAAAATCAGAGTCAGTGGCTGAACCCTCAACTTGAGAATGAATTTAAAATTAAACAGGACAAATTTGATCATTCTTAAAAAAGGGTTTTCTCTCTCCTGATGACATTTAAGGTTTGTCATTACTGTTGTTTTCTTGTTAAGCAGTAAGAATAATTGATGAAAATAATCCACAGCTATCTCTTTGAATGCTCACAGACATTATCACATCTGTTCTGCTGTCTGTTTCTGGTGGGTTGTCCCTGACTGAATGCCCACCAAAGCTGCTCTATCATTGCTCTCATCAGCTGGACAGGGGAAAGAAAATATAACAAAAGGCTTAAGGGTCGAGATAAGGACAGGGAGAGACCACTCATCAATTGCTGTCAACTTGAGGAAAAAAATTAAGTTGTTCCCAATGAAATCAGAGTAGGAGAATGAGAATTAAAACCAAATCTTAAACCTACTTGTCCCTCACCCCTCCCTTCTTCTCAAGCTCATTTTCAAAGAGCTGTGGTCAGTCCATCACATACTGTCTCTGTTGCTTCTTCCTCCCCTGGGAAAAGACCGCTCACAGTCTTCTCCTGTTCTCATGAGGAGCGACTCCCACAGGAGACAGTCCTCCCCAAAAAAATCCTGCCAGCAAACCTCCTCCAGTGTGGGATCCTGTTCTCCATGGGTCCACAGGTTCTGCCAGGAGTCTGCTCCAGCATGGCCTTTCCATGGGTCACAGCCTCCCTTGCTCCAGTGTGGGGTCCCATGGACTGCAGGTGGATCTCTGCTCCTCCATGGACCTCCATGGGCTGCAGGTGGATCTCTGCTCCTCCATGGGCTGCAGGTGGATCTCTGCTCCTCCATGGACCCCCATGGGCTGCAGGTGGATCTCAGCTCCTCCATGGACCCCCATGGGCTGCAGGGGCACAGCTGCCTCACCGTGGTCCTTGCCATGGCTTTGGCTCTGGCAGGCACAGGGGAAGCTTCTGGTGGCTTCGCACAGGAGCCACCCCTAAACCTTGCCACCTTGCCACCAAATACATTTTCATATCTTTAGATTTCAGTGACATCTACTGCACTTTATTAGCCCTCTGCACATGATTTCATTTTCTACTATCAAAGCAATAAACACTCCTCAGAGAAGAAAGGGACAGTGCCATTCACAGCAACTTTCATACCAAGACCATACATTCAGATTAAATGACAGGGTATGACTGATAAGTGATTTAAATTAATAATACTCTCAGGGGGCAGAAGAAGTTACTGCCCCAAGAACCTGCCTTCCTATAATCAAATACATTCCAGTATTAACTATAATTTTAATAAAAGTTGTTTACAGGACTGCTAGAAACAGTTAGTGTTAGGAATGTTTTAATTCCAATGCTCATAAAAATTATTTTTACCCCTCTGGAGTGGTAAAAATGCCAAACAAAGGCTCAGCTGCTATTTGCAATTTGCAGATTGTGAGAGAATAAATGTTGCAAGGTGTTTTCTTGGTGAACTTCAGTGAGCATCATTAAGATGGAACAATGGGTAAAGATCTGAACAAAAAAAAGGCTGTTGCTCTGAGACAATATTTTTTTTGCCTTCCAATACAGGAGAAAAGCCACAAACACATGGGAAGGAGAAAAATAAAATGGAAGGCTTTACCTTCACTGTACACAACAGTCTTTGCTAATTCTTAGATCTTTATTCTGTGCTTCCTAATAACATGAGCTGTCAATGTTTGCTTTAATACTTACATCAGCTCTGCAAATATAGAGAGAATTAGCAAGAAGAATTCAAGGACATTTATCACAATAAATATCATATATACCCCTCAAACCCCTAAATTTGTTTCAGTGTCATGACATTCAGAAATATAATTACTCAATGAAAAAAGGTTAAAATTATGCCCTGGACCATTCTAAAGAAAATCAAACAAACTAAAGTTTAAGGTATGCTTTTGGTGATTTGGGCTTTTTCCTCCCTCATTTGACCAAATCCTTGGGCAAAGAGCTTACTTGCTAAGCTGAAAAGTAGCAGAGAGTTTGCAAGCAGGAAACTCTATTAATATTTAACTTGGACTAGAATTGCCCATGTGTTGGTGAAATCAATGCATAATGATTACAGGAGGTGGTACTGACAATATATCTACCTGGAAAAATACCTCTGAAAAGTTTTATAGTGACCATGTGGCAGAACACAACCTGCCTTTCCAAGTTTAAGCTAATACTTCTGCCATCTCAAAAAAAAATTCTGGTGATTACATGCTTTTTATTACTCACAAGCATTTATGAGGTTAATTTTCCTTTGACAAGGCTGAATTTTCCTTTTCCTCTTGACTATTAAATGCACAGTAAAGCTGCTGTTCTAATGGTGCAAAATCCATAAAGTAAAATATCCAAATCAATGTAATTTTTTAATGAGGGAAACTAAAACAGAAGGGAAAACAAAATGTTGGAATATTTTTTGAAGACTCTACCAGGTATTTCCCAAATTCCACAAAGGTATTGGTACCAGCATATTTTTGCAAAATGCATTTTCTAAAAACCTTCTCAGTTATTTTGTCAGTAACAAAATTAAAATAGGGGAGATAAGCATTACCTGAAATTTTACCAAGGTGACCAGCTCTCTGTTCTGCCATCAGTCACCATGGCCAACTCCCAAGTCAGGATACAAAGCTAGATTTCATCCTGCTTTTTCATGAAAGTCAGATATGTCCCTGATTTTAATGAAACAAATAAAACCTTTATATTCATAGCAAGAAAGATAACTCTGTCCTACATCACCATGCTTCAACGTACCTATCCATAAATAAACAGCTAGAGAACTAAAGAATTCAATTAAGTTTTCATTTCTCTTAGTCAACTGCAGATCACAGAGGAAGCACCAATGACAGCAAAGACAGATGATGAAAACCTGATCAATTGCTATCACTTCAATTTAGATAAAAAGTCACTCACTTTTCAGCTCTGCTTGGTGCCCAGAAGAGATTAGATTAAAACTAAATCAAGAGAAAAATAAAAAATCTAAACAACAGCCAAAGAAAACCTTTTCCAGCTCTTGTAAATGTCCTCAGTTAATCCTACTATGTAAAGTCAGGCTACCAGCAATGGCTAAAAGCAAATTCCAGAAAGTTACTCCTTTGAAAGTTATCAGTACTGTTGAGCCTTCAGAGAAAAGGAGCATGGAAAGTTAAACTACCTGTTTGCTAAAGCTGTCTCCTTCTATAGTGGACTTGGGACTATATTAGAAAACTTTCTAGAACACGACTGGGGCAAACATTACAAAATCTTGTGTCTGCATCCCCCACTGTCATGTACCATCACATTATGTGTGATTCCCAGAAGTTCTGGTGTTATTCTAATGTTATAAAGCCACTGCAGAAATTTGCTAAGATCTATCACACACTGATTTATTTCAGTTTTGGGAAAATATAGATGAAGCACTGAGATGCAGGATCAGCAACTGACACTTTAATTTGGTTTGGATAACAGTTTTGCAAGTGGCTTCACAGAGCGAAATATAAAGAACATGAATTTAGCTCATTGTTACAAATGGAACACAAATAAAGAGAGAAGACATTTATTTCACCACCACAAGGCTGTCATCACATAAAAAATTTATAAAACAACAGAAGTAAAAAATCTTTATTTAAAAAGAAAACACATGCTTTATTTAAAAGCTGAGGAATTAAACTTGGTTCATCCTACCAAATTCTGTGTACAGCAGCAGTTCAAATAGGAGTAGCATATCTCAGCAGGCAGAATTAGCACCAAAGGAAACATTTTAATGAGAACAATATTAATCCTAGATTTTATCTTTCTTCTGTCAACATTTGTCACCAGTACAAATTACACAGTCACTTAACACATTGTCTGGTGATGCCCGGCCCCGTGGCTGCACACACACCGAGGCCTTGAGCTGTCTGGAACCAGCTGTGCTGCCAACACGTGTCCTTGCACCCCACAGGGAGAGCCCCATGGACATGGACACCTCTTGGCTCACCACTGAACCACACAGCTGGCCTTACCCACCCCACCCTGGGGTTTATTTTGCTCCCCACACGTGGACAGGGCTGCCCCAGGGGTGCAGCAAGGACGAGCTGCAGGCACTTGGGACAGGTTATGCATTGGCACCCAAAGCTGAGAGGGGCTCTAGGAGAGCACAGGGAGCACAGAGTGGGTCACAGATTGTGTCAGCTATTCTGCCAGGCTGTACCAGGGCCTCTATTGCCATCTCCATGTGATATGAATAATCCTTTGCTTAAATTCACTTTTCTAGCTGTTAACAATCAGCATCGTACAAGAGAAACAGAAATTTGCAGTAACAAAAAAGGACCAAAATTTTTGAAGTATCATAAAATATTGCTTTTCTTTGAGAAGTATGTTGTATGACTTGGCCAAGTTACCTCATAAGCCCCACGTTGGCTCAACAATGAAGACAGTGATAGAACATGGAATCAGAAAAATTGGAATGCTTTTCTGCCTCTGCTGCATAAAACTGGTTTTCCTTCAAGCTTTCTATTATTTAATTCATGTAAGGCCACCATCTTGGTCAGCTGGGGGTTTTTTGAGAGTAGCTGAAGAGAGGCAGAGAGCAGCCAGCACCAAGCACAACACAACAAGTGAAAGTGCTGGCTGTGCACTTGGATATGTACAGGGAAGAAAAATGGGACAGAAAATTTGCCCTAGATAAAGCAACAAAACAGTGGCATCCTAAAGGTCCACCAGACAGAAAGAGGTTACAAGGTTGAATGGCACTCCTCTACATCTCATGGAAGCCACATTTTCCAAACAATTCAGAGGTCCTACCCTGAATATTGAGTCATCCCATTCAGAATCCCTCTTCCCCATTCTATGATGGCTGAGCCAGCTTTCATCAACCATTTGTCTCTCCACTTCCACATAAATCATCAATTAATACTAACATTGTTAATAAGTCTTCTCTTATATGGACAATAAAGTCCAAATCTTAGTTCAGGACTGAGAAATTTCCTGCAAAAAGTATTGATTGCACAATATCCAAGGCTTACATCCCTCTCCACATGATCATTTCTAAACAGAAGATACCTTGGCACGATGACCAGCTGTGGTCACAAAAGCAAATAGTAAAGGAAGCCCAACATTTTTTTGTAGGCTATCCCTGGAAAGACCTGATAGATGCAAGTTTTTACGTGTTTTTAGTAGGCATTATTTTTATACTCACAAAATTTCACTTAGCATAGACATCAACTCAACCGGACATGATGCACAACAGAAGTTGTCTGGCTGGCGTGCAACGCACTGGTGAGAAGGGATTGAAGTCAACCAGCCACATGTTTGGACAAGTCTAAATTTCACAATGGTACAGACACTTGCAAAAGCACTGTTTGGCTGTGAGGGTTTTTTGATGGTGGTTTCCATATTCTTGTACCCATTATTAGAAAACAATGACAAGAACAATGGAATAGCTACAATGAGTAGCATTTCTAAAACAAGGCAGGAAAATGGGAAATGTAGATCCAGTGGTTAAATTTACACTGATGTATGATGCCAGAAAACACCTGTTTAGAAAATTGAAGATTGCCTTTTTTTTATTTTTAGGAAACCATTGCTATTAAACAACACTTCTCACTAAAAAATGCAGGACTGGTTTCTGCCACAGTTTGATACATTAATTCCAATAACTGTTGGGGTTGTGTTTCAAGATTTAACTGTACTGCACAATTCCATGGCTACTAGAAAAAAAAAAAAAACAAGAAAAAACAAAAATATAAAAATCAAACAACACATCAATATTGATTGGAAGTGAAATAATGAGTTGTTATTTTGGCAAAGCACAGTAACCCTACCCTCAAAGAAAAAGGGACACCTATCAGTTATATTCTCATTGTTTCCATTCCAGAAGAAGACTGAAGAATTACTACTCTAGCAAAAAATAGAAGCAGCAATACTTCCCCTGAACATTTGTTATTTTACCCAACCATATACATGCAGCACTCCATCTTCAAACTAAATTTTTTCTCTTTCCTCTTCTATCCCCTTCACAGGCACAAGGGAGACATGAAATCTATCTGCAGACTTCACCATAACCAACAGTTTCCACATTTATGAAGACCCAGAAGCTAATGTAAGCTTATTGCTGAGGTGACAGTTGTGCCTAAGCAGAGGAAACACAGGGGGGGAAAAAGGAAAGAAAAGAAAAATGATGAAAAAAAACTCCTGAAGTAGAAAGCCTAGCTCAGTTGTAGCTTTTTAGATCTTCTGAAAAGAGCAAATGAAGTCAGAATACAGGCAAAGTAAGCTTTGCCTAATCTAAGACTGTTCATAGCATACGTTTTAGCAGACCTGTGACACCTTCACTGTTTACAGCAGTGAAGCAGAGGGTGCGCACATCACAGTGTGATTTTGCATTATGAGGAACAGCTACCACATAAAACCAGTACTGCTTCATTGTGTGATTATGTGTGGAATTCTGGGACTTGTTCATCTTCACTGTGAATTTACTGCTGAATTATTTTTCAGAGACATTTCTTCTCCTAGATGCCCAGAGAAGTGTTTGATTGATTAGTGTGGGGTTTCTGGCTTACCCACTAAGTTGATTTGAACAATCCATTTGTTAATATAATAAAACACACATTCACGACTATAAATTGTTTAACAAGTCTCAGCAAACAAGTCCCTTGGTGGTCCTGGAGTTTCTTAAAAGCAGATGGATGAGGTACAATTTTATAGATTCTCTTTCCTATTTGTGAAAAGCTGCTAAGGTCGGAAATAGGCTTTAGTGCAAACAAGGGGCATTGTCAGACAATAAAGAGACAATTGCCTGTGTTAGCACAACAATTAATTTATTTGCAGAGAACCACTCAGTCTATTTGTTACCAGAAATGTGCTAATTATTCCTGCTAATTACATGCAAAACCTTCATTATCACCTATATGAGGAAGAGGACCCCTCAGGTTTCAGTGACAAATTAATTACTGTGTTTTCCTTCTGAATGTACTTCTTGACAGTCCCTGTTATCTGAAAAATAAATTGGCTAGCAGGAAGCTTGTCTCTCAGAAACATTCCGCAAACTAAAAGCAAACATACAAATATCATATCAAGTCACTACTGCTATTTTTTAGGCAGGCATATTCTGAAGCTCTCAGAAATTCTATATTAATTTACAAGCTCTTAATCCTAATAAAATGTATCATGCACTGCTAAATTCCAACATGTAGCTGCTTTCAGAGTCCTTCACACACCTATAAAACAATGGATAAGATAGCAGGCATTAGGTTTTAAAAATACAACAAATAAACCCAATGGTGAGCTGCATGTCAGTAAAACAGTGACATAATTTCAGGGAATAAATATTATTTAAAATTCATAACTGAGGCGAAAAGGACAGCAAAGGGGCTGAATCACTCGGTCTTGCATTATCACCAATCTAATTCAACATGTAGGACACTTGCCACCAATTCTCTGCAATGCATGTCCAGGACAGGGAAAGCCTCGTGCAGAAGGGTGAGGAAGAGGAGGCAAGCAGGACGAAAGTCTTGATTTGAAAGGTAGCAAACATGGTGAGTAAAGAGTTGCAGCACAATAAATCTGGCAGAGGAATGAATGGAGAGGCTGCAGTCAATACTTGGCACACAAGATAAACTGACTATTCAAAAAAATTATTTAAATCCCTTAAATTTTGCATAGAACCTGTGAGGTAAGTTTCAGCCATTCCTGTGTGACACCTTGCCAATAGCCTGCCTCCACTTTCATTAAAAGTTGCTCTGGTGAGTTGTGCATTGTGCTCACAGTTACTCAAAGCCTCCTCAGTTTCTGTGTTTGGTGCAGCAGAATATCAATACCTTAACAATGCAGAGTATCAGCAGCATCCATAAATGGGCACACGAGCATCATCCTGCAATTGCAGAATGCGGATTTACAACAACAACCTTAGGAGCAGCTGCAATATGACATTGTACAAAACAACATCTAATTCAAGGCTGGATACAAATGGTGTGGTCCTGGCAATGTGTCAGGGATGGGAGACAGTATCTCAGACAGGGCTACTAAAACATTAGAAACAGTTTCATAATGAACCAGGTGATGATTAACACACATGCAAAGTCAGATTTCAACAGCCACTCCACCTGATGAAGATAAAGCGGGAGTGGAGGAGTGGATTCAGACTCTGGATGTCTGTAAGACCCAGTCCCACCTCTCCAGACCATCAGCACAGAGAGGCAGTGCCCAAGAGCTGCCTGGCCTTCGAGACTAAGAGAGTTCATTCATGAGTCACTAGACCAATGCCCTTCCTTCACTGTAATGAGGGTATCACTTGTCATACAGCATGCTCTTCTACTTAAAATATAAGATACTTAATTTTTTACTTGCATATGTTGCCCTTTTTTCAGACCCCTGTGTTTTGTGTATCGAGCAGTCCAGATAAGCCCCTAATTCACCTAAGAAACCATGTTGGTGCTTTCTGCAGTGCTGTCCCTTTGAGGCAGAAAATCCCCAGAAATAACTAGATGGCAGCTTCATTATTCTTCAAGTCTACCTTCATCCTCCCCTCTCACTTAAAGCCTTCAAAAACCTCAGTAACAATATTGCTGCTAATACACTCAGGTTCCATACCCTGTGCTACTGAGTACAGTTTCCATCTGTGCACCTTGGTTTGTCTCTTTGTCAGAAGGTAAGTTCCCCAAAGTAAGAGACAACTCTCTTGTGTATTCTTGTTGTAGTTAGCAAGGCTTAACCATTACTCAACTATAATTATTAAGTAGTAGCAGCAGTAGCAGTAATAGTATTAGTAGCAGTAGAGGTAGCAGTAGCAGTATGAGGAGGAAGCACAGTGCAAGTTTTCCAAATCAGAAATGCAGCAAAAGATTCAACATTTGGAGACCAATATTACCTTTCTTATAATTAAAAAAAAATAATAATTAAAATTAAAATATAAAAAATAAAATTAAAAAACAAACAAACAAGCAAAAAATCTTTAATGACAAACCAGCAAGGAAAACATCCAAACTCTCATGTAAGCACAGCTGTATGTACTTATAATTTTTATTTCCATTTTAGCCTATAATCCTTACTGAGGTTCTGGCATACATGCATTGTCTTTTTGTCCCCTAGCTCATCATGTACTTTATTCAATAAATCAAAAAGAAAATAAATTGATGAAAAGGAGTGCTGTACTCCATCTGAGTGCTGTAAGTTGGGGTTTTTTAAGTCAGAGACATTCATGTAAAAGATAGAATGTGCATGGTTTTTATTTCCCAAAAACAGTAACTCATAAAATTATGCCTACAGCTTAGTCCCCACCAACAGCATAGAATCTGCATTATTGATAGGTATTAGTCCAATCCATGAGGATAACAAAAAAATCTTTTTACATATACAAAGTTCTAACCTCCAAATCCCGGTTCATTATCAGGTTTTTTTGTTCCAAAGGATGGGAAGGGTTCCTTGGCATAAGCAAAAAATCACATCCCTGAAATTTTAAGCACACTTTTTTAAGCACCATATCACTCTGAATGACTGAAGACCTCTAAAAAGAAGAGGTTAGCATTGCTGCTAGTCCTGTAACAAGTGCCCTCCAACCTCCTGTGCCCAAAAGCAGTACAGATCCAGAAAACATAATATTAACCTCCTATCAATCCATTGAAAATTGACCTCAACAAGCAAGACTTTAAGAACAGAATTCAAAAACAGGACATAACTTGCTCATTATAGAAAACTCTTTTTTAGTTTGTTATAGCAGGTCACTCACCAGATTCTTTTGTCTGTTTGTCAATAACAAGAACAGCAATATTTGACTGACCCTGAGAGATGACTGGCAGTAGGGATGCCACATGGCAACAAAGGATTCTAAATCTGAGGGTCAGCTGATGGATGGGGGAGAATAATCTGAAAAACAGAGGTGCATAAAGAGACCTGCATAGCATCAAAATTATTGAGAACTGGACATGAAAGGGACAGCAATGGAAAAGCAGGTGATTCTAGACTATTTTTGTTGTGACACAGAGGAGGAACAATACATTGCTTTCACAGTGAAACATTTGAGCAATAAAATAATGAGTGTGCCTAGCAGGCAAAGCCTTTCTAATTTGCCTGGCCTGAATTATGAGAACATATTTTTGGCCTGGCCTATACCACAAAATATGAGTAGGATTAAGTGCAGTCAAAGTAGCTGACAAGATGCTGAAGCAGAAGAGAACCTTCCCACAGAGACGAGAAAGTTGGGGTCAGCACTGGATTAGCTGACACATAAACTGCATCTCCTGTTCCAGGGGCTTAATCACTCCACTTAAACCTATCAGCATGCAAAAGCAGAAACAGAAAAAATTATAAACTCTTTGTCATAGCTTGCTTTGGCAACTAAGTGACAAAGAATGACTCAGTGATATTTCTTATTTCTTTCCCGTGTATGAAGGTTTTAGAGAGCACATCCTCCCTTTTTATTCATTTACATCTAGATAAGAATTTCTGTAGTCAGAATTGTTACAGTTGTAACAGTTTGGTAGTAAGGTATGTAAAGTAAGCTATTTTTTTCAAATGTCAGAGCCCAGAGACTTGTACACCTACAGATACAAACTATATGGATCCACTCTTTCTGAAACCAACACTGGTTTATCAAGTTCTCTAACAGAAATAAATACTAAATTGAAAAAGAACTGATCTAACTCAAAATCATAGTACTCATAGAAGTTTTTTTGTTCCTTTTCTTTTACTGAAAAACCAGGTGCACTAAAATACCAAGAAATTTTAAATTCCTTTACATTTGATGAGGCAAGAGAAGCAGTTGTTAGGTACAGGATTTTTTTTTACATCTACATTTTCCTTCAGGTTCTCACATGCTCTTGCATAAACATTTCCTGGCTCAAGATTGTGTTTGCTCACACCAAAGTTCTTCCACAGACGCTTTTACTTCCTGCTGCAAAGAAGGGGGAGGGAAGGCAGTGTTCAGTGCAGCACCATTTATCCTTTTCAGACAAGGCTTGATTTAGAAAAGGACCAGTCACAACTTGCTGGGAACAAGAAGCCAAATAAATTATTTTGCTGTTTGATTATCTACATCATTCAAAACCTGTGTCAGTGGCAATTGGCTTGCTTCCTGTCATGTTGGGACCTGGGTTACACAACAAGTTTGTCTTGCAAAGAAATGCAAGGTTTCTGGAATTGAAGGCTCCTGGAACTGTTAGTTTTCACAAATTTTGTCTTGGACTGAGCACCTTAACTCCTCCCTGTTCTCTAGCACAGCAGCTAAAATGGAGCCATCCTGCTGGAGCCTGTACAGCCAGCAGCTTCCCTAGGGATCCCCCACACCCTTCCCCTCACATTAATGAGCAGCTAACTAACAAAGTAAATAGAAATAAATTAGCAGCACACTTATTCTGGTAGATGTCAAGGAAGAAAAGGATTCCAAAGAGAAATTTAAACAGGGAAAAAAATATATTAACTTAGCAGTTCATTGTGAGAAAGAGTGCTTGTGTAAGATACCACATTAAAAAATAAAAGTTCTTATACAAAAGGCAAAAGACTTGTTAAAAAAAAAAATAGAAAGCAAGTCTCTAAGGCTTGCACCACTAATGGAACTGTGAGGAGGGATGAAAAATGTTAGCATTATCTCTAGCTCAGGAAGTCCCAAAACCATGATTCAGTAGAAGGTAGGAGAGTAGACCAAGAAGGGATCATTACGTGCTTGACATTTTCTTATACTCTAGCCCAGGCTGCTGTCAGAAACAGGATACCCAGCTAGACAGATGTTTAGTCTGATCCTGTATGACTGTTCCTCCTTTGTGATAGTAAGACATAAATGTGGATAGGAAGAAAGTTATGTGCAACTCAGTGATCACATGAAACTTGAAGTTGATGCAAGCACAGCAGCTGACAGTGCAGAGATTCAAACCAAGGCGTGTCAGCTCTGGGCAAATTCTGATCACCGTGGACTTTCCCCCTGGGAGGAGTTCATACTGTCCAAAATCCTTCTCATAGATTTTAGGATTAATCTAAGGGCACCTTTGGAGTCAAACCACTTCCCCTATCCTCCTCTGGTGTCTCAGTTACGTATTTCATTCTTAAAAAAAAAAAAAAATAATTAATCTCTGTAAATTATTACCTGGCATCATGCTGTTGCCAATGTAGACATTTTCTTCTGCATTGCATTCTCTAGGTCTCTGCAAGAAAACAAGTCTTTCCAATGCCACCAATCTTTCTGATATGCAAGTCAAAACTTATTCTCAAAGTACAGCATTCATTATCCTGCCATCAAGTATTTGGGAGCTAAAGAAGGCATGCAGAGAAATTTTGCAACATAGTGACAATGTCACAATGTCAACCATAATTTCTAAATTGTACACAGATGGTCCAAATCATCACAATTCAAATACAGCTGGAACAATTCCTAGTCAGGAAGAGTTTTACTTCCTCCTTTACTATAGGCTACAGTGAAATAAGGAATAACAGTCACAAGAAATTTCCTTTCAGCACAGCCATCAGAAAGACTACCTGTTCTTGCTCCTGGCCATTTTAATTCATGCTCTTTCAGGCAAGTTTACTAAAGAAACTGTATCTAGAAAATGTTATACAACAATTTGCAGCAAGTAGCCTATAGAGCAACTTATTTGCTGTGACAAATTGCACAGAGCATGCTGCACACCAATACTCCATATTCTCTTCTGGGTCACTGAATTGATTCTGGTTCAAATTCCTGACAAACCATTTCATCTGTAAAGACATTCAAGGACTAACACTATTTTCTTTTGCTAGCTCAGTCTAGCCTCTACTCTAGGAGCTGGGGTAGCCTGCAAGGCAATACACAGCATGGATACAAGCCCACTCAGACATTTCTTGGATGAATATCTAGCTACCATAATGTTATGTAAAAGGGAGCTGCTCCATTTTTCTGGCAGCAGCAGCTGCTGTCACTGCATTTTAGGAGGAGATGAAGCTGTTCAAGGATACTGTGTGCTCTGGGAACAGGTCAGCTGTCCCAGGTAATTCTGATCCCATAACATCTGCTTCCTGGATCCTAGTCAAGCTGCCAGAGCATTGCAACAAGCTCTGCCCCAATGAAGCTGCTTTGGACCTTGGCTGCAACCAGCATGGCAGGCACCATGGAACAGGAAAGCTGCTCATGGAATTTAGGTGTCACCTGGGCTAAATTGCAGTTAAGGAGGCACTCTTTGAGCCACAGTTTTGGGCTTAAATAGCTTACTCTTCCAAATCTCGGGTTAAAAAGGGGTGACTTCAGTGGTATGTTTCTCTCAGCAGTATCATAGGCTCTACAAATTTATTGTTCAGCTGACTTAGAAAATTACTTACTGGTTGTGTGCACCATAGCCTGATCCCTAAGATGATTCTTCAGGATAAGTAGATAATATGTGAAATAATTATAATGGAATGATTTTCACTGTGGAGGCAATCCCCTCATTTTACTTCAGCCATCTTTTAAAACCAGTATCTCTTTCATAATGGGGAGGTGATTTGGTGACAGTACCAGCTTAAGTAACAGCTTCATCAAGGTCAGACCTGACACTTAACAAAAATACTCATGAAGAAAGTTTAAAACACATGGGCAACTGGCCAGAAAGCAATATTTTCTCTCTGCTCTGATAACAGATGAAGAAACATAGATAGGTAGCTTAAATTAGAGAGCAAGATCCATGTGTTTATATTATAATAATCAATGTTACCTTGTACCAGAAGAAATAATACACATGCAGAAGGATTTCTTTAAAGATAATGCACGTTAATTACATTGGTATACATTTAGGTAACAGCTATAAACTTTCTCTGCTCTGGGACTCTTGCAGACTGAAGACTTGCACAACAAGCCAGGTACACCAAATTAGATTCACATTCTATTAAGAAAAAGAGAAGTTCTCAAAATAGTAATAGAGTTGTTTAATTTACCATACCCTACACTGTCTATCAGAGGAACACTAGCTCTTATTACTAAGTAAAAATATACATGTGTCCATGTAAAGAGAGGTACAGAGATGGATATTCTGTTATTACAAAAAGGTTAAAGATTTTCATCAATCTTTACATATTAAGGAGTACTTATAATTTCTATCATAATGCCCATTACAGTCGTACTTTATAACATATGGAAGACCACAATTAATCTGCTACCTTTCCAAATAATATTTCAATGACTTTGGTTTAAGAGCCTTCCAGATCAATAGTCCCTCATGACTGAATCTGTGTTTCAACAGCAAAAACTTTACTGGGGTAGGCAGCGGGGAGGGAACTCCCACTAAACCCGTAATCCTTACCAGTGATACTGAGCAGCAACATTTTGATGCTGTCTGACACCAGATGAGAAATCACTTCCTAATCAAATGGGAAAGTAGCACATATACGAGGTAACAGCCAGCTTCTCGGTGTGGAAGTTATACCATTTTCTCATTTTGCAGGGTAGGTCTGCCCTGCTCCTTTAAAAGAAGACACTTAAAAAAAGATGACCTTGGAAAGATTTGCTACGTATGGCATATAGAAACTGTTATTCCCAAGACTCCCCAGCTCCTAAGTGTTTCAAAAACCAGGCATAGAAGAATGAAAAAACCAGACAGGTGACAATAATGGCATCAGTAAAATACCTTATGCCTCACTCAAGTATTTTATATTCAAGGCACAAGTTACAACTCATAAATTTCATTAAATCTACCTCATTTATACCAGAATCCATTGCCTCTTTGTATTTCAAGGGAATAGAAATACACGAGAGATTGTGGACAAAAGTGATATTTCTTGTAGGAATAAAATCCAAACAGAAAAAGAGAGAGACTTAGGCTTAATCTTCCTTATTATTTGATAAAAAAGCATTTTCTGAGTAAAGGTACAAGTTATTTATGGTTTTGATCACTGCAGTACACTGTTCCATACCTAAGAGCAGAAAATGTTTCAAATATTTAACAAATCAGGGCTAATTATACAGAATAATTGAATCCTTAATATAAAGCCTGAGAGACTTTATTCTTCTAACATTACTTGCTGCTGATGTGAATACCATGAGAAGAGATAAAGCCACAGACCTGTTAATACAAAGAAGACAGTTAAAAATTACTTTCAGTTTTGAGAAAAACACTAGGCTCTGAATATAAGTTAATTATTAAAGTTTTATTCCCTTTTTTCCCCAAAAAAAGTTATTTTAATTACTGCTTTTTTATGCCAAGTGTCTGCTTAACTTAGGAGAAGAAATGACTTTTTTTTTGAAGCATTGCCTACTAGAAATAAGAGTTACTCAAGGGCAGTGTTTTATTGATAAATCTTTTTTCTTAATAATCATCATATGTCATAATATTTCACAGGATTCATGAGGTTCATATTTTTTCAAAGGCAGAAACAACTGGAAGTTCTGATCTGAAGCTAACAAAAAACCCTGAAGCACTGTCAAAAGTTGGTGTCATTTTTGCATTTTAAACCCTAGATATAGTAAAAGTCAGGTCTTCATAAAAGTAGGAGAGGTTATTTGTTACCATAAGAGCCACCATTTTTAAACTGTTATGAGTATTTGCATACATTTACATGCACTGAAAGCACAGCCATTCAGAACAAACAAGGTTCATTATGAAGACAAACATGCTGAGGATGACTGACTGACAATCTACACAATGGCTGATTTAAACTTTACATTCACCAACCATTTTTCTGAGGAGGAGGAGGAACAGCTAAGGATGCCTTACATGCTTCAGCCGCTTTTTATTTTGGATAAACCCTGGGGCTGCCTCTGTTAAGGTGAGAGAATACACTAAGCCCATTCAGCCTGCTGAAAACCTCTGCTATGGTCTCTGACTTCTAGCAGGCAAGCTTAAATGAATCTCTCTCAAGTCGTGGAATAGGTAGGAAAACTGGTTTATCAAAACACATACACAGTTCCCTTAAACAGTTCAACTTTAAGGCATGTCTGCATGCATTCCTACTGCCTGTGACAATAGTAACACTTCCTTTCAGCCTAATAGGTCCTGAGCCCCATCCTTTGTCTGCTGATTAACTGCTCTATTCATTGACCAGACCACTAATTGCATGCTCCTTATAGTTACCCTACATTACTGTAAGAATTAATGAGACACAATTACAGCTCCCAGAAATCTCAGGCCTAGCCAACTGCAAAGCACTCCAACTGAATAAGAACTCCCCAAGAATAAAGAGAAAAATTCAGCCCATTGTTCACAGGAAGCAGAATGTTTTTTTGTTAAAAAATTGTATTTATTTGAAGCTGTTTCATAATTAGGCCCTAGAGAAAAAAAAAAAAAAAAAAAAAAGAGAGAGAATAGAGAGAACTTGGGAACCAGCATTCACTGAGAAATCACAACGGATGCAGAGACGAGCACTCAGTTCAGATATGAAGAGAAAAGCACATAAGGAAGGAGTGCATAAAAAATTAGTGCTATGAACACTACAATCATCTATAACCAATCAGCTGTTTCAACAGAGCATGTTCCACTGTATGAGAATTACCACTAAAGCAACCTTATATTTGACAGCTTCAATCCTGAACAATTTAAAATAAGCATATGGAAGCTTCTGCAGTCATGTCTCTGCTATGAGACAGAAGAAGAGGAATTTAATTTCCCACTCTCAGAATTTAATATGCATTAGAAGTCAGTGTCATTAGCCATGAAAGTCAAAATGAAGGACAGAAAATGAGTTTTTTGAAAATCACCCATATTGAAAACTGCTCTCACATTTAATCTGTGTAATCAACAGCCACAGCTATTCAAAGTCTTAGTGACTACAATCACTACCTATTAGCCTGTAAGTAGTTCAAAAGCTATTATTCTCACTTGAACAATTTTCCAATACACAAGAGACTGCATTAAGTTAATGAAGTTAATATGCAAAGTCAATATTCTTTGTTGTGAAGTCATCTTATTCCATTGGTTCCTCTTCAACATATTTTCACCATATAAATTCGATTGAAATTACATATATAGTTTGACAAAGCCACTGATACTTAAAATAGAGCTTGAAATGCAGCACTATACTTTATAGCCCCAGCAACCATTTTCCAGGGTACAATTTACAGCAGCCACTGAGACCCCAAACTAAGCATGTCAGACTGGCACTGCTACATTCCAGAATCAACATCTTTGGACAGAGACAACATTTTTTGTACATCTCTACAGGGATTCTCAATAATTGCACCTAACCGCAGCAATAGTTTAAATTCATGGGAAATGGATGTTCTTCTGATATTATCGCTCACTGATATCACAGCAGAACGCTTTCCTGCATGAAGCAGACAGTTACCACCATGTGGTGCTGAATCCCAAGCAGGAAACAAGGCACAAATATGGATCAGAGACCTTTGTGTTCAGTGTATAATAAGTCCAATATCCCTGTCATAGAACAGCAATCATTAACTCAGGGATCTTTTGTTAAATGGCCCCTGTGGCTGGACTGGTAACAGCAGGGATCAAATTTGCAATCCTCAAGACTAGATTCGTCTGTCAGGGAGACTGCAGGCCTACAGATTCATGCATTTCCAAAGTGAGTCTCTAGGACTTCACATGAAAATACCAATTTCAATTAACCTTCGCTGATTAATCAACCTCAGTGCATGGCCACAGAGCTTACAGCTGCAAATCTAACTCTGGCAGTATTATTTGAAATGGGCTTTCCTCATGTCTTGAAAAAACCTTTGAGGAAAAAAGAAACCTTTGTCTCAAATAAAACATCACCTAGCTTGTTCAAGCTGTTCCTGTTTCAAGCCCAGAAATAGAACAAGTCTGAATTCCTGCAGAGTATGATGTGAAATTATTTCTACTAGTGCAAATAATGTATTCTGGTATCCGGTCCAGCCTTCATTTCAGATGTTATGAAGTAACTTAACCAACACAAAATATCCACACACTGGAGGTTAGCTGCAATTTCTAGTTGAGGTGTCTCTCTCTCTGTAAATAAAAAGGAGTCCTTCCTGCAACAAACATTATAAGCAGACGCTTTAGGGCATCAATTCTAAGATAGAACTTCTAAATAAGAGATTATTAGAGGCATAAAGGAAGAGCATTGTAAGAGACAAGGGAAGGTTTCAGGTCATAACCTGAGTTCACTCAAACTATTTCTACTCTCCTCTTCCACTACCAATTTCTTTAGAGTTACTTGTTATTTATGGTAGTGCATATAGCACCAGCAAAGGACAATCCTGTTCCACCAAGTGTTCCCACATGCTAATTCATGCTGGAACTGATTCACCCAAGGAAAATTCCACTTTTGTACTTCTCATCCTTTAATTTGCATGTTGCAAACTAAGTTTCACTACTAGGGAGCTTCTTTCCCCCTTTTCATTGTTATATCTACATCCAGCCCCCTTTTATTCCTGAAAGTAGTTCAGTTAAGCAATGGTTTTGTCTATACCATCTCCTAAGTGTGGCCCCAAAGGTATCCTCAAGACTAGAACCACCAATAGGACAGATGCCAAACATGAAAATTCAGGCATTGTCAGGAACTTGCAGCTGTAAGACAAGCCTGTAGGCAGAAGATGAACAGGAGACAGTGACACTACTCTTAGAGCTGCTCTGGACAAGGTTCTTGGGAGCAATGTAAGCATAAACTATGATGTATCATCTCTGTGTGCAGTGATAAACTGGCACTGAGTCCCTACAGGATGAGGCTTACAGCTGATTTACACTAGAAAGGTTAATATAGAAATTACACTAACAAGACTCTTCTTCTTCTCAAGAAACCCACACCTATCCCTCAAGAGAAGTAAAATGTACAGGTAAAAGAACTCCTCATGCAGCTTCTGCACTGGGTTTTTTGCTGGCATAGTTATGTCAGCAAAAAATTCATATCCCTCCCTGACAGGCCTCCTAGATAACACTTTCAAGTGCAAACCAGGTGTCAGTATTTCTGTTATGACAGAAAAAGAGTTCTACACTAGTCATGAGCTGAATATTTGGCCTTTCATGACCTGGAAAAGTCCTTGCTTCCAAGGAGGTCAAATCCCATGATCATGTTTTCCACCAGCATAATCTCTCATGACCATAGTACTGGTATGGTACTGTATTAACACACATAGAGTAGGAGAAAATATATCAGTAGCTAACCATTTATATTCTGCATTTCCTTGTAAAAATTATCTATTTACACTACATTAATGCCCAAAAAAATTCAGTGACTGGGAAGCACCAACAGTTCTATTTAAAAAAATTGCTGTGATTTTTAGATTTAGTCTAAAAATTGTTTGAAATCTACTAATCTCTGGACATTTTAGTTGGTTATATTTGGCACTCAGAAATGTTTGGATAATTCTAAGAAGAGATTCTATAGATTGAATTCCCAGATGCACCCCAGATCATGGAAGAAGCCAACCAAGTACAAACATCTTTCATTTTTATCAGCCTCGTTAGGTAGAAAGTTAACAATATTGGTTTGAAAGCAGCTGGATAGTGTTAAAGACAAGACAATTAAATGCATACATCTACCACATGGCATTAGGCAACAACCCCAGAGCTGAAGAGATGATGGGAAGAAGACATGATGCCACAGGCAGTGTTGCAGAGGGTTCCTCAAGGATCATCAGCCTGTTCCTAACATAATTTACCATATTCTCTCCATCTCCAGTTCAGTTACTCTCTGATCCTATAAGATTGTTTATGGAATATGTTTAGACCTTGCACCAATAGAGCAACAGAAGGCAACAAAAGGCCCTTTGAAAGCATCCCTCACTGGGGTGGAATGCACAGGCCGTGGTCCACCTGGAGTGCTCCTCAGTACAAACTAAGATGTTCTGTGATAAAAGTCAGCATGAATAAAACAAAGTGTTTACAACTACTTACACATGCAACACTCACAGCCATCGATTAGCCAAACAGCGTGAATCCGTGAGCCGCAAGAAACAGTCAATCACATTAATTTCTTCAGTTAATTAATTAATTAATGTTACTTTATTGACTAGAAAGAAGGAAAACAAAAAGCAATCTGTGATATCTAAGCACTTAAATCCCTGCCCAAACTGCATCCTACTCCTAAAACTAAGATAAAGTTTAGCACGGGAAGAAAGTGTTATGTTAATTTATGCCCTGGTTTACTACTGCTGGTTTCAGAAGAGCAAACAGCAGAACAGAGAGTAGTTCCTGTCACAAAAGCATTAGACTGGCACAAGGTTCTGCATCCTTTAACTACCTGTGACACACACCTCTAGCCTGCCCTTTTTGTCACTCAAATGAAGTAGAATTTGGCTAATATGCAACTTGAATATTGGTCGGTCATATATTGGTGAAAAAGTAGATTGGACAAAATTGTCAAATCCCTGTCAATTTTGAGCCCTAATGATTGTTTTTATAGCATCTTTACAAGGTGCTTTATAAATACCAGCAGCCCTGTGGCTCACACATGCCACGGTAAGAGAGAAGCCAGTCACAGGAAATTAAGTGCCTTTATTACGTATAGAAAGTGTAAGACTAGAACGAGCTGAAGAGGAACCGATAGTCCAAAGAAATACAGGATAAGATTAGGAAGAAACATCTCCCAAAACAGAATCATAACTAAGCATCCAAACTGCCAATTAACAGTAAACAACCAATGAGAGAAACATGTATGGAAGAATGCATGGATGTGTGGGGAATTAGGAGGCTATATTGCAACTAAGCTTTATACATGGAGAGTTACAAGATATTTAGGTTACTGAATCCTGCTTGAGAACATAAAGTCCCGCTCAGTTCTACAGGAGATTGGGCACCTTCACATCTCTGCCAGCTCGGGTTCAGGGACTGCTCCCGGGGGGTCTGTGCCTCTCGTGGGCCTGTCCCACTGTGTCAGACAGCCAGAAAAACATTATGGAGAAACTCTTGATGCACCAGTGACTCAGAACAAAACTCTCACTCTACCAGAAACACATTTAGTGTCCCACGCGTAGGACCATTTAATGAGACTCAGTAAAAAGCTGTTGTTGGGGGAAGTTACAGGCAGTTGCTTATTCTGAACTTATGCACAGGTTCAGAAATTTCCTCTGAAAAGCTGCCAGCCTTTCTCCACACACAGTTATCATGTACCATTTGTGTTACTGTAGAACCTGTAAGCCCAGGCCATGGATCAGTCCTACACAGAGGAAAGGAAAAAAAGAACATGCTTACACTCCTGATGCAAGTCATGCAGTCCAAACAGTATCCATAACATAATTTTTAAAAATTTTATTCCCTTAAAGCTAATTAATGTCATCCATAGTAGAATTATCATAAAAACATTATTCATATTACATTTGAACAGTTTTAGAAAGGAAAAATATGCCTTGAACCACAAGGAGAAATGTAGACTATTATAGTATTACATAAACTCTGCATAGACAGGAGAAACACCTTCTTTGAAAGCAGTGGGGTTTTTTACATAGCTAGATAAAATGTATTCCATGATAATGACTTATAAAAACTGAATACATGGGAACCACTCCAGTAACTACAGTCTTGGAGGGCTTTCTGTTACAAACACAAGAATATGTTTGGATCTCATTTATAACACATACTCCCCAGCAATAATTCACCCTTCCACTCAGAAACCTTGTGTAAAGGTACTTCACTGTTACCACACAAAAAAATCAGAATCACTTCAGAGAGAGCAACAAAGGAAATTTGCATCTGACACTAATATCTTCATAGGATAAAGTATATTTTAATGAAGATATTGTCAGCAATACATGTGTTCATGCTTCTTTTTTCCCTTCTCACTTGGATTTTATTTCATTTATGTCATGATCTACCTTGCAAGTTTAAGAAATGCATCATTTATTTATGACCTCTACTTTCTTTCAGAACCTCTCAGTTACACAGAAGACCAGGTTAAAGAAAAATCAAGTGGTTTGTCTGATAACAGTTAGTGTCAAAATAAACCATGTATGTTGAATTTCCTTTAGCTGAAGTAATAATTAAAAAAAAAAAAAAAAAAAAAACCCAAAAACTAGTGCTTGCTAGTGCTTGCCTTACCTTTTTCCAGAATAAACTCTCATAATTAAACTTTCTACTTTTCCAAGTAGCTGACTATGTATTCCTGCACAGCAGGAGGTTTTCTCCACAGACATATTGACTTGGACAATAAACAAAGCAAAAATCCCTGACTGGAATTTACAGCTAAATTTAACCACGCATATTGTTAATAAAATTTGCATATATGTCTTTCAACATTTAGAAAAAATAAAAGTGGAAATTCAATGAATTTGGGCACTGCACTGCTTTGCAAGAAAAAAAAATATATTTAAGTTGTAATTTCCATATTTATTGAGGCTGTACGTCAAAAGAAATCTGTGCAAAAAGTCCTGGTGCTGCCTTGATGAGATTTGAAAGATGACAGCATATTAATAGTAAAGGAGCTTCTCCTCAGCAAAGATGGCTTAAACTGTACCTATAAAACACTGATGAAGGGCCACATAATTTTAGAAAACATTTTCAGCATCTCTTATATCTCTGTCCTTCATCCACAAAACAAGTAAAAACAGATACCATGTTTTGCCCCCCACCCTTTCTCCTCAGTGTCAACTTTCCCCATGAAACATTAACAGATCAGTCAGCATTGACTCCTTACAATTAAAGGTGTTAAAGGAAACTTTAACTGATACTTTTTCAGTGATTTTTTTGTCACAACACTGCATCACCACTAGCCCTCCAAAGCCATGAACTATTCTCCATAAAGCAAGCATTCACCTTCTATTTTCAATTTTTGTGTCTCTTTTCACAACATCCTGGACATTTGGATGTCTTAGGAATTTAATTTAAAGGAATTAAGGTTTCTAGTTCCTTTAAAACTAAGTTACTTTACCTGGATCTGCCTAGCCACAAAAAGTAGACAATGAAATGCAGTTCTGCCAGCATAAAACCTTTCAGATAAGCAAAAAAAAAAACAAACTTTCCCACTAAAGAGAGAAGATCATACTCCTTTGAGGTACTTTTCCAGTACAAAAGCTGGATGTGTTCCAGGGATTATGCTGCTTGTTGGGTGGTTTGGATTTGTTTTGTTGGGGTTTTTTTACTTTTTTTTTTTTTTTTTTAACTGAAACAGTGAATTTTTATCAGGAAAGCTCTCATTAATTATGAAAAAATGTTCACATTACCACAGCATGTACTTTATGGCTTTTAATAGTTGCCCTTGCTCTGGGCAGGATTTCAAGGACACCTTTAACCTTTGCTTAAGTCTTCAGAGTTTGGCTCCTCCTCACTGGAGGAGTGAGAGGACAAAAGTGAGGAACTTGGTCATCACTTAAGGCTTTACCTACAGCTGACTGTGCAAATAAGTGGCCCAGTCACTCTTTTCTTAGGTTTCAGGTGAAACAAACAACCATTAACACCCCGGTGAGATGCCCAGTTCAGCTCTCACCTCTCAAAGCCCTTCTAGCACACACTGCAGGCCTGGCAGGAGATCCCTGAATCCTGCTTCTGGATTTTTCCTTCAAGTACAGCCACAAGGTTTTTCTTTTCCAACCAACAAGCCGTGCTGGGAGAGAAGTGCACTACAAGAAGCACCTCTAGCACTCAGCCTGTGGCTATAAACAGCTTCACATCATCACAAGGTCTCTCTGAGGCTCTGTAAAACAGTATGGCACAGCATCCTCCAGAGCACCTTCTGGTGAGATCCACGTGTTGCAAAGTCACTTCAGATTTTCTTTGCAAAATGCTGCATTCAGATATGATGTGACAGAGAGAGCTGAGGAAGTGTAGGAATAATTTTATTCTGCAAAAGTGTAATAAAAACTAGGTAAATAACCTCAGTTATACAGGTTATAGTAAATAACCTTCCACAGAGGAAGTCTGTGCAGTCTGCATTTCCAATCATAGGAAACCAAAAACTACAGGAAAATAAGACTTTCAGTGAGGTCACCCACGAGAAGCAGAGAGCTCACTGGGCTGTGTTCATGGTATTGAGGTCAGCAGAAGTCAAGGGTCACAATTCTCCAAATGCAAATTGCTGAGCAGGAAACCAAGCCAGCAGTTAAACATTGCAGAATCAGGCACTGAAATTAATGAGTTAAAGCTTAATTCTCTTACAGGCTGTTTGTACATGGTCACCTCATGGGGCCATCACCAGGAAGACAAGAGATCTTCTTAGAAGAACTGGCTCTACCAGAGGCTAATTAACAGATATGCTGACTGTAAATAAAAGCAGGAGGTGGTAAACAGAAAAGAATAGAAAGTTTGATGGGGCTCCCAACAGATGCTGTGTGTCAATAAACGTCAGTTGAAACTTAGATGCTGCTTTTGTGCTCTCTTAAGGAAATCATTATAATCACATTATTCTGTAACACAGTCTAGCCTAATCTCCATGCCTCATACTAGAGAGGATATTTTGATCAACTAGACATTTGTTAATTACAAAACCAAGCACCTTGAAGCTATTTTGTTTTACATACAGAATGAAGCAGCTTATTTAAAAGTGAAAATTATTACATTCTGATTTACTACACATAAAACTAACAATACCTATGAAGGTAACAACTATTTCTTATATCCCAAACTAAATTTGTGTCTCTTGTAAAAATATTGTTAGCTTCAAAAATGCCAGTTAGGTAGCACAAATATGTCGACAGAACAGACAAGAGATTGATATATGCAATGAGAATTCATTGCATATATCAATCATTGCACATATGCAATGAGAATTAGGCTTTTTAAGCACAAAAACACTTTTTCAGTTTATCCTCACAATTTCCTAATCTGTAGATGATGTATGCCTTAACTCTGGGTTTTGACATTAGATTCTTTATATATATTTTACCACAGCATTTGCCTTCACTGTCTATTTCACAGATTTTCTGCCAATGAAGGACTCTCCATAAGGAAAACTGTTATAATAGTACTGAACACCTAAAAGATGGTGATGTTCATTGTCCATTCTCAGCCCTACACCCCCAAAAGTTAACTCCCACTGAAAACTAGATTTTTTGTTTCCTCATCCCATCTCCCATTTAAACACCTGATCTGACAAACCTTTTCTCAAGCAAACAGACTTTTTAAAGTAACCAGCATCACTAACAGGAGGACAAATTATTTTGCATGAGAAACTTTACAGGGTGTAATCATCTCTTCTCCTTTAAATTAAAGTAATTACTACCTAGTACTGAAATGAAGGAAATTTCATAGTGTCAGCCCAATTACTTGTGAACACATATTTATTTTGCACCCAATTACTCCCCTCAATTCTTCAGTTTCAAGAGTGGACAGATTTTGCAACTCTATTTGCTTCTCAGTTCTTGACATTATCATAAAAATTCTGATTAAGCCATACAAATTATATGAGAGAAGTTGCACTATTCTGCCATTCTTGACACACTATAGAGACAGGACTACAATATCTTCTTTCACTTCACAGAATTTCTAAATTAATTTTAATAGAATTTACATATTTTTTACTGCTTTTCTGGGAGAGCATGAATATTTTTTTCTACTTTTTCCAACTCATGAATTCTAATGAACTACAATTTCTTCCTTGTACAATGATTATTTGAATCAGTGCTAACTGACTGGGGAGCACTATGTTTCAGAAAGTATTTAGATTCCACACATGAGCAGCTGGTACCATATGAGCTCACTCTTATGCTTCAATATTGTGCTTTCCTTTCTCTGTTGTCCTTCCTGCCACACTTAGGGTTGATGAATCTATTTCTCAACAATACTCAAACTCTTTCTTTCTTTTAAATGTTGTCTGGCTATTATATTTTCTTGCAAATATTTATTTTAAATAGTTCTAAAATAATAAAAGGGAAGTTCTAGTACTAAAAATTGTGCTGACAGAAAACTGAATAAAAAGTGTCTGCCATGTCAGGAAAAGAAATAAAAGAGGCCCCACCTACTTTGGTCAATATAACATTAAGCACACAGGAGTAAAACTAAATATATAACTATTTTCAGGAAATCACTGATACTTTTTCAGTGATATTAAAAATATAGGAAAAAAAAACCAAAAAAAAACCCAAAAAAAAAAAAACCAAAAAAACCTGCTGTTTTACTAAGAGTATGCCCCTTTACAGATTTTACCATTAATGCCTGTGAAGACTTAAACAGGAAAGTATTACTTAATAGTCATGAAGTAAGTTAAATTACCATGAAAACAAAGTTAAGAATATCTGGAAAGATATTTCTGTAAAGCTGTTAGAATACAAAACAAGCAATAAAGAATAACAATCAACTTTTGCTTAAGAAATGCCTCATGTTGCCAGTTGGTGGTAGCTTCTGGCTACAAACTGCATTCTGACACTGAACTCATGACAGAACATAACTCATACTCAAACTAATGCAGATCATACTAACAATGTTCCTCCCTGATTTTTAATATTTGCTTTGTATCCTCTTCTTGTCATAACACAATGTCCAGTGAATTTTGCAGGATTCTCACACTAATGTTCTACCCACCAGCTTTGGAAGAACACACAAAAAGGTTCACAGTTGTATTTGAGACACAGTTGTTGCAAATTTTTACTTCTACAAAAAGCAACAAAGGAGAAATGGAAGCTGAAAAACCTACTTAAAAAATAAATCAACAGGATTTTTGAGACTCTAGAATCAGAATCTATTCAGACAAAATTCTCTGTTCCTATGCTCATATATTTAGTGATTCGCTTGTACTTTTCTTGGTGAAAAAAAAAAATTAATTTTTGATAAATTTTGCTAAATTCCAGATAGCCAAAGCCCAAACTTACTAATTTGTCAGTATACTTCTCCTCATCCAAGGATGGCTAGGACAATTCAGATCAAAGGTCCATTTAGGTCAGTATCCTCTTCCAAAAGCAGTCATAAGTCAGAGCGAAGAGAAGAGAGCATGAGCAAAGAAATCAAATACTTGTTTCCCAGAATAACTCTCTAGCACATCAACTATATTCCACTCAAGAATTCCTGAGATTGATGTGATTTATCTATTTATCTTGCCCTATGGACTTTCTCTTTCAAATATCCAATTAGCCTTTAAACTTATATAAACTTTTATATCCACAAAGTGCCAAAGCAAGGCCACCTTGGGCGAAGAACTAGGAACTGCACTGTAGTGATACTGTTTTGTGCACAGTCAGTACACAGCACTCATATTTTCTAGTAAAACACAGCCAAAAAAAAAAAAAAAAAAAAAAAAAAAA
The DNA here is from genome assembly GCF_017590135.1 of Pyrgilauda ruficollis. Taxonomy (NCBI): domain Eukaryota; kingdom Metazoa; phylum Chordata; class Aves; order Passeriformes; family Passeridae; genus Pyrgilauda; species Pyrgilauda ruficollis. Next base: position 10,855,529 of record NW_024510321.1, read on the forward strand.
AAAGCAGCAAGATTGATGCACCCCTTGGAAGAAACTGAGTTTGCACATACTCAGTGAGTTGAGTCCAGTGGGAATCAGCATTCTCAATACAGTGAAAAGTGCTGCAATAGCAAGAGTTATAATAAGGTTGAATATAGCTTGAAAAGCAGGCAGATGTCATGAGTGAAAAAACAGACATCCTAACAAAAGCAGCCAAAAAACTCTGCAAGCCTCCCTCAGTCCAACAACCAAATTCTGATCCAAGGAGGTTAAATATAGGGCTGCTTGAAAATTTTCCACTGCATCTATTTTTGATGGGAAATGAGGCTTTCAGCTAAACACTTTCTGGTTGGATTGTTTGGGGGTTTTTGGCATGTCTAAATATGTGCTTCTGCAAGTATACTTTTCTTACCAAAAAGCCAAACTTATCAACAAAAATATTTTGATTGAAAACCTAGTATGTTATTAAGAAATGCTAGTGTAGCATTTCATTGTATCTCTAGCTTACCTGCTTTATGTGGCAGATCTCTATCAACCAGACTTACCATTTAAATTAGAACTCTGAGGACAGACCACTTTGAGGGATTCCCCACTTACAGCACTCCCTTCAAGGAGGAAAGATCATGGCAAAATGTCAAAGGTGGAAGGCAGCCTCAGCCTTGCAGAGCAGGGCCAGAAGGAATCCAGGTTGTAATGTCAGAGGAGGACTCCAGTAACATATTTCAAATCCAGAAGTTTTAGTTTTCAGACAAAGTCTTCCAAAGTCCTTTGAATTCTGTCAAAGCATGTTGTGTTTCCTGGAAAATTAAGACAAAAAAGAAACAGAAAAAGCTTTTCATTTTTTTATCAAAAATTCACGCAGGAAATTTCATGGATCAAGAAAGGTCTTTCTTTCTCATTAACCTGCAGATTCAAACATATCACCTGGACCCCCCCACCCAAAAATCAGAAAAAAAATTAAACAGCAGTAAAATGTTTCAAGTTTTCCATCACAGTTCTGCTAGCAGGACTATTCAAAAGCCGAGGAGCTAAACCCAAACAAAAACAAACAGGGTTGAATGGATGTGATAACTTCATATATGAGCCCTAACTTATAAAAGACCAACCAGCCTACCTTACAAAAGCAAATGATGAAGATAAGATTCATACAATGGCTACACTTACTAAGTAAGAAATCTATAATACAAAAATATGTATAGCAAAAATTAGCAAAGTGGCAAGAAAATAAGTTACTCCAGTTCTTATTCCCTTTCAGGGTTCTCTTTTCAGTAAAGTAAACCAGAAGGAATAAATCCAATAAGACTAATACAATAAAAAGTATCAGCTATCCAAACATGATTACTATCATCCCTTTTCTTGGAACCCCACAATCCCCTGGAAGAATTGAAAGCCTTTCATCCAAAACCAGGCCCTGACCAGACCAAGACAGAAACACTCAATTAATACTACCAGGAAAAATGTTACAACTAAATTTCTAGTATTCCTCTCCCCTTGTGGCTGTTTCCTGACATACAATTACATCCCCTCACCCCAACTGCAAAATAAATGTATAAAGAAAATAAATAAAAGACAAGAAAACAATCAAGACTGCACCTCTTGTAACACTGTTGTGAACCTACAAAAGACAGCTGCAGAAAATCTCATGCCAGTGGGGTACTTCTTCCTTTTCCCTCACCATACACAGAGAGGACTATTCCTGCCATCATTAAGCCAACTAAGAATCAAGAAAATTCAAAGGAACTGGCAGAGAAATATCTTTATTTTATAACTCAGTGAGTAAAATGAAAGAAATTGCTATTACAGTGCAATTCTTTTCAACACCTTGCTTTTCAATCATACCATTCTTTCACTAAAATAAAAATAGAGAAAGGTTTTTAGCAGTTTCTGCTGAGACCAGGCACCTGAGAGCTCCCTATAAGCAGTTCCAAACGTTGCCTAATGCTGATTGCCTACAAAGTGTTAACATTTTTGACTGTCTAATGTTATCAAGTGAAAAGTGCTAACACAATTTGTCATTCTCAAGGCAAATTTATTCATCAAAATTAGTACAAGCCCAAGCTTGTTGTCCTTACTCATATTTGGAATAACCAACCACTGTACAGTTGATTATTAGTACAGTGAAGAATTAGTCAGGGTCTAACTGTAGAAATAAAAAAAATTGTTTTGAATAAATGAAATACAAAGAATAAATATTCAAAATCACTGATGAAAGATACATCTGTTATTTCAATTTTATCTCCTGGACAATAATTTCAGTAAGAATTTTCAGTGTGATTTTATCATTCAACATTTTAAAAATTACTACTGGGCATCCATTCAAAATTGGAATTGGAAAGAGTGAAACTTAAAAAATGTCTACTTCAAACATATGCAAAACATTATTCCCTTAACTTATAGTTTCACTGACCTCCAAGATGCAAAAAGTAGCATCAGAATTGATGACCAACTTCATATTGTTCAAGGATTTAATGACCTTTCTTTTCAATCAGTTACACAAAGTTTTGCTTTCTTTTATCTGGATTTTAGTCCTATCCATGCCTTTCAAAATAAAGTGCCATTTTTTCATCAGTTCACTTCTTACTCATAAGCACATCACCTCTTTAGTTTCTCATTTAATTGACAGCATGTGAGAGAATACACATGCAAGCTAACATCTCCATGTAGCATATGCAGAAGTTCTTAGCTCAAAGTGGACTACACTGCTTAATCTTGTCTCTGCACCAAACTTCTTCCACCAGGCTGGATGAGCTGGCACAGAGCTGCACAGAGGCTGGGCTGGATTTCTTGCCAGCAGTGCCACCACAGCTGTGTGAGTGTGGCAACTGAGCCACCCCAGCTCTGATTTACCCTACACGAGAGACAACCCTGCACTCCCTGTGTTGTGGCTCTTCCTTTCACCCTGCCAGTACCAATACTCAGAGTTGGTAAGAGCTAAATGTGCTATTCACCCATCTGCTATCACCCAAACGTGGACTAGTAACAAAGTCAAGGAGGTCAAGTTAATGATAGAGTCCCTTAATTCCCCCAGAGCTGTGACATCAAAGCCCAGGTACCTGCAGGTCATACCATCTTAAGGCCAGGTGGGAGCTGTAATTTGGAGACTGCCCATCCCAGATGGCCACATCCCAGACAGGTAAGGCAGGGGGCCATGCAACAGCAGTGGATATTTACCAGAAGCTTTGCAGGGGTTTATACCCAAGTTGTTAAAACTGAGGTCTCCAAAACTGAAAACTGACCAAATGGACTTCCCAGCCCTTGCTGGGAGTAGTGATGGTGAATGTGCCATTCCAGCATACATGAGCACTAATTACATTTGGGTGGAGCATGGAGACAGAACCACAAACATGACTGCAGGAGTCACTGGTGTGCCAGAGGCCTGGCTATGCTTTCACTTTGAGAAGAGTGGTGCATGGTTATACTCTCATATTAACCCCCAGGAACCTGAATCCACACAACCTTCCTGAGATTCAGGAGGGCATTTACATACTAACATCCTAGCAGTAGCCCAAAAGTAAATTCATGGTTACCTGGGTAGTCAGAGGAAGACAACACTCCTCACTCTGTCCATATAACCTCACACACATTATGGTTAGCAATTAGACTGCATGGAGTTTGTGTTGTTCTCCAAATAGTGACAGTGGATCAACAGACTGTTTAATTCAGTGTAATCTTTCTTCAAAAGTCACAGGATTTATCATGTGTGAAACACCACACCATGAGGTATTATAGTCTGTAGCACAGGTGGATTATAAAAGCAGCTTGCTAACTAGTGGTGGGAAAAGAAAAAAAATAATATTATGGAAAAACCCCTCAAGAACACTTATTTTCCTTCACCATCTTTATAATCTGCATTTTCTTGCACTCCTTCCTCCTGCATTGCTTCACTAATGAGCATTGAAGCAATATACAATTACATTGAGAGAGCCAATACTTTGCAGCCCAATCACCAGCTGCACAGTGTGGGAGAACAGGGCTAAAGCCCTTCAACAGGAACTCAAACTGCCCTCATGCTAAACTGCTGTTCCCACTGAGTCCTCACACTCATTCTGCAGCTCATACTCCTTCTCTGGCGAAGCCCATGCTCTCAAAGCAGCCTCAGGAAGAAATCTAAACATGGTCTACTCCCAAACTCAGCAGAAAATCCTCCAGCCACATTCAGGGCCACAATTTGCAGCTTCACTGTCAGAGCAATACTCAGACCACAGCACTGACCAATCCCTTTGTGATCATCCTTTTGAACAAAGTGACACCAAAGTACTCTTCCAGAAGTTTCTCCTCCTCCTCTGTCACCTGCTCACTGCACTCCAGGAGTAGCTATTGCAGCACATTGTCTTCAGCCTATTTTCTTGTTTCCTGAAGTCTCTCTCGTGTCTCACTGAATAACAGTAGCACCACCATGGTACTGTGCCCATCCCCAATCAGATCTGACATGCCTGAAAAAATGTAAGCAGAACATTGTTCTTGCCTACAAAACGTTCTCATGAATCACAATAAAGTACAGGCTGACTCAGAAGATGTATGAATGCCATTTATTTATTTTTTTTATTTTTGTAAAAGGAAAAATATCAAACTGTAAGACAGAGATGCACACTGTATTCTCCTACCCCTATTTCTCTTCAGGTTTCACAGCATTGGATTTTTGTTCATAATTTGTGCTTTTTGGACTTGCAGAACTACAAACCAGGCAATTCCTTGCCATACTTGGATGTGCCATCATGTTACTCAGTTCTGGACCACATGTGGCATGTAAGAGAAAAGGACAGACTAGGGAAAAAAACAGTTTCCCTTACTTTTAATAGGAAATTTTTAGGGGAAATCTGAACATAGATGCAACTCTACCTCACCGTGTTTACTAAATGGCCTGTAAAAATACTCTTTCTTCCAACTCCTATTTATCCTGTCCTCAAAAAGTCCCACAGTTTCCAGTTTCATGGTGTTGTTCAATGTATTGTCCATGCAAAATCCCCTATGTCTTGCAGCTAACCAGCATTTGCTTAGACAGTCTCTGCACAAAGCTCTGTGGCCTGTGATAGGAAGGAGATCAGCCCAGCCAGCCCTTCTGGGTTTAATCCATGAAATTACTGCCTTCAGTCAAGGCTTCATTCTAACAAGATTATTTGAACAATTTCCATGGACCAAGTTCTTCTTTTCAAACACTTTTATAAAAGCACCATTCAGTGACCTATCCAATGCAGACAATGCCACACTAAAATTTACTGGAGAACATTCAGTGGCAAATTAAAAAGCAATTTTTTTGAATCTTATAAACTAAACATCTTTCTTTTTACATAAACAAAATAACATGTTAAATCCAAGATTTCATGTGGCATTTTTACTTCCAGGAAAAAAAAAAAAAAAAGGCAGCAAATTTAATTATTTTGAACTAAAATGTCCTGTAGTTACCATTACCTGGTTTGGTGGGATCCATGTGGGATCCATATAATCCCAAATGCAAGGCTTCAGATGCACCGAAAAATTACGTTTATGTTAGAGGGGCCAGTGCCAAACCTAATTGTTTGACTAAAAGAGGCGTGAGTATCTGTGGCAACAAAGATCTGTAGTGACAAAGACTAGTCAGAAAGTGACTAGATTTGACAACAAGTCAAATCTGTAACTTTGTAAAAAGTTATAATATCTGTAACATTCTTGCCAGCTTTATATTTCTGTAGGATTTGATGACTGGACATCTGTTTTGAAATCCCAGGGGAAAAAAGTGCTCTAAAGTATTCTGCATTGCTATAGCAAAGTTCAGCTTTTCAGAAAAAGCAGGTGCTGAATTTTCTGGAATAAACACACAAACCATTTTAAAGACTTGACCCTTGATTCCTTCAGCACAGGACTTCTAGGGACTTCAGGGAAGTCTCCAAGTATGAGGAACACACAATAGGCTCCGATTCCACAGTGTTGAGCTAACCAGGCTGCTTTTCAGTCACATAAAGCAAAGCAGCCTCCTCACAGCTGTGCTGTTTTATATACCTGAAAGACAATTTTAAAAATTATCATGGTCTTACTAGGGAATTTGGACATGCAGTCATTACTAAATTACCATAAAGTTCCATATTACCAATTCTGTCATTACTGAACAGCTTCAAGACACAGTATCTTTGTGCTGCATCTCTTCTTCTCACTGCAAGAAAACAAGAGCATATGAATGACAGCAAAAATGAAGCCAAATGTACTGTTGAGAAACTTGGTATTCTCTTATTTCTAGGAGAGTTACAGTGTAATTCTAAACTGCAGCATTCAGCATGTCTCCTGAGCTTCCTCGCTGAAATATAGCAATGGAAATTTAACAGCATCTGTGTTGCTTTTGGAAGCCATCACCTCACATCTGCTGTCTCTGTACTGTAAAGTTTAAGTTCAGCATAAAAAGGTACTTTGTAACCGGCAAGAGGAATCCTGACAGAGCGGTAATTTACAGACTCGCCCGGCTCCCCCGACTAGACTGACTCCGTTCTACATTCTGTAGAGATTTTTAAATAAGGTGCGCTTCAAGCAGCCACCAACAAAAAAAGTCACTTTTTAAAATGGAGCATCGCATCCAGGACTGGAGACTTTTTAAACCTCTATCCGTCACTGAGTCCTGTGCCAGACGTTTTCTTCACCGGGCATTGTTCGATCTCGAAACACTTTTCACAATGGTGTCAACTAAATTAGCGCTGAAATAACCACCTGCTACTTTTGGAAAAGTTCTGACTGTGGTCACAAACAGCACCGCGCGCGTAACAGCGGGACCGACTCCACAGCTCCGGAGGATCGCGGCCACGGCCTCCGAGAGCTTCCCGGTCCCCTGCGAGCTGGGGTGGGAGCGGCGCTCGGTCAATTGCAAATCAATTGTGATTACACAGCGGGCGCGTTTATCGCCCCATCATCGCCCATTTCCTCCTAGCGGGGTAATCCGCGCGTTCGCTCACACGGCGGCAGACCCGGCGACAGCAGCCTGTTGGCTCAGCCAACAACCCGGGGATTGTTCCTTGTTTGGCCTCACGCGTTCCATTTCCTCCTCCAGCGCCCCGCACCGCCCCCCGGGGCGGGCTCGCTCCCCCCCGGCCCCGCTTCTCTCCGTGTGACTCCCCGCGAATCACACGATTCCCGCCGCCGGCAGACGGGCCCCGCCGCGTTCCCGCGGTTCCAGTCATTAGGGCCGCAGCGGGAGCGCCGCGCGAGCGCCAGGCGCAGCAGCGCCTCAATTAACAAACAAACGCCCCGTCCCGGGAGCGCGACAACCCCCCGGGACGGCCCCGCCGCGCTCGCAGCCCGCGCCCGCCGCCGCCGCTCCCCTTAAGGTGGTCTGGCTGCGGAATTCCCGCCCGCCCCCTCCCCGCCGCGGGCGGGGAAAAGCAGCGACTCCTCTCACGGCCGCCCCGCGGCCCCCGGGAGCGGAGGGCGGGGGGGTTCCCTGGCGCGGGGCGGCGGCGGCCGAGCGGCCATTCAGCCGTAGATGGATCTTCTACCGGCCCGGGCGGGACACGCCGCTCCGGGCGCCTGCAGGCGGTTCCTTGGCGAGTCACCGCCGCGGCGCCGGGCTGGCGCGGGCGCTCGGGAGCCGCGGCCGTGCCAGGACCGGCCTCCCGGCGCTGCCCCTGGGCTGCGGGTCAGTGGCCGGCGGCGGCCGCGCTGCGGGCCCATGTCCCGCGGGTAGAGTGCACCCAGCGCCTGCTGCGGGGCTACCGCGTGTATCCGCCCGGCTGGGAACCGAGTGTCCACCTGCCGGGGCGCGGGGCTGCTCCCCGCCGTCCCACCGGGAGCTCCCGGCCGGGTGCACACGCAGCACCGCCTGAGCACGCCCCGGCGAGCGCCGTGACCCGCGGCTGCCCGCGCCTCGGGGGTCCCCGTGTCACCCCTCACACGCCGCGACCCCGGCCCCGACCCCGGGCAGAGCCCCCAGCGCTGCGCTTGCACCGCGCGTTGTTCGGAGCTCCGCGCTGGGGCCGGGGGCGCGGGCAGCCGGGGCGGCGGGGCCGGGTGTGGGCTGCGGCGCTGCCGGGACCCCCGGCTTCGCCGCGCTCCCACCCGTCACCAACACCTGCAAGGGCATGGGGCAGCGCACATCGGCACGGGCGGCGAATCCGGCGGGCAGCAACGAGGTGATGGGAAACCCCTTCCGAGACAGCCCCGAACGCTACTTAAACTGCTGCTGCGGTGGCTGTGACTCGGCCCTGCAGGGGGACGGAGGTCCCCTGCGCAGCCCGGGCCGGTGCGTGGCTGCCGCAGTCCGCGCCCCGCGGTGCAGAGCCGCGCGTCCCCGCACGGGCAGGGACCGAACAAACACCGCCACGTCCCAGCAGCAGCCACCACCACAGTCCGCCACCGGCTCCACCTTAAGGAGCCTCGGGGCCCGCCCCCCGCGTCCCGCCCGAGCGCGGCTGATAGGCGGACGAGGCGGCGGAGGCGGGGCCTGGCGGCGCTCGCTATAAATATTCATGAGAGCGCGGCGGCCGGAGCGCCGCTGCCGGGGCCGGAGAGCGAGAAGTTGGCGGAGCCGCTGCCGCGCTCGACCCGCGGCTCAGGTGGCGCGATCGCGGCCGGGGTGCCCAGCAGCCAGAGGGGGACCCAGCGCAGGGCGCGGACCAGCCGGCCGGCCATCACCCGCGGAGCCGTGCGCTCGGGAGGGCGGCAGAAGTAGCCGCCCCGCCGCTGCCCGCCCGCTCGGGGCGGTGGGAGCCCGGCACCGCCTGGTTCCCGGGACGCCTCAGCCTTCTTCACCGCGCCGCCCGCGGGCTGACGGCGAAACTTCTCTGCCGCCGCCGCCCCGTGCCCGGCCGGCGCTGGAGCAGCGGCGAGAGGAGCTGCGCTTCCCCCTGCGAAACCGACCCCGCGGGGAGCGATGCGACGGCGGCTGAGGGGCCTCCCGTGAGCCGACCCCCATCCTCCGGCGCCGAGTGGGGGCTCCCCCTCACCGGGTGCCCGCGGACGACGGAGTCCGGCGGGGGCTGCGAGTCCTCTCACCTGCGACCGGCACGGAGGAGGCCGCCCTCCGCCCCCCCGGGGGTAGCCGGGGCGGGGGGGTGCTGTGGCGCCGCGCTCCCCGCGGCTGCTGAGCGGGACGGGAGAGGAGCCGGGGCCGCCGCCCGCGAGCCGCCGAGCATGGAGTGGAGTTACCTGTTGGAAATCACCTCGCTGCTCGCCGCCCTGTCCCTGCTGCAGCGCGCCGGCTGCGCCGCCGCCTCGGCCGCAGCCGCCGCGTCCTCCTCCTCCTCCTCTTCGGCAAAGGAGCTGTCGTGCCAGGAGATCACCGTGCCCCTCTGCAAAGGCATCGGCTACAACTACACCTACATGCCCAACCAGTTCAACCACGACACGCAGGACGAGGCTGGGCTGGAGGTGCACCAGTTCTGGCCGCTGGTGGAGATCCAGTGCTCCAGCGACCTGCGCTTCTTCCTCTGCAGCATGTACACCCCCATCTGCCTGGAGGACTACAAGAAGCCGCTGCCGCCCTGCCGCAGCGTCTGCGAGCGGGCCAAGGCCGGCTGCGCCCCGCTCATGCGCCAGTACGGCTTCGCCTGGCCCGACAGGATGCGCTGCGATCGCCTCCCCGAGCAGGGCAGCCCGGACACGCTCTGCATGGACTACAACCGCACGGACCTCACCACGGCCGCGCCGCCGCCCGCCAAGCCCCCGCTCCGCGGCTCCAAGCCCGGCACCCCCGCCAAGGCGCCCCCCGCCGCCGCCGCCCCGCCGGCCGAGGCTCCGCGCAAGCCGCGGCCGCCGCCGCCCTGCGAACCGGGCTGCCAGTGCCGGGCGCCCATGGTGTCGGTGTCCAGCGAGCGGCACCCGCTCTACAACCGCGTCAAGACAGGGCAGATCGCCAACTGCGCCCTGCCCTGCCACAACCCCTACTTCAGCCCCGACGAGCGCGCCTTCACCGCCTTCTGGATCGGGCTCTGGTCCGTGCTCTGCTTCCTCTCCACCTTCGCCACCGTCTCCACCTTCCTCATCGACATGGAGCGCTTCAAGTACCCCGAGCGCCCCATCATCTTCCTGGCCGCCTGCTACCTCTTCGTGTCCCTCGGCTACCTGGTGCGGCTGGTGGCGGGGCACGAGAAGGTGGCGTGCAGCGGCGGGGCGGGCGCGGGCGGCGCGGGGGCCGGGGCGGCGGGG